>NC_142808.1:56497997-56841428 GCF_049724085.1 Artemia sp. Qi Xiang Cuo
CTGTAATAGTAAAGATAAAATATAATTGAATATAGTCATGCGACACCTCATTTGAAACCTCCTGATATAAAGATTTTAAATATCCAAGTCTTATCCAATAGTTTTTGATCAAATTTTAAATTTGCCATGTTTTTCTTTGGGAGGTACTGATATTCAGGGGTAGGATTATTTTTTGAGCTTTGACGGTCCTAGTTTCTTAAAATTTTTGCATTTAAGCTTTATGTCACCATAAAAACTTTACACGAGAACTTTAAGGGTTCTTGCATTTAAAGGTATTGTGAGAAAGAACCATTGTCATATGACTCACTACTGGTGGTTTATGGTCCTTTTAGGTTTATTGTATAAAACAACGCGCTGAAAATTTTCAAACGAAGAGTGGATTTCAAATGATGGGCTGTTTCATAGGCTTTGACAAAAAAGGGAATACCTCATTTGGCCTACCTCTAGACTACCTCTGTAACAGTAAAGATAAAATATAATTGAATATAGTCATGGGACCCCTAATTTTAAATATCTTTATATAAATATTTGAATTCTCCATTTCTTTTGATTTCTATTGTGTCAACTTTGGTAATGTGTCAGGTAGTTCTGGGGGATCTACTTCTAGTTAGGGGTGGGGGGGTTCGAGGGCGAGGTCAGTCTTCGGCGATGAAAACGTCTCCATGTGAGAGGTCTGTTACTCTAACAAATCCTTCTACGAACTTGATTTTTTCTTGTTTTGACATAGAGGGTTTGATAGGAAAGAGGAGATGGGAGACAAAAGAGGATTTGTTTGGCCCTTTTTGGTTTAATGTAGAAAATAACGCTAGGAACATGTTCAGAAGAAGGTTAGCTTTCAAATGTTGTGCTGTTTGATAAGCTTTGACAAAAAATGAAAGACCTCATTTGGCCTACCTCTAGACTACCTCTGTAACAGTAAAGATAAAATATAATTGAATATAGTCATGCGACACCTTATTTGAAAGCTCCTGATATAAAGATTTTAAATATCCAAGTCTTATCCTATATTTTTTTAGAAATTTTTAATTGGGCCTGGTTTTTCTGGGGGTGTTAATTATATGGAGGGGGGGGGGGTATACGGAGCTAGGGCAGTCCTGGGAAATTGGAAAGTATATATTTAAGATATATCTTAACATAACGAATCTCTTTATGAATTTTAATTTTTCTTGTTTGTACATTGAGGGCTTGAGAGGAAAGGGGAGATGGGAGGCAAAATAAGATTTGTGCGGCCATTTTTGATTTGTTTCGTAAAACGACACTAGATACATATTCAGAAGAAGGATAGCTTTCAAATGATGTGCTGTTTGATAAGCTTTGACAAAAAGCAAAAACCCTCATTTGGTCTACCTCTAGACTACCTCCATAACGATAAAAAATAAAATTTAATTGAATATAGTCATGGTACACCTCATTTGAAAGCTCCTGACATAAAGATTTTAAATATCTAAGTTTTATGCAATAGTTTTTTAACCAAATTTGAATGTGCGTTGTTTTTCCTTGGGTGGAACTTATATTCAGGGGTAGGGTGATTTATGGAGCTAGGACATTCCTAGGCAAGGAAAAATTCTCCATTTAAGATATATTTTACTACAACAAATCTATTTACGAACTTTCAGTTTTCTTGTTTTGACATAGAGGGTTTGAGAGGAAAGGGGAAATGGGAGGCAAAAGAGGATATGTGTGGCCCTTTTAGTTTTAATGTAGAAAACAATGCTAGTAAAATATTCAGAAGAAGGATAGCTTTCAAATGATGTACTGTTACATAAGCTTTGATAAAAAATGAAAGACCTCATTTGGCCTACCTCTAGACTACCTCTGTAACAGTAAAGATAAAATATAATTGAATATAGTCATGCGACACCTCATTTGAAAGCTCCTGACATAAAGATTTTAAATATCTATGTCTTATGTAATAGTTTTTGAACCAAATTTAAAATTGTCATGTTTTTCTTTGGGAGGTACTTATATTCAGGGGTAGGGGGTTTATGGAGCTAGTACATTCCTAGGCAATGAAAACTTCTCCATTCAAGATATATCTTACTATAACAAATCTCTTTGCGAATTTTCATTTTACTTGTTTTGACAAGGAGGGTTTGGGAGGAAAGGGGAGATGGGAGGCAAAAGAGGATTTATGGGGCCGTTTTAGGTTTTATGTAGAAAACAACGCTAGAAAAATGTTTATAATAAAAATAGCTTTCAAATGATTTGCTGATTGATAGCTTTTGAATAAATAATTAAGCAACAAAATTTGTTTGCTTCCACCTCAATAGGCCTAACAGTTAAAATAATATTTTTTTAATTATAGTCATGTAACACCTCATTGGAAAGCTCCTAACAAAGGAAATCGAAATAACACTGACAAATTCTGTCAAAAAAAATTCAGTTGTTAATTGTAAGTTCACCCTTATATTTGTACTTTTAAGTAAAATATCAAAAACAGCAAAAAAATTCAAAAATTTGGTATCAGTTGAGAGCTGTAAGTGTCAGCAGTTTTTCTTAAGGATAATTTATAATTTCAGAGCTATAGGGTAAGCAATTTTAGGCCAGGGAGATAAACCCGGAGATGGGAGCCAGGAGATAACTTCATCCTGGTCATTTCTATCGGAAATGAATTTCCGCCCCCCCCCCTGTATATGCCAATTCAGGGTTAGGTTAGGTATAGCCTATATCGGGGGGGGGGGCTGAAATTCATTTCTGACAGAAATGCTTATTATATTTGTAATCGGCATAAAAAAAGGCATCGAATGGTATATTCACTTTATTTGAAACTCAATAATATGATTTGGTATATATTGACTGAGGTAGGTACTTCAAAATACCTTCCTGGGACATACTTTAGCCTGTAGACCCATCCCTGAAAGTCTCATTTTCCTAACCTAACCCCTTCCCAAGATAGCCAAAAGTAGCTAAAGTAGAATTTTACTTATAAAAATATTCAAGCAAATCACACAGCCTACTGGGTATCTTACCTTAGCCAATATGAAGTATCAATGGAAGTCAATGATTCTACAAAAATAGCAATAGGCTATAACTTGAGACTTTCTTTTAGAGTCAAAAATGTTTACCTGCAAATTGCTCCATAGTTAAAAGGTCCTGGAGTGTCTTCTTCTTCTATTTAACAGCAGGCGGGCTTTTCAGTAACACTATTTAGCCCTTTTCCTTTTGCTTCACTCTGTGGTCTACAGAGCTACTGGCTTGATTGCCTCATATTTATTAGATATATTCAGATATCTTTCAGCAGATCTTTCGACTCTAGGAGTTCAACTATAAGATGATAGATGTCGATTTCTATACTCTGTGTGCAGGTATAGTTGGCTAGGCTCTTGGCTGATAGTGGGATTTTGTGGTGTTTGAAGTATTTTAACAGTTTAGAAAGCAAGGTATGTTGTGAAGACGTCAGCATATTACATTCAAATAGGCAATGGTCAATTGTTTCATTATTCATATTACAATGCCTGCAAAGAGCGTACAGGGGAATTGAACCACTTGAATTAGAAAGCTTATATGAGAATGCAAGGAAATTTAGTCCATTTGTTCCAGAACGAATTCTATGATAAATTTTAGAAAGATACTTATTGGGAAAGGGGGAAAGGATAGGATTAATCTTATTAAAATTATTATCTGATAGCCTCCATCGGTAAATATCTCTAATTGGGATTGGTCTCCCACTTGGCTGGTCAATATTTATAGCATTTTTTGCTATTTCATCAACCTGATGATTACCACTTATGCCAGAGTGGCTAGGAATGTACTGAAAGTAAGTCTTTATGCCACTTGAAGCAAGATTATCAATAATACTAAGACAATGATAAGTGTCAATGTCCAACTTATATTGAGGAGCTGAGGCCAGCAACTCAAGGCTTGATAAAGAGTCGGAATAAATGATAATATTATTCAAATTTTCAATCAAAGATTGGTTTTGCTTAAGGTGTTCTAATGCCATGATTATGGCATTTAACTCAGCAGACATTATAGATAAATTATTAAATAATCTCTCGCCCATTGCAATTTTCAGGTGAGGAAGGAAAACACCACTTGCAACCCTCTCATTCACTTCTGACCCATCAACAAATACTTGGAAGTGATTTTTATAGGTAATTGTATTAAGTTCTGCAAATTTTTTCTGAACAAAAGCAATGGGGGTTAAATCTTTATTCCATTTTGAAAATTCAGTATTTATTGTGGGAAATGACCAATTCCATGGAGGGGATTGGGGGAAAGTAGGTGCAATAGACTTTGCTGGTACAGGGAACTTCTTTTGAATATTGGCATACTCATCTGCAATACCTCTATACATGGCTGGATTTCTTAACCAATTATGTAATGTGTGTGAGCTATTTGATTCAATTTTTGTAAGATGTTTTATCAAGAGAAAGCTACGTCTCTCCCTTATTGTTGTTAATCCACTCTCCATAAGCAGAAACTTGGTGCTTGTGGGTTTCCTAAGACCAAATATGAGACGTATTATATCATTTTGTGTTGTTTCAATTTTTTGCATCTGGGTCTTTGCACATGCACCATAGACAATGAGCCCATAGTCAATATGGGGTCTTATATGTGATTTATAAAACTGGAGTAAGGTTTTCTCCTTACAACCCCAGGGTGTGGAAAGAAGTCTTTTTAGTATATTTGCTTTTCTATAACATTTTTTTATTGTGTTTGAAATGTGGAGGTGGAAATTAAGTTTTTGGTCAAGCATGAGACCTAGGTAATTAATATTATTATCTTCTGGAATAGTTGTTTTATTTAGAGTTAGTTTTGCATTAACATGGTTTCGCTTCCTGTGAAATTGGATTATTTTTGACTTGGTGGGTGCAATGGGTAAATCTGAATGTTGAGAGAATTTTTCAAACTGGAAAAGTGACTTTTGCAGATTTGACTGTGCTATCTGAAAGGTGTTGCCAGATGACCATAGCACCAGATCATCAGCATATTGTAGATTCGTGTGGGGTAGGTTCATGTCCCAGAGATATAGGGCAAATAGGAGGCAACTGAGGACTGCTCCCTGAGGTAGGCCTTTGGATATTGTCTTTTGGGGTGAAGAGGCTGAACCAACACAAACAATGAAACTTCGCACTTCTATGACGGATTTAATAAAGGATACTAGCTTAGGAGGTACTCTAAGGTTTCCAAGTTTGTTTAAAAGGATTTGGTGGCTCACATTGTCATTTGCTCCTTCAAAATCAAGGAAAGCTGCCACTAGGATATTATTTTTTGAGAAAGATTCACTTATTGCATTTGTTAGCAAAATGAAAGCATCTGTTGAGGAGTGGTATTTCCTGAATCCAGTTTGAGTGTGTGGGATCATGTTATTTTTCTCAACAAACCAGAGGAGTCTGTGATAAATCATTTTCTCCATTATTTTCCCCATCACAGGTGTAATCATTATGGGCCTATAAGACTCAGGGTTATCTTTTGGTTTATTTTTCTTTAGGATTGGTAGGAGGGACGAACATTTCCATATATTGGGGAACCTAGAGGATGCCCAAGCGTGATTATAACAATTTAGCAGTTCTTGTTTGTATGAAGGTGTGAGATTCTTTATCCATGTAGGGTGTATATTGTCATAGCTGCTGCTAGTTTTGGACCTAATATGATGTATTGCATTATTCAATTCCCGGATTGAAAATGGATTAGTTATGTACTCGGATCCTGGGCGTGGTTGGTAACTAGGGTTCATAGGAATTGTGGACAGATTGCTTTGATTGTTTGATGTTAGCTTATTAACAAAAATAGTTGCAAATAGGTTAGCCTTTTCAATATCATTGTCATAATGGGTATTATTATGTATAAGCTCATACAGGAGTGGGTTGGGAGAAGTCTTTTTCCCACATATGTGGCTTATGACTTTATGTATAATTGGCTCATGCGTTTCTCTGGAGAGATTATTTGCAAAATTATTCCAGTATTTATATTTAGCATCTATTATAGTCCTTTTTAGATTAGATTCTGCTTGTAATTTTTTAAAATATGTAGTAGGTGTTGGTTTTTTTATGAATTCTGTCCTAGCTGCCTTTTTTATCTTCCATTTATTTAGGCACTCATTTGTCCACCATGCTTTAGGAATTTGTTTAGGGAATGTTTTCTTAGGTGTTGTCCTGGGGATAGCATGATTAGCTGTATTTATTAGTAAAGATGTCAAGGCTTCAGCATGTGTGTCAACTGTTGTGTTAGAAATGCATGAACTTTTGGTGAAACTTGTAATTTCATCATTTAGCTTATTTTGTAAAATAGACCAATTTGCTTTAGTGTTGATATATTTGGAAGTATGAGAAGAAGTTTCAGCAGGTTCATTTAGGGAGCAAACTATAGCAAAGTGGTCTGTACACAGACTATCAATTTTATTTATGTAAATTTTGTTCAAAAAATTTAAAGACACAATTTGTAGGTCAATTGCTAGCTTGGGAGGTACTCCAAGGTTTGCAAGTTTATTTAAAAGGATTTGGTGGTTCACATTGTCATATGCTCCTTCAAAATCAAGGAAAGCTGCCACTAGGATATTATTTTTTGAGAAAGATTCATTTATTGCATTTGTTAGCAAAATGAAAGCATCTGTTGAGGAGTGGTATTTCCTGAATCAAGTTTGATTGTGTGGGATCATGTTATTTTTCTCAACAAACCAGAGGAGTCTGTGATAAATCATTTTCTCCATTATTTTCCCCATCACAGGTGTAATCAATATGGGCCTATAAGACTCAGGGTTATCTTTTGGTTTATTTTTCTTTAGGATTGGTAAAAGGGATGAACATTTCCATATATTGGGGAACCTAGAAGATGCCCAAGCGTGATTATAACAATTTAGCAGTTCTTGTTTGTATGAAGGTGTGAGATTCTTTATCCATGTAGGGTGTATATTGTCATAGCTGCTACTAGTTTTGGACCTAATATGATGTATTGCATTATTCAATTCCTGGATTGAAAATGGATTAGTTATGTACTCGGATCCTGGGCGTGGTTGGTAACTAGGGTTCATAGGAATTGGCTTATTATAGGGTTCATAGGCTTATTTTCAAAGAAAAGAGCTTTGCTGAAACAGGGTTGCCAGACAGTAAAAAAAAAAACAAGCCCGAGCCTTTGAAAAACAAGCCAAAATACGCCCGAGCCTTTGAAAACCAAGACTGATATCATGGTCAGTTCATAAAGTTCTAAAATTGCCCAAATTTGTGTGTTTCACAACAATTTTCGGTGTTAAAGTAAAAAAAAATTGTGCGTGTTGCGGCTTGCGCTGTGACATATGCATGGCCTGATAAGTGTAGTTGGATTAGTTCTAAATCAGTTTTTTTGTCTGATTATTCCAAACTTAGCACCAATCAAAATAGGCACGGCAAAAAGGTGGTCCTGGTTAAATAAAACTTCGCACAAATCTCCCAAAACAAATACGGAAAAATCCGATCCAAACTTTTTGTTAATTCCTTAACCTTTTTCAAAGTCCTTTTGTGAATGACAAAATTAAAAAATTGTATTACAAAAGTGCTACAAATTGAAGCACGTGCTACAGTGCTACACATTATGAAACAGTGCTAAAATAGTTCTTTCGTGCTAAATTCAGACAAAGTTTTGCCCCTAATCTAATTCTACTTTCACCTTGCTTGCTTACCCTTTGTTCATCCTGCTCCACTTTCACGGAAGAACAACGATTTATGTGATCAGCCAAAAGTCATCTGTCAACAACAGCAGCAACATTTTAAGAAATTTAAAATAAATTTCTTGTGAATTATTATCTCAATTTATCAGTAGTTGTACCAAACCAATCGTACTCAAAATCCTCCTCAGGGCCATACTGTGGTGTTTCTTTTGTGGATGGTGAAGTTTTCCCCACAGTAGAGTGCAGAAGGTCTGTTATCATTGTAATATCCTTTCTTGTTTCAGTTTAAAGCTTATTCCAATAGGCAATGCTTAGAAGTCCTCCAAAAAAAAAGTACCCCCAGATCCCACCCCAAATACCAGTGAAATTGATACCCATCTTGGCTGGTCAAGCTTATTATCACAAAGTTCACATGATAGCTCCAATTCTGAGAATAGGACAATGATCAGTGTAGGGGCTAATGTCACTATAAATGATGATAATGGGTTTCAAGAGGTCCTTTCTAAAAGCTCTAAAAAAGGAAAAAAATCTCCCCAATCAAAAGCATTTCCCCTTTCCCCGCCCAAGATCCTCCCTCCCAAAACTTGGGAATTTACGTCAAAATTTCTCCTAATTCCCCCTGTGAAGTAAAAAAGATTACTGCAATAAGAGTTGCAATTTTCAAATTGCTAAAATCAATGTTCTCTCTTAATATTCACCGTGATGGGTCTCTGCTAATAGCTGTCCAAGATCAGAAATCAGCAGTCACAATAATTAATCTAAATACCCCAATTAATGCATCTAAATGGAACCCAAAGCAATCCCCAACAAAAATAGTAGTTTATAATGTTCCCCCAGAAATACCCATTCAGGAGTTAAAAGAAGGGCTCTCAGATAGGGCTGGCAACACAATCCCAGTTGAAGATGTTACCCAACTTGGTAAACCTAACTCTAATGGCCTAAAAACAAGTAGATCCTTCTTATTTACACTGAAGGAAAAAATTAATATCCCAGAAAAGTTATTCCTATTTGGGCAAATGAAACCACACAAGGAATACAAACCGAAGCCTATCCAGTGTCAGAAGTGTCTCAAACTTGGACACACAAAAAACAAATGTAATGAAATTCTCCTAGCGTGTAGTAATTGTAAAGCAGTCCATCCTAAAGAGTTGACAACTTGCAACAACAGTCAGCCTACATGTATCAATTGCAAAGGCCCACATGAATCTACCAATAAATCACTATGCCCTGCATATAAGAAAAGAGCACTAACACTCCAAATAGCAACAGAGAAGGCCATTCCATACCCCTTTGCAACAATGGAAGCAAATGATGCCCAACAATACCAAATAAAACCCATAATGAAACCAACCAAAACCCCCCAGTCAACGTCCCCCATGTATCAAGTACCCCTTATAAAACACCAGCCTCTAAGCCCCCTAGCTCATATCCCTATCAGAAAGAATCACCAAGTCAACAAGCCTCCTTGTCCAGTGAGATGAGGTCAGCCTGGTCCCCCCCCCCTCCCAAGAAGAAACAAACCAGAAACACTACCTGGAATTAATCCCTTAACTGACAAACAGCATGCACAACTAAACATGCAATCCCCAAATGTATGCTTATTCATTCTAAACTGTAATGCAGTCGAGGCCATGAATATACAACAACTACAGAAAACAAAAATCATTGCAGAATTGACAAAAATCTACATCCCTGATGATATGCTCATTCAAGCAAAAAAAGATCTTGCTTTACTGTTAACAAAGCCGAACATTGATACAAAGTCATATGAAAAATAAATCAACAACACAACACATATCAATACTCCAGTGGAACGTAAGATCACTCACAGAAAATAAGCTAAATGAACTAATATCTTTTATGAATAATAAATTCATCAATATTGCTTGCCTCCAAGAAATTCATTTAACCAAAAGTCAACAAATTAAGTCTCTGGGATTTACTATCCTGAAAAGGATAGATCAGCAGAGAGGAAAGGAGGTGGAATAGATTTATTAGTTAATAATACAATACAATTCTGTGGCATCAACTGTACTGATTTTGTAAATGACGTTGATACAATTGGTATTAGTGTTTGGCTGAATAATACAAAAACTTACATAATAAGCTTTTATAACCCTAATGGCCAAACTACAGATGCTGTGGATTTCTTCAACTATATAAATAATTCTAATATGTTAAAAAATATCATTATTTGTGGAGATTTCAATGCCCACAGCCTCTTGTGGGGGAATAAACCAGCAAATAAAGCTGGTAAGCTCATTGAGCGTATGACTTCAAATAATATTGAATTAGCTGTTGCTACCCCTCCAAACCTGAATACATATTTCAACCCCAAAAGTGGTAGCTTCTCTACAACTGACCTACAAATTGTGTCATTAAACATTTTGAATAAAATTTATATAAATAAAATGGATAGTCTATGTACTGACCACTTTGCTATCGTTTGCTCCCTAAATGAACCTGCTGAAACCTTATCACATACCTCCAGATTATTCAACACGGAAGTAAATTGGCCTATGTTCCAAAATAAGCTAAATGATGAAGTTACAAGTTTCACCCACAATTCATGCATTTCAAACACAACAGTTGACACACATGATGAAATTTTGGCATCTTTACTAATAAATACAGCTAATCATGCTATCCACAGGACAAAACGCCAGAAAACCTCCCCCAAACACATTCCCAAAGCATTGTGGACAAATGAGTGTCAAAATAAATGGAGAACAAAAATGACAGCTAGGAGAACATTCATAAAAAAAACCATCACCTGCTCCATATTTAAAAAAATTACATCCAGAATCTAATCTAAAAAGGACTAATAAATGCTAAATATAACTACTGGAATAATTTTGTAAATAATCTCTCCAGAGAAACACATGAGCCAATTATACATAAAGTTATAAGCCACATCTGTGGGAAAAATACTTACCCCAACCCATTCCTATATGAGCTTATACATAATAATACCCATTATGACAATGATAATGAAAAATCTAAGCTATTTGCCACTCTTTTTGTTAATAGGCTAACATCAAATAATTGCAGCAAAATATCCCCAATCCCTATGAACCCAAGTTACCAACCACGCCCAGGATCCGAGTATATGACCAGCCCATTTTTAATCCAGGAAAGGAATAATGCAATACATCATATTAGGACCAAGACTAGCGGCAGCTACGACAATATACACCCTAAAAGGATGAAGAATCTCACCCCTTCATACAAACAGGAACTTCTAAATTGTTACAATCATGCTTGGGCATCTTCTATGTTCCCCAATATATGGATATGTTCGTCCCTCCTACCAATCCTAAAGAAAACTAAACCCAAAAATAGCCCTGAGTCTTATAGACCCATAATGATTACTCCTGTGATGGGGAAAATAACGGAGAAAATCATATATTACCGACTCCTCTGGTTTGTTGAAAAAAATAATATGATCCCTCACACTCAAACTGGTTTCAGGAAACACCACTCCTCAACAGATGCTTTCATATTGCTAACAAATGCAATAAATGAATCATTCTCAAAAAATAATGTCGTAGTTGCAGCTTTCCTAGATTTTGAAGGGGCATATGACAATGTGAACCACCAAATCCTTTTAAACAAACTTGCAAACCTTGGACTACCCCCTAAGCTAGTATCTTTCATAGAATTGCGAAGCTTCATTGTTTGTGTAGGCTCAGCCTCTTCACCCCAAAAGACAATAACCAAAGGCCTTCCTCAGAGAGTAGTCCTCAGCTGCCTCCTCTTTGCCCTATATCTCTGGGACATGAACCTCCCCCACACGAATCTACAATATGCTGACGATCTGGTGCTATGGCCATCTGGCAACACCTTTGAGATAGCACAGTCAAAGCTGCAAAAGTCACTTTTCCAATTTAAAAAATTATCTCAACATTCAGATTTACCCATTGGACCTACCAAGTCAAAAATAATCCAATTTCACCGAAAGCGAAATCATGTTGATGCAAGAATAACTCAAAATGAAACAACTATTCCGCAAGATAGTCATATTAATTACCTAGGTCTCATGCTCGACCAAAAACTTAATTTCCACATCCACATTTCAAACACAATCAAAAAATGCTATAGAAAAACAAATATACTAAAAAGACTTCTTTCCACACCCTGGTGATGAAAGGAGAAAACCTTACTCCAGTTTTATGAATCACATATAAGACCCCATATTGACTATTGGCTCATCGTCTATGGTGCATGTGCAAAGACCCAGATGCAAAACTTTAAATAAGACAAAACGATATAATAGGTCTCCTACTTGGTCTTAGGAAACCCAAAAGCACAAAATTCCTATTTATGGAGAATGGATTAACAACAATAAGGGAGAGACGTAGCTTTCTCTTGACAAAACATATTACAAAAAATGAATCAAATAGCTCTCACACCCTACATAATTGGTTAAGAAATCCAGCTATGTATAGAGGCATTGCAGATGAGTATGCCAATATTCAGAGTGAAGCAAAAGGAAAAGGGCTAAATAGTTTTACTGAAAAGCCCGCCTTCTGTTAAACAGAAGAAGAAGAATCTGTTTTTAGCTACAGTTTTATGCGTCATAATGGTTAATAATGGTTAACAGCTGTGAACTCTTTTTATTAACTTTTAGAATTTAATATGACTTATTCCAATGAATACGCTAATAACAACCACAAGCCGAAGACATACTATATTTTTGGTTTATTATCACATAAAAATTTTTGGTACATGTTATTTGGTACAGTTGCAACACAATATTTAAAGATAACTTTATGATTAAAGTCAGGCCTAAAAAAACGTGAGAACAGGGTTAAAACAAAAGCCTTCGTAATCCCAAAATTGAATAATACGTACAGATAAAAAACAAAAACAAAAAAGAAAGGCACTTAGATCCATAAGACACTAAGAGATTTAAGACTCAAAGGAGGCTAGGATATTATCTAGATCGACTAAATCAGTGATTTGGTTAAGGCTTATTGTGTTCAGCCCATTTATAACCTAACACCTGACAAGAACTAAAATATCTAATCATTTTATAAATGAAGAACGGAAATTAGTGATGAGAAGGGATGAGCCACTATGGAAGACATTCAAGCAAAATTTATCGTCATTATTTATGAGAGTACCATAGAATGTAACCACTACCTGACAGCCATTAGATGGTTGGGATGCAATTTCTATACTTGGAAATACCACTGGAAAGAATTGAATAGTACGTTTTGTAAATACAAACAAGATTCCATATCAGAACTAGGGACAAGGGGAACACTAATAAATACCTTTTACTCTTTCTAATTATAATACTTGTTTCACTAAAAAAAAATGTATCCTTCAACTCTCATAGTCCCATATATAGGCCTAGGACATGTGTTTATACAGGACAACAAAAACACTCAAACCGCATTATTATTTCGTTACAACATACAACATGTTTTTATTAATCATATTATCATGTTCATTTTCATTGTTATCTGTATTCTTAAATGTGTTTAAAATAATGTTTGATATGCACTATATCTGAAAGTCGTCTACAATCAGATATAGATCAAAGGGTTTTGGAAGTCAATAAACTTAGGTAAAAGATGTGTACAATTCAATAGTTGATACAGAGATGGGTGAAAACACTACTTGATTTGGTATTAGCCTATAGTTGGGGCTGTTGAGAAGGAAACATTTTAAGACATCAATTGTTCCTTTACAATAGGAGACAAAAAAGTAGTTAAAAATGTTGAAGGTTTATACTTTATCCCACTCCTCTAATGTGTTGCCAAAATTGTATATTTCCCATCTGTTTTTCTGTTTCTTGACTTCATCAATATTTATTTAATTTAAAAAAACAAGGTTTTAAGCAAGAGTGATACATGAGAAATATATGAGCAGGGCTATATACTTGCAGATTAGGGGAAGGGGTAAATTATACTAGAAGTGCCTTCAAAATAGCTTAACTACAATTTTTCTCCATACTTTTAAGTGAGAATTGTTTTCTTTATATGTTTCTTATTTAATAGTTCTGATTTAAGACTAATCGACCATGATTTCTGTTTGGGTAAATTTCTAGTTTAGTGGCTTTTTGCTGCCTTAGAAAATATCCGAGTCAGGTGAATGAATCTTTCAAGAATGCATCAAGATAATAATTAATATTTTTTAAAAACTTACCTCCACCTCCTTCTCCCTTTAGAAGGCACTGATATTTGATGACCTTAAACAGTCCTTGTGAAACCTTGCAAATTAAATAATTATAGATAACATATTTTGCTTGTAATTCAACTTTACTCCCACCCCCACCCCCAATGTGCAAAAAAAAAGGCTAGCCTAGCCCAAATTCTATATTTCCAATATATTTTCTGTTTCTTGATTTTGTAATTATTTATTCAATTTTTGGGCAGATTGTTAAGACAAGAGTGAGTGTAAAAATGAGCAGGAAATATGTAAGGTAAAATTCTAGACAAGCTACTTTTTGATATCTTGGAAAAGTTAGGTTGGGAAAATAAAATTGTCAGTGATGAATTCAGGGCCAAAAAGATACTCTGGGAAGGTATTGCCATTCTACTCTGTTAAACCTCTGCTGATTTCTAAGTCTTGGAATTTTGACAAAACAACATTATATCTTAATTTTGAGTTTCTTTTTCTCTGGTTTTAGTTTGAAAATGCAATTCCTGTTATTAGAGTAGAATTTTAAGCCATATCAAGTGTTTTTTTCTAAATTTAGGAAATATATTTCCAGATCTTTGAAACTTCCCAAATTTGGATTGAGCAAAGTTGTAAAGATGTCAACACTTGTACTTTTTTTTAAGCAGAAGTTCTATTCTGAAGGGTTTCACTTTTATAAAACAAAGGTTTGTAAAGGTCATCAAAGGTCAGTCCCCTCTATTGGGGAAAGAAGTAGAGACGGGTTGGCTACTTCAGAATATCTGTAAGGGACATACTTTAGTCTGTAAACCCATCCAGAAATCTTCATTTTTGTAATATAACCCCTTCCCAAGATGGCAAAAAATAGTTTGTGTAATGTTAAGGGGTTTTATTCCGTATACCGATCGCGCCAACTGCGCCGTTGAGGTTTTAAAGCTGTGAACTTGCACCGTATATGTTTTCCGATCGCGCCACTTGTAACGCTAAGGATTGTGCCAATTGTGCCATCGAGGACTGCGCCACGGCAATAGGGAGTACGGTAAATGGGTGACCGTGCCACTCTCAATCTTAGAGAGAAAATTAAATATGTAACAACAAAAGTGTAACCTCAATATTCAGAATATTTTCAATATTCTGATGATTGAGGCGTTCACATTCCTTTTATAGTTTAAAACTTCCTGTGAACTTTGTATCTCGTGATTTTTTATTGCCAAGTATCTTCACGAAATTCAAAATCGTTTCCTTGATTTGCGCCGATGTTTGGCTGAGACTAAAATGCAGTTTTTCTTTTGCTGATTAAGGATTTAGACTCTTTGAAACGGTATTTAAGCTTAATTAGGGGAAGTTTAATTTATGTCAGAATTATCCTTAGAAGGAAAGAATTTATTTTTTTTATTTTAAATATATCACATATTACTCACGGTACATATTACCCTTCCCATTATTTAATGACGTTCCGTCATTAGAATTTGCTTGCCCTTGCCTCTATAAGGATGCTAATAGGATTTTTTTAAAATCTTGGGTTTTTGAAATTTTTGCGATTTATTTACTATTGGTCCTGCGTAATTTTAATTGACATTGTATTATTTTATACTTTTATTTTAGCTTAGACAGGAGTGCTGAACATTTTCTCTATTATTTTTCATATTTTATTTTATATCCTTTTCTAAACTTCTTCTACCAGACAAAGATTATATATGGTTCTAGCCTGGTCATAATACTACAGATTTTTTTCTACATCTAACGCTGATGACTTTTACATTTCCAACAAGGTTGGGTTAATTCTACTTTTACTATAAGATTTTTTTCAAAATTCACCTTTTACAAGTATTTTTTTATTTTGCTAACTATAGGATAATTATGCTTCCTATCTACGTTCAATTAATGGGGAAATACATCGATTTTACATTAACTCTTTCTAAGTAGCTAGCAATACATATGTATATGAACGACTTGAGGCACATAATAATATCTTCACTACATTCACTGATTATCATTAAAATATTTTCACTTGGTTTGTTCGTTATATAATCCTTATAATAAGTTATCGGACTTGTTAATTTATCAAAACTATTAAAATGTGACATGTGGAAATTCACACCTCTTTCACCACCTTACGTGTCTCTTAGCGTACTCACTCCTTCTGTTGTAAATTATGGTCCTTCACTCTTTTCGTCTTGGCAAAAAATTTTAAAACACTTACAATATAGTTTCTTCACAGAACAGTTCGAGCACGGTTATGTTCATCTTGGACGAAACGCTTTCTCTAATTGTCAAACGGGAAATGATACTCCCAGGTACGGGTGTGTGGAATTTAGATATCAGAGTTCATTCTCACCTGCTGTTTTTGGATAGTTCATAAGGTGCCTTATCGTTAAGGGGTAACACTTGGATTACGTTGATAATAGATGGGTTGATTTTCCTCCAAGGATGTCGTTCTTGGGTTTTTTTAAGTACATAGAGAAAATAATTCTCGTATAAAATTGTTCGTTTGTGCACTTGGAGATTAAGTTCTCTTATAAAATTGTTCGTGCATGGCTTGAATCTATTAGCTTTTGCGGTGATTCCTTGGTTAATCACAGGAGAATTGATTTTTGTATTTGGAATGGGTCGACATCAAACTTTAGCGACTCCTTCAACATATTGTCTTTAACTTGTGGGAGGATTATATTGTCACTTAGGGGTTAGTCACTGGGGTTAATTTTGGTTTCTTTAATTCAGTGGTTGGTTTCCAGGTCCATTTTCGGAAATTATCTCGTAACATTTATGGGATAACAGAGATAGGAACTTTTCGCATTTGATCAAGGTGATAGGATGGATTCCGAGAAATGGTCGAAAGGGATTTGACGCGTGAATCTAAGACACAGAAATAATTTTTGGGTTCATCAAATGTCATAACTATAAAGTCATATGGTACATGGGTCCATAAGGATTATCAAGGGTGATATTTATGTACTTATATTTTGTACTGGTCGATGGGGTTTTCAGGATTTATGTGTTTATATAGTTCAATAATGCACTTGATACCGATGTTCAAATATAGTTTTACTTGTTACGTAGTATAGGTTGTAGTTAACAAAACAACATTCAAAAGGTAAACATAATCCTCTTAGACAAAGCTAGGACAACAGTTGTCAGGAGTCTCTGATGAATAATCGTGGTTGCGGAAAGTATAATAAAAACGGATGATACTAGGTTTTATATGTACGGGACAACGTATTTCACTTTTCGCTTTCCAACATTTCAATCCACTTCCTGGATTAAAAATAACTAGGCAGAATCACACGTTCTTTAAAACAAGTCGTCATAATACATAATAAGCAACATAATTGGTTACATTTAATGGTTAACGTTACGCTACAAGGCAATATTAAGCATATGCCAATATTAATACACATGTATTGATTTTAACAAAATGACATTGTTACTTTAAGTATGGTCTCTTATTATTTTCCTTAGTATACGTTATTACACACACTTTATCTTAAATTCTTCAACCCTTATTTAATTCTACATTAGATTTAAAATAAACATTTAAATATAAGTTACACTACATCATTTAGTTTGAGGTCTCAGTTTACAACATATTTCATGAATTCCTTGTTCACGCACGTCCGTGCTGTTTAAGAAGCGCATGTTGCAGCGTCGTAACCGCACGGTTTTACGTAAACGACACGTACAATGAGGAAACAAGACATAGCAAGGACAAGTGGAGACCTCTATACCCACTCGTTTTCTAATGTCTTCCCTTTTTCTTGGCTTAGACGTTCTCATGGGGTTCCAGGTTTAACTTCTGCATTTCAGCCGTTTCCCCGTGTTCTTCCTTTGGGTTTTGCCTTCTTAGTCTCAAAACTATTCCATAATTAAAAGTTAGTAAGGCTCTCATGGTCAGGCAAACCGTGAATACGGAATATACGTTCAGTAGTATGTTCCACCGGAAATTGTTTGAGAATAATCCGTATCTATTATCCATATACGTTAGTCTCTGGTCTTCATTAGTAAATAGGGGGAGCTGGGAATCTAATGCTTCTTTTATTTTTTCAAGGCTTAATGTCCCTTTAGTCTTTTCTCTTTTGGACCATATCGAGGTTTTCATTTCCTCACTTTCTATATTGGGAATAGTGTACGACAGGTTAATTGCCTTAAAATTGGTTATTTTTGACTTATTATATTTTTGCTTAGGAACTTCAATTCGAATACTCTGTCATTTTCATTATTATTATCTGTGTCTATGTACATCAAATAGACCAATAGATCGTTCGGAAGCTCTAGGTTTTTCAACGTATTCGATATATCTTTCTTTTGCATTTTTTCACGAATTACTTTGCGACATCGTTCAGCTAAGGAAAGCGGATTATTTATGACTTTTATTATTCTAAAAATTAATTGTATGTGCGACGCATTACAACATTTTGTTCACGTACAATAATGTCAAAACTATTGATATTATTGAATATTTCCTGGTTTAGATATTATTGAAAGTATTCCCTGGTTTTGATATTCTTTTTTTATTAAGGACATTATTCGAATTAATTATATACAATGTGGCTTTTTATTTGGAATTTGTTTTCGGGACTTGTTATATGTTGAGCAAAATTTTTGTATAGTATTTTTATAGTTGTATGATTTTTTCTCGTAAGCTAAAAGTTTTTAAATTATTATTTCTTTATGACGCCTATCAATTAAAAATCTCTTAATCCCGTGCTGACTAAGGGTAATTCCATCTATCAGGTTTTTTAACCGTTCTACCTGATTGCGTGGCTACTTTTTCCTCGGTTTCTTGCGATTTTTTCTTTTTAGGTTTTGTTAGTGATATGAGATCAAATTTCTTGTATTGTTTTTTCAAAAATTCTTGCCCTTTTAATTTTGTTTCTCTTGCGTGCGCGGCCGCTGAAGTCGGTTTTGATTTCCCTATTTCTTTAACTACTATATGGTCTGATTCGCCGCCAGACTCTTCGGAACTGGTTTCCGATCATTCTGCATTAGAACTTTTAGAAGTGGCATTTCGCATTTTTGAGGTATCACCTGCCGGTCCTTCGTAAATTTCTACTCCTCTGGAAGTAGAAGGTTTATTCTCTAAGTCCTCGCTTTGAGTTTTCAATTCGGGATATTTGAAAGATTCTTGAGAACTCTGAGAGGAATCAAAAGTTTTTGCGGGGTTCTTCCACTGCTTAAATGCCATGTCTTCAGGGGGATGGGGCATTCTTTGCACTAGTGTTTCACTCCATCAAGTCCATTGTTTAGGCTTGACCTTGGACACAGTTATATCATGATAATGTCCTTGCTGATCATCCTTTGGAGTTTGATTCCAAGGCAATGTACTTTGTCTCGTTTTTATGGGGAAATTATTAAATCCATAGCTTCTCACAGATTTGTTTTAGTTGAATGTTTGGGAGGAGTTTTCTTAACGATAAGCCCCGGAGTCTCTACAGCTCTGTTCAAGTCCTCCTGTAGCGATAGGGGTCTCTCTATTGGGGTTGCTGGGGAAACCATATCATCTGGAAATCTTTTGGGGGGACAAGGGGTCTAAATTCTATCAGGAAAATAGTGTTTTCGGAGATATCATATAATCTAATTCTCCTGCGCTCTCCGATGATGAGCTTTTCGGACCTTTTGGCGTTTTTATTCTTACTGGTATTAGGGATTTTCTCTTGGGAAAACTAGATCTTTCATAGCTAAAAATTCTTTCAAAGTTTTCCTCTTCGCTATCATTTTCAAAATAATCTTGTTTGAAATTAAACGGTTTTAACTAGGCTAACCTTGACTTGGGGGGCTCGTCTTCTGCGTCTGACGAATCGGTAGACGAGGGACGCGATACCCATCTTTCCGTGAATTGAGCTCTTTTTATTCGGCTAACATGTGCCTTGTAAGTTCTGCCATTTTCGGGGCTCACCATTTTAAAATTAAAATCGTTATCATACTTTTTGACTATTCTGTACGGTCCAGAGTATTTATTGCAAAGTTTCTTGCCTTCTGCCTTTGCCTCATTCTTTAGGTAGACCCAATCTCCTATTTTAAAATCTATATTCCCTTTGACTTTCGGTAGATTTCTTAGCTCTTGACTTATTTTACATTTTTCCAACTCTTGTTTTACTATTTTATAAGTTTCCCTCATCCTATTTATGAATTCTTGTTTGTAATCCTCCGAGTTATTATAATATTGTTGGGATTAACCAATATCATGATACGGTATTCTGAAGTCACGGCCAAATAGTAAATAAAAAGGGTTCTCTTTGGTTGTTTCTGAATAAGCAGTATTGATTATGCTGGTTAAATAAGGTAAGAATTGATCCCAATCGTTCCTGTTGTCTTTTGTGTAAATACTTAATACATTAGAAAATATTTTATGCCTATTTTATATTTTACCATTAGCTTGTGGGTGATATGGGGATGTCACCAATTTATCTATGTTAAGAAAACTCATTAAGTCTTTTGTTACTTTTGAAACAAAATTACTTCCATTATCGCTTATAACCTTGTTTGTGATGCCAAACTTTACAAATAATTTCACTAATACCTTACTCGTAGCTTACGCACCTTGATTCTTTAATGCTTTTGCAAAAGTAAATCTGGAAAAGTAATCTATAACAGAAAGAATAAAAGTATGGCCCCTGTTGGAAACAGGTAAGCCTCCACTGGCTCCATATAATTCCAATGAGACGATATCAAAGGGGAACCTCGCTACCGGGACTCTTCCCATTGGGGGGTTAGGATAGGCTTGGGGGTTTTTTCTTAAGTTACACGCTTCGCATGTACTTACAAATTCTTTGAGTTTTGTTAATGCCGACGGCACATAAAAATATTGTTTTAATTTATGGAAATTTTTCGTTATTACCAAATGTCCACCTATATCTGATTGAAAATATTCGAATGCAGGTGTTATTAGGTTTTGGGGTAATACAGGTATTATTGATGTTTGGTTTCTATTTGCCTCAGCAGTCACGATTCTGCATAGTATTTCTTCATCAAGATCATAGTAAAAATTATCTTTCTCTTTACTAAGAGTTTTGAATTTATCTGATAACGCATCATCATTCACAAAATAATTAATAAGTGCTAAACACATTTTGTCCTTTTTTTGATTTTTTTTATATTTTCTAAAGACAAGGGATAATAGTTATCCTTATTTTCTTTTAATGTGTCTTTGACTTTGTTTTTCTTACATTTATGTTTACTCTTAGGATTGATAGCGTTAATTTCGTTTTCCTCGGTGTCCGACGGCGTCCTCGGTTTCTCGGTTTCAGAAGATAAAAACTTGTTGCTTTTCATCTGCGACGGAGTATTTTCTGGAAATCTACTCAAAAAATCACAAGCTGCATTTTTTTACTTTTTAAATATTCAAATTCGTAATCTAGATCTTGGACTTTCATAATCCATGTAGCTAGAATTCCCGTGGGGTTTTTAAATGTGCGCAGGTACTGCAAGATTTTATGGTCTGATCGTAGTATAAATTTTCCACCAATTAAATAGTGTCTAAATTTGTCCAAGTGGTGGGTTATAGATAATAATTCTAAGTTTGTTGCGGAATAACTACTTTCGCCTTTTGATACAGTTCTACTCGAATAGCATATAGCTCTTTCTATTATTTTTTGTTTAGGTGTTCCCTCTAGAGGATTAAGGTTTTCTACCGGGATTATTTGCGAAAGAATAGCGCCAATGCCCTTCGAACTTGCATCGGTTGTGACCACGAATTGTCCGTTTTCAAAATCAGGCAGCGATAATATTGGTTCAGAAGTGAGTGCCTTTTTAAGACGGTCTAGGGAAGTTTGAGCTTCCTGGGACCAGGTAACATTCTGGGAGTTCCCTTTAGTTAACTCCGTGAGGGGTTTCGCAATTTGGGCGCAATTGCGCACGAATTTTCTGAAGTAGCCAGTAAGACCTAAAATTCCTCTTAATACTTTCATAGTTCTAGGGGGTTTGAGGTTTTCAACACAATTTATTTTGTCTGGGTCTGGGGATATCTCTCCTTGCGTCACAACTACTCCTAAAAATTTAAGTTTAGGTTGAAATAAATTTACTTTTTCAGGCGGGCATTTAAATTGCCCTCTCTGAATTTCTGGAACACATTAGCTAATGTTGCTAAGTGTTGTTCAGCGTTTTCTCCTACGCATATGACGTCATCAACAAAATGAATGATATTCTTTAATCCTCTCAATAGGTGTAATAAGGGTCTACATAGCGCGCTTGAACTTGTCTTAAGTCCAAAAGGTACTCTTAAGTATTCGTAGGAACCACATTCAGTTGTAGAAAACGCAGTTTTATAGACATCTTTTTCGGCATTTTCACTTGGTGGTAGCTTTGGGTAAGATCTCAAGAAGTAAAAATTTTGTTTTTGCTCGAGATAGAGTCAAGGATTTCATCTATTCTTGGTAAAGGAAATTCGTCACCAACTACTTGTTTGTTAAGGGTTCTATAATCTACTACAAGTCTTTGATCGCCATTATTTTTTGGTACCAAGATCACTGTTGCAGAACACGGACTTATACTGGGGCGCATAATTTCAGTTTTTTTCTAATTCATGAATTTTACTTTTTAACCACTCTTTGTGCTTATACGGCACACGATATGGCTGTTTCGCAACAGGATTACCGGTCGTTAGAATTGAATGTTCATAAAAAGGTATAAGTCCGATGTCATTTTCAGATACAGAAAATACAACTTTGAAATTACATAATAATTCGCATAATTTTTTCTTAAGTTCTAAGTCCGTAATATGATCCATATTAAATTTGTTTAAGAATTGCGATTTAGTTAGAGTGTATTTGTCAATTGAGGTTGTAATGCCATCAACTAAGTTGCTTTTGGAATTTTCCCATCTATCTAAATCATTGTCCGAGATAACTTGGATTTGCACTAAACACGTTCCCTTTTTTATGGTAATTGTATCATTTTCGTGGTTATTAGTTACCCGAATAAAACCTTCTCCTTTGTCGTAGGATATAATCTGTTCTTCGCATAACAGACTTTCAGGAATTTCATTCGACGGGATCGCGAGCCATATTTCGGATTTGCTATCCACTGGTTCAATCATCTGTGATATTTGAATTCTTTGCATCGTTTTGGGAGGGGATTTTGTTTTCCGTAATATTTTTCTTTATTTTCATTGTCTATTAAATTTGGACTAGTGCTATCCGCCAATGACATTGGCTGTGCCTGAACCGCATTGGGGTTCCCTACTTTTTCCCATAATTCCACTATTTACTTGATTTCATTCGACCTATATCGTCGCATATCTCCTGTTTTTATTTTTGCAGATTCAATACACTTATTATTTAAATTTACTTCATTTCTGCAATGTCTCTCAGAATAATTGAACAAATTTCTGACTATGCCTTGTCTCTTTGTAGCGAGACATAAGGTTCTAAAGATCGCGATATAAGACCGCCAGAAATTTTATATACTGTTACGTTCTCCTCGTAAGCTCTTTTATGGTTTCTTAAGGTAGAAATTCCTTACCCTACCTTAGTCGGGTAGACAAACCTTTCGTTCGCTACGTCTAATAGTACTCTATTAGACCTTAAAAAGTTTGCGCCGATGATGGCTTTATACGGATAATTGTTGCACATTTTAAAGTTTGTCGGAAAAATTCTATTATCCCTTTTTACGTCTAGTCGTGTTGAACCTTTTGCATCCAATTTATGCCCTGTCAAGCTAGTTAAATTGGGATTATTAAAATTCCTCTGTCGCCTAATATGCGGAGGCAACATATTAAATACGCATGAGTTTATGATATTAACCGTGGCACCAGAGTCTATTAAAGCCTTAAAGTAAACATTTGCCACACAAAATTCATTGAATATAGGTAACTTGTTATTACTATCACTAAAGGACGGTACTATTATTGGGTTGGACCCATAAAATATTCTGGGCACCCTCTGGGTCCAATTTATTCTTCTGAGGGGCCTGAAACGTTTCCCTGCGGATTTATTTTATTCGTCGGTGTCTGCAATAGAGATTCGGATATAACCATGGAATCTCTAGCTAATTGATTTCTATTAGTTTGCCAATTTTTCCATGTATTATTACGGTAGTTTGGATTTCTTGCGCCAGTGCCGGGTGCTGGCGTCAACTGCAAATGACGTTGGCTTGAAAAAATTGCATTCGTCGGCAAGTTTTCGAGATTTCTATATACCATTCTTGCACCATATTGGTTTCGACGAGTATTTGGGTTTTCAAATCGATAATCATTTTGGCTATTGGGGGGAGGATTGTACAAATTTGGTTGGTACGCGTTGTGAGGTACTGAGTGGCGCAATCTTCCCTGGCTATAGCCTAGTGCACCACTGGCGCAAAAATTTGTTCTTCCGAACAAATGGTTGCCGTAATTTTGCGTATTACTGACGGGAATCCTTGGTGTGCGATTAGGGACATACTGGCACTCTCTCGCGATATGCCCAATACGATTACAAATATAGCATCTTATTATTGTAGGGTTATTTTCATAACTAATTTGTTTGACGGGCTGAAAACGTACTGTTTTCTGCCAAGCGGGTTCTTGCGTTTCATTTCTTTGTGGCACCGGGGAATTATCCCTTGAAAAGAAATTTGGAGAAGCTTGATTGCATTTGAAGGTCAGGCTTGCGTTTGATTCGCCTAGGCTATTTTTTTTACTGTGATTTCCAACCATCGTATCAATTTCAATCATTCGATCCACTTCCTGAACTGCAAGGTCCAACGTTTGGATAATTTGGATATTACCATTCTATATAATTTTGGGGGTAGCCCTTGCAAAAAGGTGTGTAGTATGATTTTTTCATACAAATCTCCTGAACCTTTTCCGAATTTTGTTTCTACTGAAATCCGTATATTATGAAGATATTCTCTTATATTTTGTTCATGATCAAAACATACCATTCCGTGTTTTAATTTATAATTTAAACTATTTTCGATGAATCTATCTTTGAGTGCCGTTAACAGTTTGTCTATTGTGTTTATTGGCAAGCTGGCATCATCACCTATAGTATTTTCAGTTTGCTTTAGGAAGGTTCAGGCCTGTCCTCTTAATCTAAGTAGGAGCATACCGACTAACTTTTCTAGCTCTGTTTTTGTTAATTCTACAAATTGGGCCAATTGGATATTAAATTCGTCGATATCTGTCTGTCCATCGTATTGCGGAACAGATTTTGTTATCTCTACATTCTTCGCGACCAACTTTTGCGCCATTAAGAGTTCGCTTAATTCTTCTGACATTTTTGCGTTTGAATAACTCAAAATAAATTTATTTTTTCACTTAGCCTATTTGGGGGAGGCTATTATCTCCTATGAGATATTTTAAAGGGTTGTCCTACAATAACTTAGCGGTTATAGGACTAATCAGTTTTTCTTATAAGTCTGTATCTCTCCAATGACATAAATTTAAATTACGAAGTTTGTAGCATAACTAGTTCGCATGTATTCCTCGAAGTTTACGACCGCGCTAAATGTAATGTTAAGGGGTTTTAATCCGTATACCGATCGCACCAACTGCACCGTTGAGATTTTAAAACTGTGAACTTGCACCTTATAAGTTTTCCGATCGCGCCACTTGTAACGCTAAGGATTGTGCCAATTGTGCCATCGAGGACTGCGCCAAAGCAATAGGGAGTAAGGTAAATGGGTGACCGCGCCACTCTCAATCTTAGAGAGAAAAAAATATGTAACTACAAAAGTGTAACCTCTTTTCCTCGAATTATCTCCAAATCAGATTCCTTAGGGAGTGCTGCCTATGGAGTATAATTGAACTAGTTATCTACATTGCAATGAGATACGGGCATATGATAAGAACAAACAGAAATAGAAAAGTAATGGATTTATTGAACTTACATTTCAGGTGTACAACAACGTACATATATGGGCAAAGCTTCACTTCAAAATAGACGACAATAGAGAAAAGGTTAATCATTAAATTGACTCTCCGTAATAATAGAAGTAATCATAATGAAGACAATAATAATAATAATCACGAAAAACACTTTTCATCGCTATATAACCGAAGTCTAGATTCTGCGCTCTAAGAGTTATTTTGCGATTGGCGCAACTCCTGTGGAGGTCCCGCTACCTTGTAATTTTTTTTTCAAACTAAACTCCTTATGCTAACTCATTGCCCAGTAATTTAATTTCAATATTCTGACGATTTATGCGTTGACATTCCTTTTATAGTTTAAAACTTCCTGTGAACTTTGTATCTCGTGATTTTTTATTGCCAAGTATCTTCGCGAAATTCAAAACCATTTCCTTGATTTGCGCCGATGTTTGGCTGAGACTAAAATGCACTTTTTCTTTTGCTGATTAAGGATTAGACTCTTTGAAACGGGATTTAAGCTTAATTAGGAGAAGTTTAATTTATGTCGGAATTATCCTTAGAAGGAAAGAATATTTTATTTTTTTATTTTAAATATATCACATAATACTCACGGTACATTTGTCTAGAGTTTCACCATATATAATTAAGACTATATATTTGCATGGGCGCCCATAAGGGGGAACAAGAGGGGGGGGGCACCTTCACCTTAGTACTCTTAGCATCATTAATTACAGTAACTGTAGTTGTAGCCATGGGCGTAGGCAGCATATTGTCTAGGGGGGCAGTCGATAGTGTAGGGGGCAGTCTTTTCCAACCATCTGCTTTTTCAGCCTTATCTAATGTAAATTTGAAGGTCTAGGGGGGCAGCTGCCCCCCCTGCCCCCTCCATACACCCGTGGTTGTAGTACTAAAAGTATACACATAGTGCCTTCTGGCTAGTTCAAAATCCCCCACAATTTACTCTTAAAGATCTAACTGATTAATATAAGTTGTTCTTGAGATATTGCTTTGTCACCTTTTTGAAAGTCCACATGCTCATAGTTTGTTTTGATTTAGTTCAATGTCTCCCTAAATATTTCTTGTATTTGATTACTGAGGATGTTGTTATATTCTCTTTGGACTATTGCTCTGAAGGTTGTGGGGGGAGGGGGTAGGTGGCATTCTCAAAGTCATAGTTTCTGTACCTTTAAACTATGCTGAACAAAATGGCTATCTAAAAATTTTGATTGGATGTGTTTGGGGAAGTGATTGACGTGGGGTAGGGGGAGATGGTTGCCCTCCATGAGCTCTTTTTGAATTTCCTGTGATATTTCTTTCTTGGTAGAAGAAGTACCCTGGTCTAAAATACAAAACAATATATTGTGCCCACATTGCTCTTTACTTAGGCAGCACTATTCTGCTGCATATGATATTTTGTCTTGAGATTTTAATTATACAGCACTGGAAGTGTCGATTAGACCAGGTAAGCACCCCCTCTAATTCAGCCGCTTGGCACCCATGAATATATGCAGATTAGGGGGGGGGGAGGTAAATTATTATAAACATGCAGTTAAAAAGTTTTAATTGCAACAGTCTAGAGAAAGGCATGTAGACTAGGAAACATGTTAAGGAAACAATTCATAATATGCAGAATAATTGTAAATAAAACATATTGCATGTATCTCAAATATACTTTATCCCTAACCCCTTCCCCTAATGTGCAAATATATAACCCAAATTAGATATTTCCAATGCATTCTTCCTCCCATCAGTAACTTGTTTTTCTGGTTTTTCTTTGTCATAGTAGATTAAATTTACTGGTACAATGGATGAATTTCAGCCATGTATTTTCAAATTAAAAGGGATGGCCTGGTGTTAATTGTATAGCAGGGCTACAAGCAAGATATCAGCAACAATAATTTTTGTATATTAATTATCAGGTATGAATTATTTTCTTAACATGTTTCCTTCTCAAGGTACATACCATTACAAGTAGGGAAATATGCACATTACAAAGTATAAATTCTTTTCTAGACATGATTTTTTAGCAACAACTCCAATTCTAGACTAGGCCTAGGCCACAAAAAGATTGGGCCAGATCTGTCAAATATATAAAAAAACGGTAGATCTGCGTAAAATTCAAGTCTTGCCATAATCTGAGCAGCAATAAAATTCCTTGTCACTTGTAAAGCGGGGCTCCCATGGCGTCAATAAAGTTAATAAAGCTGTCCATAAAGTTAATAAACTGTTTTCCTCTTATAACTTTATTGACTTTATGGTTGTCTGAAAGAAGTTAAACTTTATTTAACTTTTTCAATAAGGTCCGGAAAGTTTAGCCAATAGGAGAAGACTTGTGGAAAATTTAAATTCAGCTAAAAGAAACTAATTAGATAGCCAGTCTTGAACTTTTTTCTCTAATCTGTGGAACATTGATATGTGGAACATTGAAGCAGAAGACTTGCTTATTTCACTAGTAAGACACTAGTTAATATACAGTTCCTCACAAGGGGAACATAAGAACAGAATTTGTGTTGAAAATGCATTCAAGGAAATAAGTGAAGTAATGTGTCAAGAATTGGGTCCTCATTTTTATCTGTGAGCCTTCTTTAGTAAATTTTAAAGTAAAAACAACATGTAAGTTAAGACTAATTTATTAAATTGCAAAAGTTATAAAAAAAATAATGTCAGATATATTCAAGCATGAACGTGTGAATAATTCAAATTAATGGCTTCAAAAAATTTCCATAAAGTCAGGAAGGTAAAATTCATGTGTGGGCACGACGAACTTTACGGTATGTAACTTTGCGGAATACTTTATTAACTTTATTGACACAGAGCCATTTCAGCCATGCAGAAGTAAATCCCTAATGGACAAGCGTTTCAGAATAAACAGCGTTCTACGCGCTAAAGGAGGGCTCTTATCTTTTTGGTGCGTAACCATGACTGAGCCACCGTGATTTTAGAATTTTTGTCTGGTTCCAAACTTTCAGTCAAAATAAGCCCAAAATAAGCCAATTTTTGTACAAAAAAAGCCCACTTTCTCGCCCTAAGGCCTCCAAGCCCACTCCAAAATTCAACCCGCCCCTGAGGGCTAAAACAAGCCCACGGGGCGGAAAACAAGCCCATCTGGCAACACAGTGCGGAACTAGGTCCCAACTTCTCTTTTACCGGAACAATCAAGAAAACAAAATTTTCTATGGTTATAAACTGATTTATTTTCTTTGGCTCATTTTCAGCTGATTAGTTCTTTATTTTTAAAATTTGCTTCGAACTTGCTTCCAGAATACAGTTACAAATTGAAACCCGTTTTCCTTATAATTGAATTCCTGGTTTTTCACAATTTTTAAGACATGGGTGGTTGAGTTAGTTTCCACTTGACCAATTTAAAGAATTAGTTTTCATTTTCGGTGTCCTTGGTTCTTTAAAGCTTGCACTTCCTCACATCACTAGGTCTATTCAATATTCTTTTTCTATAGCCTATATTTTTTCAGCATACCAATTTAATAACTTTGAATATGTCACATGTTACTTAATACACATTAGCCTAAAGAGTGTAATCAAATGTAAACATTTTGCTTATATTTTATTTTGTATTACATTGATATATATTGTATTTTTGTGAATGTTTTGCTTTTATAGGATATTTACATTATTTTAGGACAAAAAAGATAATTTGGGTGGCTTTAAATTAAAATAAACGACAATATCATTTCATTTCTAGTATTTCAACATAACACGCTACCCAATTTAATTTTTGAAATAGACTAGACGTTGAATTCCTTTAATTTAAGGAAACTATTCACTTAATGAAACCTCAGATTGATAAAAATATTTTTAAGGCCTAATCCATATTGTCTAGACAATTTTAACAGTAAAAAGTTGTCTCTTTGTCTTTTAAATACCTGTCTAGATCTTCTGTACCTGATTGAAGAGTAAGTTCAGAAAAATACAAAATCTGTGCATCTTTGAGTCACAGTCCTCTTGAGAACATTCCACCCGATACTCACATTCGGGCCTGTTGCACTCCTTCTTCCATCACCCACGATATTCTAAACATACCCAATTTTCTTTACGCTTTTATCCTCTCTTCCTATCCTTAAGCCATGAAATCGTCTCCTCTGAAGATATGACGGGACATGGGTAGAAAGATCTGGTATTCATCCTTTTTGGCTGATTTATTACTGGAACACTTAAAAGACGTCCTATGGGGGTAAATCTTAATCTCTTGGTAGGAGTACATACTCCTCTCTCTGTAAGTCTATCCACAGTGGCTCCTATGACACGCAAAACCACACTTTCACTTCTCAACATACTCATTTGGACATCCCCTGGGAAATGAAATTCTGACGCTATATCAGAAGAACACGAAGGTAATGTGTTTCTTGTAGGGGATTCCTCACGAATGTAAGAAGTTTCACACGAACGTAAGAGGTTTCCAAAGGTGTTTTTATTGGGTGAGATTGGAGGACTCTCTTGAAGTGCCTCATTGATTTGTGTAGGAGACATCCCTCTGTCAAATATCCCATTTGATGATGCTTTGGTTTAGTCGATATCAATCACCGGTACAGTTAGTGGGGCTAGCGGTCCTTCCTCAAAACGAGGCAGGTTAAAATCTATGAGCGTTCTTGACGAAAAAAGTGTAGAAGTACAGAGGTGCAAGGAGGTTGCCCGTACTTATTTCTTCCATCCATTTGATAAAAAAAAAATTCTGCGTCATTCATCCTGAATCGCTATGGAAAGCCTTTACACCTATGGAACCGTTTCGAGGAAACTTTTGTCTGTCTTGGTACTCTTGTACTCTACCAGCGCGGGGGGGGGGATGGTGGTGGAGATAATCACCTCTAGCATTAACGCATGCCAACACGGTTAGCCCATCCTTTTCATTCAAACACCTTTTAAAAACATTTTTAGATCGCCTTTCTGCTAAAAAACGAAAAGGTGGATCGTACTTAATCATTGTCTCGTCGCAGTTAAACCATAAGGCAGCATTTGTAGAGTCTTCGTCAGTCAGTCCTTCGTCTGCTTGAAGTCGCTCTTTTTGAGCAGTGAAGTAATTTAGAGTTCTGCCTTTTGTCAAGGTCGCCTTACCACCATATGTCGGTTCACCAGCACGTACTGTCAAGTCACTATGTCGTTTTAAAAAATTGCTCATGAACCTCTCACCTGGTATGCCATCATTAGAAAATTTATCAGCCACGCCCTCTATCTTCGCCACCTGTGCCAAAGTGCTTCTTAATTGCTCCTTAGTTACCATAAACCCGGCTTTCTGCATGTCCTTCACCCAGGCTACAGCAAGTACATCAGTTACTTCACCGATAATTGGAGGAAGTCCTCGTTTTGGCTTTATCCCACCCTCCTCCCAGCTTTTCCCCTCATTGGCAGTTTTTTAATTCGATCATTCAGTGTACTTTAAAGAACATCATTGTCTTCAGCTGCCTTCCTTATTGACCTATCATTTGTAAAATGATCCCTTTGTGCTTGCTGAAACTGTATTTCATCAGAATCCCCTCCACGTTTGTGTCCCTTCTTTTAGTTTGTCCTACGGACTGGTCCTGCCGTTCCATCTCTGGCTATATTCCTTGTGTCACAAATATCATCTCTTTCAGTGGCTTTAATTTTTGTGGTCGTATCGAAAGTATTATCGCTAAAGAAAGAAAAGATTTTAAAAATTCTAAATAATCATTTTACGCCAAACCAGGGCCGGCCCTAGACATTTTTTTTGGGGTAAGCGGACTATTCTTCGGCGCCCTGACACCCTCTGCCAGACCTGAATATAATTATAGCCCACGCCCTTAAAGTATGGTGTTCAGGGCTTTCTAGTAAAAAGTTTAACAATAAAATTAAATAATTTTTTATTGTGTATCATAATTCTAACTTAGATATTAAAATGGAATATGTCAATCAACAACAAGGTGATTTATTAAAAATAGGGAGTTAAAATATGATTTACAATTTATCGGTTGAACATACTAGCTTACTTCTAAAAAAAAATTCTACATACAACTTTTTATAATGAAAAACACATTTTTCTAGCTATTTGAAATATAGTTATAAACAAATGAAAATCAATGTGTCTTCCATGTACCTTACGCACTCATCACCTTCCCTCAAACTAAAAGGCTTCTTTTCAAACGCAAAAATGTTTATGTTCTGGAAATTGAAAGTTTTAGTGCCCTTTTTAAAAGTCGAAAAGTGTTGAAGGGCAACCAGCCGCCCCCCGGGGAAAACACCTCCAGTTGAAAATACTTCCTGAAAACACCACCTCAAGGAAAATACCCCTCCCCCTGGAAAATACCTCTCCGTGAAAAATCTCCCCCCCCCCTCCCCCCCAAAAAAAACCTTGCGGTTGGTATCCAAACGCATAGACCCGTAGAAAGTGACGGGGCTAAGGGAACCCCCATTAAAAGACATAAAATAGGAGAAATAAATATGGCTTTAAGAGTTGGTGACGACCAATTTTCTTTCTTTTTGTGACAACAAAATAGAGCTTTTTCTATTAATCATCTTGACAGTCACTTATATTATGACTTCAAAAAGCAAACAATTCCAACAAGGTTGAATATGAAAAGATTCTAACTTGTGTTTTACCCAATGTAAGTACGGCGGATGAATTGCACGAGAGTTCAGTTATACGAGAGTTCAGGTTCAGTTGCTCAGTGGTTCAGTTGCATGGTGGTTCACTTGGTGGTTCACCATCCTCAGAAAATTTCACTCGGACAATTCTCTCCTTGCTGGAAATTCACCTCGTGAAATTTCTCTGGACAAGTTCACCTCTAAAATTCCCCCCTCATCCCTCCATCAATGAAACATCTGCGGCCACCAATGGTAGCCTAGGCTAGCCTAGCGTCATGTTAAGAAATCCAAGCCTGTTTGCTGTTTTAAAACTCAAGCTATGCATAGCCTATTAGCCTACCACTACAATTCCTATCTAGGCCTAGTCCCATGCTAACCAAGGATGTGCCTACCCTACAACACTGTGATATGTAGCAGCGAAAAGACCCCATTCCTTTATTTATTTTGCTGTTGAGGTCCAGAGCTGTATTTTCTGAGTCCATAAGGATAGGCTAACTGCCAAATATTTGTTAAAAATAGGTTTTCAAAAATTGTAAATCAAGATCCGAAAACTGTAGTTCTTCAATCTGTGACTACCAATTTTGAACTGACATTCCTAATCCTAATCCTATTCCTGTTCCCAACCGACAAATTTGTCAGTTGGTTTAATTATAAATTCAGTTGCGTCGGCGTCCAGGAGCCTAGCTATAATTTATGACGTATAAGGGAATTTTGTCATTTAGCAACTGAAAACAACTTCTTTTTTAATTTTATTTGGACTAGGAATAAATGAAGGGGAAGTGGTGACGTTCGCCAATAATAGCCCTTTTTTGATATTCCAGGACAATAGGTTCGATACGATCATCCCTCGAAAACAACCAAATAAATACGCATCCGTGATCTTTCTCTTGGCCAAAAATAAAAAAAAATGTGCTTGTCTAGATGGGAGCATGCAACTTATACAATAGGGTTTTCGGATACGTTGAAACAGATGATGTGATTTTCATTAAGATCCCTTGACTTTTAGAGTGTAGTTCTTCCTTTTTTCAAAAAGACTCATAATCGATTTTTACAATGATCTATTACCAAAATTCCATTTTATTAAAAACAATTATCACAATTTAACTAAATAAGAAAATACTAGAAATTACAAAACTCAGTGCCATATGATTTAAATGAACAATATATACTACAAATGATACATGGACATTCGATGCGTGGATATATCACGATGTATTTTAGCAATAAATAATTTAAAAAAGATTCCAATGAAGGCGTAAAAAGGGATCTATTACATTTCATATGGATTACAGGCAAACCAGCCGATGTTATAATCGGGAGAAAAGTATATTCCAAACAGATCAGAAGACGGTATGTTTAAGTGTGCAAAGCGAGAAATTTTTTTTCAATTCCTATATTAATTTTTGTTACGTTTTTTACGAGTCAGACAAACATTTAGAATCCCCCTCCCCCTGTAATTGGCTTTATATAGCCCGTTCCTTCTGACTCTACGAATGTAGACCCCTCTTGCCAATTTTTAGGAGAATTATTATTACGGTGAAGAATTTGGGGTCTAAGGCCTAGACTATTTGAAAATCAATCAGCAACAAAGCCGTAGCTGTTTTTTGTGGGGGAGGGGGTTACCAAAGGATTTGTTTCGGGGAAGGTGGGGTACAAAAGGATTTAATAATTTCAGTCGTTTCATCCAAGTGGTTTGAAATTTTTGTTTTTCTTCAACTCTTGCAATAAGTTTCACTAATTAGTTGTTAATTGGCCTATTAATTAAAAAAAAACTTTTCATAAAACAAGTTTTTGTGAAACTAAAACATAGAATGAACAGAAATTGTTCTGTATACGAAAGGGACTGTCGCTCCTCAACTCCTCACTCTTTACGCTAAATTTTGACTCTGTCAAAACTACGTTTTCTAGTAATAAAAAACTTTAGCGTAAGGAGTGTGGCGTTGAGGAGGGGATTTCATATACGGAATAATTTATGTCAATTATGGGTACACATATTGAAATAAGAGTGGTGCATGGCAAAATGCAGCCTTTAATAGGCTTGGATTAAAACTATAATGGGCCTAAATTCGGGATTTCCCAGTAGAGAAATTATTATATTTAGAAAGAACATGAAAAAAGGCATCTAGTGGTATGTTCACCTAATTTACAGCTCAGTAATGACATATGTACCAAAATCTACTTCCCAAGTATGCTAGCAAAAACCGGTACTTTTGCAATTTTCAACATAATTTAACTAGGATGAAAGAGAAAACTTGGTGCCTTTTCATATGAATTTTTTTGAATTGGACTACACTTTATTAAAAAAAAAACAAAAAAACAACACAATTTAATAATAAACAAAGACTACACAAACTATGGTTACTCATCCTCCCCTCCCAATAAATACTTCTTTAATCTTTTCTTGAATTGCTGTAAATGTTCAGCCACCTTAATATTCGCCGCAAGCATATTCCAAACGCTCGGTCCCAAATAACGAATCGTAAATCCTGCCCGAGTACTCTGCCTATGCTCAATAACAAGGTTATCCACATTTCTAGTACTATACTCATGTAAGCAACTGTTACTCTTATAAAAATTAGAAAAAATATCTGTGCATATATCGTTCCAATATTGATATACACAAATTGTAGCCTGATAACCCTTGAGCTGTCCAACATTCATCACTCTTAAATTTCAATAGCACATTGCTGTATCATTAAAAACTTTCACATATTCTCTAATTATTCTAACCACTTTATTTTGTAAAATTTGCATACGTTTATAATTAGAGTAGAAATTAATTGCCCATAATACAGAACCATATAAAATATAAGGACTAACTATTGCATGATATAAAAGAAGTAAAAATTTTATTTGGAAGAAAATTTTTTCAACCGACGAATAACTCCAACTCCTCTAGCCACTTTAGTAGCAACTAAATCACTGTGCCATTTCCAAGATAAATTATAATCCTCATAAAAACCAAGGTATTGCACACAATTTATCTGATTCAATGGCTCTCCACTCAATAAAATTTTTCCGCCAAGATCAATCGGTGTTCCCACTTTACTATACACCATAAAATAATTTTTACTCACATTTACTGATAAAAGGCTAAGACTAGTGAATATATAAAGCTGAGCCATTAGACTATTAACCTTTCCTATCAGAGTTTCGACACAACGACTAGAAAAAGTAAAGGATATTATCATCTGCAAACGAAGTAAGGCAAGCACCCGACAGGTAGAATCTCATCGTATAAACATAAATAAGATAAGGCAGTGGGCCTAGAACAGAACCCTGCGGAACACCACTTTTCATAAAATACAACCAGAAATAACATCCTTTAATATAACTCTAACAGACCTTCAAGTTAAAAAACTGTCAAACCACTTCAGATGTAAATCTCTGACACCCAAACATTCTAATCTACGTAATAAAATATTAAAATCTATTGTATCAAATGCCTTTATAAACTCCACAAGTACTGTAAGAGCATATTCACCTTTTTCAAGATGATTATTCAGTAAATCCCACAGGTAATGCACAGCATGGGACGTCGAGTGATTCTTCCTGAATCAAATTGTGTTTCGGAAAGAAGTCCTTTTTTGTAAAAAAAACATACAAACGACGGTGCACAATTTTCTCTATTATCTTAGAGTATAACGGTAGGATTGAAATAGGTCTCCGGTTCTGTATGTTCGACTTCACACCTCGTTTATGCTGTGGGATTACTTTCGCTTCTCTCAAGGCGTCTTGGAATGTTCCAGCTTATAGTGAGACATTTATAATATGAAACAAACAGGGTAGAAGGTAAGTAATATCTGCTCGGAATGTACGAAGATTCAATCCGTCAATGCCAGCTGAGTTAGATTTAATTGACTTGATCACCTTTCCTAATTCATCATTAAAACATGGCTCAAATTGAAAATGCAGGCCCACTCCTCTATTGTCACAAAATTACTCCTTCTGAAACTGATCCTTATGTACACTACCTATTTGCTATATAGTTTCCCCAACCGCTGAAAAATGCTTATCAAACTGATTGGCAATAGCATATTTGTCTGTAATTTCCAAACCATCAATGTCAAAAGCATGAAAATCAGAATTTTTCTTATTTCCCATAATATCATTAATAAATCCTTATGTTTCTTTGATGTTGCCAGTATTCTCAAGTAATTTTTGCTCATTATACAGTTATCTTAGCTTTCCTTCTCAGGTAGTTCACTTTATTTCTTGATAGTCTGAATAACTCAAAATCCTCATCATTTTCTGAATTCATATATTGTTCATACAAAGAATTCCGATTCTCAATCTCATTTAAAGTATCTTTATGTATCCATGGTTTACGTGGTTCTTGTTTTATCTGCTTCACTGTACTAACTGGGTAAGTTTCATCAAAAATCGGTTTGACAATATAACTCATTATATCAAAAGCCTGTGACGCATCACCTTCGATTTCAAGAGCTGGCTGCCAACTAAGACATCTCAACTCCTCTGCAAACTTTTACGAACAACAATTTTTCCAAAAAACAAAAACTTTTGCAGAAAACAAGTTTTTAACTGTTTTAAACAATTGTTTAAACCAAGTTTTAAACAATAGAGTTGTGAGAAAGAATCAAAATTTAGCATAAAGAGCGAGGCATTGAGTAGGTGACAGCCCCTTTCATATAAAAAAAATTTATATTCGTCTTAAGTTTTAATGTCGCTCCTTACTTTCAGTAAAAAAACTTGTTTTTTTATTTAGTTTCTGAATGTTTTTTAATTAATGCAGGTTTTGATTTTGGGTCACTGTACATGAATAATTAAATCAAACTTTGCATATTGATTTTACTTTTTTTGGTTAAATTGCTTTCTTGAAAGTTGTCTAATTTTATTTAAGAAGTTTTTATTAGCAATTAATTAAAAAAAACTTTCCGAAAAATAAGTTTTTCAAAGAAAAGTATAGGTCATTTTAAACTTAAGCTCAGCAGATACAAATACCTGTTAAAATTTAAACTCAAAACGACCAGGAATTACTACTAAAGAAATAATGAAACCCAAAACGAACAGAAATTAAATAAACAATCATAGCAAAAAACATACAACAAGTAATAGTATAAATAAATAAATAGATCTTAAAGCGAGTAATGCTTAGATTGATTATGAAAATCAAGCTTTAACTAAAAAAAATATTTTTCTATTGAAGATGAAATGAAACTTAAAACGAACAGAAATTAAATAAGCAATCAATGCAGACAAACATGCAATACATATTAATGTAAATAAATAAATAAATCTTAAAACGAGTGAAACTTAAACTGAATATGTAAACCAAGCTTCAAACGAAAAAAAATCACTAGAAACAAGAGTTTGGGTATCTCCCCCTTTTCTCACTGTAAAAGTCTAAAACCTACTGCGTCGTTGGCGATTTACTAAAAACCTATTTTGTGACAAATATTTTCTTTTGTCCTTAATTTTAAAAATAAACATTAAAATTATAGTATAATTTTGAGCTGATGAGTTTTCAGCAATCAATATCATTCAAATGGGGGGATCTCTTTTGTTTTCTCAAGGGGGGGATTTTACTGGGGGATATTATATGAATTTATACCATAGCTGGAGGGGGAATATCGTATGATGGGGGACTAAAACAGTAGGTCAAGTAGGGAGCATATGTCAGTGACCATTACTGAGTCTAAATCAGATTATATAGATTCAGATTCCTTAGGGAACGGTTGGAGACACAAGGACTACTTATTCCGAGAAGTACTAACATGAAGAGACACAAATAAGAAATTAATGTATTTATTTTTACTCACATTTGCGGTACAAGGCTTGATCATTGGTATCAAATAAATGGCACTTCAATTCACTTGCGTGGGCACTATGGAATAATATGCACACGGAGATAGGTTCTAATACGGGTCTATTTAACGTTCAAGTTCACTATTTGGTATCAACATAGAAAAGAGGTCACATAATACTGTCAAAAAGTTGTTAATCAGCTAATAAGAGTTCACTAAAAACTTACATATGTTTTGTCAAGAACTCTCAGAAAAACTCCTCTAGACTGCAAGAGAACTCCCCTAAGACTGCTCTAAATTGCCCAAATCCTAACTAATTATACTGTCCAATTTCGCCAGAGGTTACATTAAAGCGTTGCTAAAAAGTATGTTCTATTAGACCTATTGGTCCAATAGTGTGTCCTATATTCCTATTGGACTAGGAATACACCAATCGGCTGCTTGAACTTTCACACAATTTATAGCTATGAGATACGCAACTTGAGTTTTTCTTGACATACAAAGTATTACTTTTGTAAATTTATTTCGAACGACTTGTCACTTAGTTTCCAGATGGCTTATAATTCATTGAGATGAATTTTGCCTCATTAGCATAGTAATATCGTTCTCAAAATATCTATTTTGCTAATCACTTATCACTCAGTTCAAGCCCATTTGTAATTTATTACAGTAAAACATTGTTTCAGATAAAGCGAATCGAATGGGTTTAACGCATTGTCTCTCATGTAGCTATTTTTCTTGCTAATAAATTCTTTTTTCCCTTGAAATTTTGGTGACTCAAGTTCCTAAAATGAACTACATGATTGACCACCTGTCGCTCAATATTTAATTAAGCTGAACTTCATCTCATGCTTCTGTGACAGTTTATCTCTTTTGTTTCAAGATTTATTATTTGCAATTCATGCTTCTGTGACAGTTTATTTCTTTTGTTTCAAGATTTATTATTTGCAATTCATGCTTTTGTGACATTTTATCTCTTTTGTTTCAAGATTTATTATTTGTAATTCATGCTTCTGTGACAGTTTATCTCTTTTGCTTCAAGATTTATTATTTGCAATTAGACGTTTTTATTGTTTAAAATTGAAAATGTTTTACAAGGTTTGTTGCAGCTGGGATACATTGTATCTTTTAATAGCTATTTGGAAATTGCATGAGAGGACGTTACTTGATTGACTTCATTTTATGGGTTCACGATGTTAGGTTAATAGTTTAAGAAGCTAAATTTTTACCTACACGTTTTTAAATAGGGAAAAAAAGTTTAAAAGATATCTTGCATTTTTCTGCTTTTTGCTCCCGTTACATATTACCCTTCCCATTTTTAACGATGTCCTCATCGTTGTGTTTACTCCTTCTCTTTTTTTCTGAATTTTGATCCCGTTTTATCATTGTAATTTTAAAATTCAATACTTATTATTATAATTAACCCACAATTAGTAAGACATAGCTTTTTTGATATTCCTGACTGCTTTATGTGACTACATTTATGAAAAATTTACTTAAGCTCCATCACCTATTCACTCTATTTGGCGAAAGGACCAAAGAGTTTAGACTGACTAATTCATTGATTATATGATTACATATCTAAATATTGTTTTCCTCCACCCAATGCTGAAAATACCTCCACCTGATATGCTAATATTTTTACGCAATCTAATTCTCTTGTCTCTGATAATATCATTATTCCTTTACCGGATATGATACACATAATGGAATTACTCGCTCACAATTTCTAATTCTATATAATATTTCCACCTGACGCTTTACTATTCTACTACCTGATATGATACTGATAATGAAATTTCACGCTTACGTTTCTAATTCTACTTAATATTTCCACCTGAAACTTTACATACACTGTAAGCCATTGACTTCTGAGAGCAGCTTACTACATCTAACTTATAACACACTGAAATATATGGATTAAAAACAACTTCCGGCAGAACGCCCATTCTCTGCGGGTGGATTGGAACTTAATTTAATAGTCTATTCCCATTATACTGTCGTTGATATGTTTACAAGCTACATATCGGTTGAGGGATTAATCACAGGGGATGACTATGTTAATAGCTGGGCTGGGTATCTCTTCTGAGCTCTTTATCCTCGGGAAAATCTGGTACGCGTACAGTTTACGTTTCCCGTAAATTGTTTCACGTTTGGCTCTTCTTTTTGAACACTGGCTTGTGTTACGACATCTAAAGGCAATTACGATTGGGTCGAAACTCGATTTTAGGGTTTTGGTTCGACATATTGTCTTTGATTTGTGGTTCAAGATACACAATCTTTGAGGGATTATTCACTGGGATTACAATATTAACAGTTGGGTTGGGTTTCTTTTCTGGTCGCTTTATTCTGGAAAAGATTTAACACGTTCAGTTTATGTTTACCACAAAATTGTTTATGTTTGGCTCTTCTTTTCCTGAAGGATGGGTTGTTTTGTGACATCTAATAATAATCACAGTAGGGTCAAAACTTGATTTTTGGGTTTGTTTTAACATATTGTCTCTGATCTGTGGTTTTAATGTTTGGGACCTTGCCGTCTAAGGACAGCTATCGACGGATCTTATGCATTTTTGCGACATGACTGGTCGGGGTGGTTCTCTAGATAATCGTCGATTAATATATATATGGGGTTTTCTGTTTGACGATATTGTTTGATTTAGTGTTACCTGGTACTAGGTTTTGGTAACTGCGATTGTCATTAGAGTGTTGTCTTCATGGATTTACTTGGTGAGTACTTATCGTTGGTTGACGAATGATAAAAGTATATGCTACTAGGTTGTATCTGTGTGGCGTGCTTGTATACCATGATTAAATTTCCATTGATTTACTCCGCTTCCTAGAATATATATACCTAGGCAGAATCATATGTTCTTTGCACTCATATAGGCTAAAACACACAAGGAAATAATACAAAACTTATAGGACGTTATACGGGGACTATCATTTGAAGCAATAGTCGTGATTAATTATACTGACTATAACGAATTAATCAGAGCAATGTTAAATTTAAAGATAAAAATAAAAGCAATTTTCGTCTTTTTAGCATATTGCAGCAACACTTGATTACAGTGAGACAAGTTTAGTAATCATTGAAAAAATGATTGAATACAAGGAAAAAATAACAAAATATGAAAATTTCGAGAATAACACATATGTATTTTCAGCACATGTTTCAGCGTTTAATATATTTCAAATGTTCCTAAACTCTCAACTAGTTTTGCATTTAATTTTCAACTATCTAATTAAACTAACTTTCGACTCTCTAATTGAACATGAGGTACGTTACATGGTTTTATGAGAGGTCTTGATTTACTATAAATTTTCAAGCCTTTACTGTTTACGCATGTCCATGCCACCTATGAAATGCATATTTATCTTTACAGCTGCATGGCTCGCGCAAACAATAATTAGAGAGGTGAGACTGGACATGGCACGAATGTGGACCTCTACACCCATTCGCTCGATCATGTCCTCCCTTATTTTTTGGCTTAAGGGTTATCAATGAGTTCCGGGTTTAGGTTCTGCATCTCACTCGACTCGATTCGATCTCTCTTTACTCTTTTTCTACGTGTTCTAATAATTTTTCCGTAATTCAGGGTTAATAACATTCTTATAGCCAGGGAAATAAGGAACACGAAGCCTATTGTCAGGAGCATGTTCCAACAAAACTTTGTTGAAGATAGTCCGTATCTACTTTCCAGGTATGTCAATCTTTGGTCTTCATTAGTAAATAGGGGGATTTGGGAGTCTAAAGCCTCCCTTATTTTTGTAAGCGGTAAAGTTCCTTTTACATTCTCTATTTTAGACCATATTGAGGTTTTTACTTTCTTGTTATGATTATTTGGAATTGTGTACGATAAATTGACAGGTTTGAAATTGATTACATTAGGACTTATTAATATTCATGCTTGTAGTTATTAATGGTGTTTGTACTATGGTTTCTTTGGTTACTAATCGACACCCTTGTTTTATGGTTATTTTTCCTATGTCTTGTAATAGTAATTCGGTTCTGTAGCTTGGATCAATTCTTTCTGTCTTATTATAACATGATATGGTACCGACTGTTTCCTTTGGAACAGAAAATAGCCACAGATCATTTCTAACATGAATGAATATCTCTCGTTTTGTACTTGCTACTAACGCTTCGCACGAATCAGGAATTTATTTCTGTTGGGTTTCTTTTAAAAATATATTTAACACACAGGATCCGAATTTCATGTTGTAAATAGGCAGGGTTAGCTGACATGCTAGATTTTTAAATGCTACTCATTCCTTAAGGTTATGTTAGTTTGTCAAGGCATATTTCTTCTATCTTGATCGACTAGCAAGTGTTCCGCTTCGGGGGTGATAGTCATAAATGAATTGGTTTTGCCTATATTGACTATAAATGCAGAAATTTATATAAATCATATATGGATTGCTGATTTATTAATGGAATTGTTACCACTGCAAATAGTTGTTCGTTTATCTCTGTGATGTGAACCTTCAGCTGGGTGTAATAGTGGAATAGGTATGCTACTTCTGGTTCCGTGGGTAGATGTAGACCGAATGTTAGATGTGTTTTTATTTCATCTAAGATACTTTTTAGGTTCGAAGGATCTACCAGGTCGTAGGATAAGGTTCCTCCAGTAAGGGCAAATAACGCGAATTTAAATTTGCTAACATCAGTTGCTAGGTTAAGCAACGACACTGTCACTATGTCGAGTGACACCATGGTAAGGCTCGAATCTGACATCAGCCGATCCACATCATTCTTCAAGTAATTCATAATGTTCACTGTCTTTGAGATTTTCTTTGAAATTGCCTCAATTTTGTCTCTCTGATAATTGGATATGCTGGCTTGTATTTTTTGGACGTGTAAGGTCACGTTCATAGCGTTATTTAGTTTCCTTACGTTTTCCCTTATTACATCCAAGTCCTCTTCTGTTGATAGCCCAAATAAGCGAGAAGCCAATTCTCCTACAATTGGAATTAGACTAGTCAATCTGCGGTATTTTGTTTTAAAAATACTTCGAAAATTCTTGTGGTACTTTGCTTCAACTTTTGTATTTCCGTATTAAACCATTCGAATAATGCCTGTAGTCTCTGCCTGTACAATATCAAGAAGGATTGGTGAACAGATACTCTTAGGGCGTTTTTCTCATTTAGTCAAGGTAATGAATTGACGTAGTCTTGGCTGGCTCATCGGCCATGGCTAATCTGGCACATGTATATTTACCGTCAATGGTCCAACATTTCTTGGGTATGTATTCATCTTTTTTCATATTCTCTGAGCTTTTCTTTTTGCTATTAGTATCGTACCCTTGAACTAATATAGTTTGCGTATCAGTGTGCTTTATTCGGATTCTTGCTCTTGCTTGTATGAAAAATTTGCCAAAGGAATGAGTATGTGTAAATTTTGGTCCTGAAGACCATGACCATTTAGTAAATGTCGCTGGTTTCAAATAAGTTAGAGCAATTAATTTTCTTTGTGATTCACTATCGATTTTGATTATTACTGGAACTGTATTTGTTGTGATTTCCGATAATGATGATTGTATTTCTTTGGCTCGTGCCTCATATATGGGCGTGGTTGTCGTGGTATCTTTGTTTCTTTCCTTAGTAAGGCTTGTATCCTTTTTTCCTTTCGGTGATGTTTTCTTAGTAACGTTTCTCGCGGTATGGTCTTGCCATAGTTGTTTAAGGTATGTTCATATTCTTGGTAATTCATTCAACATGGCGTAATTCCTATCATAGAGTTTGTGGATTTTATCGTAGTACGTTCACTTATGGAATCATCAATTTTACTTAATGCTCTTCTTTTTCGGCTTTCTCTGTTGTTGGTTTCTAGAGCTTTATCAATTTCTGCCATTTTCTTGTAAAAATCATCTATTAAGAATTTCGATTTTAATTTAGGAATCATATGGGGTAGATATCCTTTAGTTTCCTCGTTGTGCATGTCTTTGGTTGATTGGAGGCTCATGTCCGGTTTTAAGAATTGGAATATAGAGTCCTTCAGCTAATTAATATTTTTCTCTAGTCTCATTACTTGTTCGAATAAGGTTTCGAACGGTTTGGGATCCAGTTTCATAAATATTTTCCAGGCATTCTGACTTGCAAGCAATTAATTCTTGTGCTTGAAGATTATCCCATGTTTTACAATATCTTGAGCTACGGCATTAGCGATGAAGATTGTCATGCAATTTGTTAACCCCATCTCTTTGTTAGTTTTAAAATTAGTTCATCATTAATTATAATATGGATAAAAGTTTGTAATTTTATGACTGGTAATCGAATAAGAATTTAGATTATTGTTACATGGATTATCTGACTCGATTGGGGAAATCGACCACGTGAAATCAAAGTTTCTGGTGTCCGAATTAATTAATTACTCATAGGCCACGTACGACTGATGGTTAAGTTGAAGGGGTTAATTATTTTGGATAGCCTCATTCAAAATGAATGTCACGTTTAACTTAAGGAGTGTGTGGACTGACTTTGATTTAAACAGCACAAAATTATTTCAACAGAGAAGGTATTACTAATTTTTGGTTGCATTTAATTTTGATTCATTGGTTTTTATTATTTTAAAGATAATTTCTTTTCTTTTCGCACTATATCTTACGGTTTTTTGATTGTATAGATTTTTTTTATGATGTCTCATTTCTTTGAGTAGGTCATGGTGATCAAGGTATTTTATACAGTTTGGATTTTCCTCAATTTTAAAGCATATTTTTTGTTTTCTACATTTGTCTAGTAGAAATAAGCCTGTTATACATGGACCCTTAACAAACAAATACTAAATTTTGTATTGTTTTTGAAATCAACCTACCGTTTATTGCATATTTTGAAAGTACTTCCCTTTCCCTCCATTGTATTTTATTACCAATTTTCCTCTTGAGGGTCAATATTTGGGTGTATTTGCCAATCGTAGTCCAAAATGATACGATTCTACGTTATATTCCCTTAAATCATATTTGACGTCCAACTTTTTTGCGAAAACTTCTTCCCCTGATTTGTCCACACTGAGGATTGCTGCAGAGTATATCATGTTGTCTTTTGCATAACAGATAGTTATAAACTCTGTATTAATTATTGCGTTGGCCATTATTCTGAAACGAAAGCTAGTTTTTATTGGCTATGGTCTAGTTGTTTTTATTCAACATTAGTTGCATTCATGGTTACTCTAGGTCAAGATCAAACTACTTGTTCGCCAGTACTTTCGCGTACTCGGGTACTTGTTCGTTCGACATAATTCGATACTGTAAAGTTCCATATTAATCAATAATGAATATTTACTTTTGAATAGGAAGCAAGGCAACTTCAGGTCGAAGTTGAACTACTTGTTCACCAGTGCCACCTTGCACTTGGCTATTTTTTTGTTCGAACGTAATTCGATTCTCCAAAGTTCCATACAGGCTTAAAAGTAGTGGGTTTTCTAAGAAACTACCTTTTCTCCCTTTTTTCAATTTAAAAGACGATATATATATATGTCTTTGGATCTTTACTTCCTGACTTATGGTTTTACAGCATATTAATAGACTAATAGCCTATTCATATAATTCACTTTTCAAATAATAACTGATTAATCTAGATATAACACTTCAGATAATATTGGTGAACCTTCTATTATTTATTTTGATGGGATTATTTATATACACAATTTCTTCCTCGGATATCGGCTTTCAGTTTTAATATGGGTGCATCGTCTGGGTGATGTTAACATATTGGTAAGTCGATAATTTTCCTATGATGATACGTTGGAAATAAGGAATTTGAGTTCATATACTACGTTATTTTTACCACTTTCAGGCGTATTCAAATGCATTAAATATACTAATAATTGTTTTGGGAGGTGCAGACCTTCCAATGTGGTAATTACATCACTCCTTCGCGTACTTTGTCGAATGAGTTTCTGGCACCATTCCGATAATGAAAACGGGTTATTTATTATTCTTACCACGGAAAATCTTACGTTTATATGTAGTTGACAACAACATAGCTGCTCGTGCACAATTACATCAAAGCCGGGGAATACATCGATTCCGAAATTGTCATCTTCCTGTAAGAAAATCAAGTTTATTTTCTTTACGTCTTTATAATCTCTCGGGGTGACTGAAAAAATTGCGGATCCCGTTGAAGGGTTTATTGGGTTTAGGCATGTTTTATTTACACAGTCGATGTATAGAGCCTTAAGGAAGCTTTCTCCATTTAGCAAATGTCCTTGGTTTATTAGAATGGAGAGGAATTTAATGGGATAAATTTTAGTGATGTTATTATCGTCCTGATCATACCAAATGTTGTTTACGATTTACTCAGATAATAAGGCATACTTTGTTATTGCGATTCTTTGTCTTGAAATTGGAATGCTACGTTGGCGCTTAGCCTGGTACATTCGAGTGTTCTTGTCATTGTACGTGCACTAAAATTATAATGAACTAAGCTTGCCATTAATCTTAGGATTATTCTGTCTTCCAAGACTTTCCTTGGAGATTTCAAAAGAAAATGTAGCGTGGGACAGTCAAGATTTTCCACTGTTTTGATAAGAACCCATTCTTTTAAGGAATCATTAATATTATCCATGCTATGGCTTTTCTTGAGTTTCCAAGAGGTTTCACGTGCTGGGATACAAGTACTTATTTGTAGGTTGCTTGGGAAACTTATCATCGTTTTTTTTTGTTGTTGATTATTACTGATTTTAACCTAACATTAGCAACGTACCATATAAGTTGCTTGTCTCGAAGTCTCACTGAACCAGTGGTTGACGGCTATTGCGTACCGGTATCTGCAAATGTGTTATTATATAATGTTTATTGAATTAAAAGGAAATTCTATTGGTTAAGTTATTGGAGGTGAAAGTAGAAAAATTAGAATTTTTTTCAATTCTTCGTTTTTTGTTCTTTTTACTCTTATGGACGTTTCTTTTCCTTTGGTACACTTTATTATGCTTTATGAATATACTCCTTATACTCCGGATTTGTCATGATCTCCAATGGTCAATTAACCGCCGTATACTCTTAGTTTGATAAATATTCTGCTGAGTTACATTATTTTAAGGAATAGTAAGTGATTACGTAATAGTTATATATTTTCAATTTAATAATGATTATGTTAAGATGTAGTAGTTTATTTAGCCTTTTTATTTTTGTGGCATTTAATTTTTTCCTAGTACTCTCGTGTTCCTTTTCCTGTAAGAGTTGTTGTTCGTAAGGGAATTCATTGCTCATGAAGCACTGACGCGTCAATAAGAACTGCGTCCCTGCTCCCTGACAAAGAACTTCCGACGACTCGGATTTTTGTCTATTTTGGTTCCAGATTTCTTTCGTACGGTCACTTTTTGCAAGTAGTCGAGTTGATTTTGACATGAAGCTTCCCTGGACAAACGATTATGATTAATGGGATGAAGAGTACCACTCGTCATCACCGCCACTCAACGACTCCCCATGGCTTAAGGTTCATTCATTTAATTGTAGTTTATAACTCTTTATTATTCAACGATCACATCTCATAGCGGTATAGTTGTTTCTCGTAAGATAGCTAGGGCCTAACGGGAACGGAAAGGGAACAAGACAACTTTTACCATTACCCCTTGGCCATAGCTTCCCACGACTGAGGGTCCATCTGCTTTCATGATTTTCAATTTAATTCTAATGGCTATTTCGAATATGTCATCCTGTGTCGATTTCCATGTATTTCATGGGGTTTTTGGTGATTATTTGGTTATTATTGTTCTTGTAGAAGAGTTTCGCCGTGTGTGTTGAGCCTTCACTACTTATCAAGAGAAAAGAAAAATTTTATTATTATTGCCTCCTGGATTGTCAGTTGTATCCCTACTTACTTTTAGCTGAAAGTGTCTTTTTACTTAATTTTGAGTGGGTACTCGATTTTAAATCGTTAAAGAGAGAATTGGAGTACTTTTCACGCGAGGCATAATTAATATTTGTGTTAATTTTACCATTCATAAGACTCTAGCTGGATTGGGTGGATTTCACTATAAAAGCTCGCCACATTTTTCTTAGCTTCAGTTCAACTCAAATGTACCTTAATGAACACATTGTGTTTTGTACTCTTAAATAGCATGTTTTTTGTAAAACTGAATTTTCATGGATAGCGAATGTTTGACTATGTTACATTTTATATCTGGTAAAGCAGGCGTTGGCTATTTTGGGCGCCGCGATTGGCTTAAAAGGTTAGTAAAATTAACAATTATTTTTTTTTGCCTTTACGACTCAACAGTCATATTTAAGTATCAAAAACATTTTGTTGCAATCGTCGAGAATTAAGTTGAAATTATGACACTATTTTACAGTCGTGAGATAAAAGTGCGAATTTAGTTTCAGAAATTCACATTTACAAGGGGGGGGAGGGGTTCCTTCCTACTCTCGAGGAATTTGGTTCGCCTATGGTTGCAATTGGCTACTTCTGTCACCAAGGGGCTTACGAATTGTTTAAGTTGGTGCATCTATTATTGTTTCCTAATGTGCACCTTTGAATTTTTATTTTCCTTACTTATATTTTGTCTAATCTATTAATAATTTTTTAGGTTTTGATACATATAGTAATAATTTTTTCAGGTTTTCCAAGGTCTTGCGTATCTCTAGAGCTCATTTTTATAGGATAAGAGTTATACCACCTTTCTCTAGGTCAAACTTTACGGGCTAAAACTGGTGTCTTAAATGGTACGACTTTCGACTCATGCTTATGCATTGGGTATTGTTTTTTATTCTTTTTTTGCGTCAATTCTCTTAACCACTATTCCTCTTTGTTTTACCTGGGTTTTGAAATACGATTATATTTGTAATTGTTAAGTTTAGAGGACGTCAAGCTATTTGCACTTATGATTCCCTTTGTTAAATCAAGGATCGCTAATTTTCCGTACACTATTTAACGGTATCCTAATCGTCTCCATATTCGTGGGCCAATTTTATTTTCACATACATGTCCTGCAGTCCTCCTACGTTATAATTTAGCTGGTCACTAAACTGTAAGGAATAGTTATCAAAATGCTTCTATTCGATATGGGTGTCGCGCTTGACTAAGAGATTTGGGAATTAACCTTGGGTGGTGCCCCACAAGGGAAATACTTCAAGAGAAAAGGAAAAACTAGACTAAGGTCTAAAAGGTTTTTTTCCATTATTGTTTTCCAAGGGAGGTTTTCGTCGCTAGCGTTAGTAGAGTAGTACATTCCATTTATGCACCCTGTATAGCAATTCCCATGTTATTTGCCCACTTTACGTTCCATGGCAGTTTTCCATGACAGGTTACCAGACTGGTTATTTGGCAGTGTATAATGTGGTCAAACAGGTTTTATTCTGTTTTTGTTGTCAATTGCACAATGAATGTACGTCATGAGTTCACGGGCACGTTCTTAAAAAAAACTGGCAAGGTATAATGTAGTCAAACATGTCTATTTTCAATGTGAGTACACTTTCATTCTTTATTTCAAAAAAAAATCGTTTTACCAGTAAATTCAAATTTCAGGGGGACTTAGCCCCCCCTCGCCCCACAGCTAACAATAAAAACCCAGAACGTAGTATACTCGTTATAAAATGCATAGTACTCTTTTTTCCTCTATGTAAACAAAAATCATCCCCAACCTGCTCAGTAGAAATATTTATTACGTTAAAAAATGTCCATTTTTACAGTTATAAAAAATATTTTTCCGATCTAAATAGAAGCTTGTGTAATACAAGAAACGGTCACTTTTGGAGAACAGGCTTCGGCACGCTCATGTTATCACGAAGATTAAAACCATATGTGTTTATAATTACAGAAAAGGGTCCTTTTTTGGAACCAAACTTCAAAACGTGTCGTATCTGAAAACAAAAGCTTGGTGATTAAGACGGGGGGCTTTGTCTAATTCTAACCGGAAACTCAGAATTGATAGGGGGCAAGATGGAACGATGCCATATTCTGTGTGATTTGCAAAAAAGGGGTAATTAGTGATTGGATAATTTTTTAACGTGAAATCTCTGAATAAAATATTTTTGGAGCATGTACTTGACGATGGATAAAAGGGTTAAGGTGATTAGCAATTACGAGCGAGGATTCCCCCACTGGCTCCTGGCAGTAGGCTACGCATATCAAATTGCTGTTCTGTGGGCCGACTTGCTAGCGAAAATGGATTCTATGGGTCGTATAGGAATTGTTCATTTTGAATATCTTTCGTGAAATGCATGTACTTGACGATGGATAAAAGGGTTAAGGTGATTAGCAATTACGAGCGAGGATTCCCCCACTGGTTCCTGGCAGTAGGCTACGCATATCAAATTGCTGTACTGTGGGCCGACTTGCTAGCGAAAATGGATTCTATGGGTCGTATAGGAATTGTTCATTTTGAATATCTTTCGTGAGTAGTGTTTAGTCGCGGTTTATCGTGTCACAGTTACTTTTATTTGAAATTTTTTAGTTCAGACTTGATTTCTGTAGATCAAATACATATGTTTAAAAATTACAATAGCGTTTTGCTTCGCGTTTACCCGTCACAAATACATTCGTAGGGTCTCTCAAAGACTCAATTGGTTATCTTACTTGATATGCGATAGTTTGAATATTTCATTAGTATCTTATCGTTGTTTACCTTGTAACAGTTACATTCTCATGATTTTTAAAAGTTCATTTTGGATTTATTTCGTTGAAATGCAAGAGTTGGAATATTTTAGTAGTGACTTGTTGTGCTTTACCTTGTCACAGTTACATTTTCTTAATTTTTCGAAGTTCATTTTGAATTTCTGTCGTGAAATGCAAGAGTTGGAATATTTCAGTAGTGTTTTGTTGTGCTTTACCTTGTCACAGTTACATTCTGTTGATTTTCATAGTTCATTTTGAATTTCTTTCATTGAAATGCAAGAGTTGGAATATTTCAGTAGTTTGTTGTTGTGCTTTACCTTGTCAAAGTTACATTCTCTTAATTTTTCAAAGTTAATTTTTAATTTATTTAGAGAAATTCAATAATTGTAATATTTCAGTAGTGTATTGTCGTGGTTTACCTTGTCACAGCTACATTCTCATGATTTTTCAAAGTTCATTTTGGATTTCTTTTGTTGAAATGCAAGAGTTGGAATATTTCAGTAGTGACTCGTTGTGCTTTACCTTGTCACAGTTACAGTCTCGAGATTTTGAGGTTTTCATTTTTATTTTCTGTCGTGAAATGCAAGAGTTGGAATATTGCAGTACTGTTTTGTTGTGCTTTACCTTGTCACAGTTTCAGTCTGTTGATTTTCATAGTTCATTTTGAATTTCTTTCATTGAAATGCAAGAGTTGGAATATTTCAGTAGTGACTTGATGTGCTTTACCTTGTCACAGTTACATTCTCTTGATTTTTTGAAGTTCATTTTGAATTTATCTCGTGAAATGCAAGAGTTGGAATATTTCAGTAGTGTTTTGTTGTGCTTTACCTTGTCACAGTTACATTCTGATGATTTTCATAGTTCATTTTTAATTTCTTTCATTGAAATGCAAGAGTTGGAATATTTCAGTAGTGTTTTGTTGTGCTTTACCGAGTCATAGTTACATTTTCTTGATTTTTCAAAGTTCATTTTGGATTTCTTCCTTGAAATGCAAGAGTTGGAATATTTCAGTAGTCTCTTGTCGTGGTTTACCTTGTCACAGCTACATTCTAATGATTTTTCAAAGTTCATTTTGGATTTTTTCATTGAGATGCAAGAGTTGGAATATTTCAGTAGTGACTTGTTGTGCTTTACCTTGTCACAGTTAAATTCTCTTAATTTTTCGAAGTTCATTTTGAATTTCTGTCGTGAAATGCAAGAGTTGGAATATTTCAGTAGTGTTTTGTTGTGCTTTACCTTGTCAGAGTTACATTCTGTTGATTTTCATAGTTCATTTTGAATTTCTTTCATTGAAATGCAAGAGTTGGAATATTTCAGTAGTGTTTTTTGTGCTTTACCTTGTCACAGTTACATTCTCTTAATTTTTCAAAGTTTATTTTGAATTTCTTTCGTGAAATGCAAGAATTGGAATATTTCAGTAGTGTCTTGTCGTGGTTTACCTTGTCACAGCTATATTCTCATGATTTTTCAAAGTTCATTTTGGATTTCTTACGTGAAATGCAAGAATTGGAATATTTCAGTAGTGACCTGTTGTGCTTTACCTTTTCACAGTTACATTCTCTTGATTTTTCTAAGTTCATTTTGAATTTCTGTCGGGAAATGCAAGAGGTGGAATATTTCAGTAGTGTTTTGTTGTGCTTTACCTTGTCACAGTTACATTCTGTTGATTTTCATAGTTCATTTTGGATTTCTTTCGTTTAAATGCAAGAGTTGGTATATTTCAGTAGTGTTTTGTTGCGCTTTACCTTGTCACGGTTACATTCTCTTAATTTTTCAAATTTCATTTTGAATTTCTTTAGTGAAATGCAAGAGTTGGAATATTTCAGTAGTGTCTTGTCGTGGTTTACCTTGTCACACCTACATTCTCATGACTTTTCAAAGTTCATTTTGGAATTCTTTCGTTGTAATGCAAGAGTTGGAATGTTTCAGTAGTGACTTGTTTCGCTTTACCTTGTCACAGTTACTATCTCTTCATTTGTTGAAGTCCATTTTGAATTTCTGTCGTGAAATGCAAGAGTTGGAATATTTCAGTAGTATTTTGTTGTGCTTTACCTTGTCACAGTCACATTTTGATGATTTTCATAGTTCATTTTGAATTTCTTTCATTGAAATGCAAGATTTGGAATATTTCAGTAGTGTTTTGTTGTGCTACCTTGTCACAGTTACATTCTCTTGATTTTTCGAAGTTCATTTTGAATTTCTTTCGTGAACTGCAAGAATTGGAATATCGTTTCTTCAACTGAAAGTAAGGAGCAACATCAAAACTTAAAAACGGACAGAAAATAGAGGCTGTTTCCAAAAGATTTAGGATTCATTAACTTTAGTGTTGCCAGTCAAAAGCTATGAGTTTGAGAAAATTGCCTGATTATCGAAAAATGAAGAAACACCTCCCAAAAGTCGACATGAATGGGATTGTCTTGAGGGGGGAATTTTCCATGGAGGAGATGGAGGGTATTTTTACGTGAAAACAACTTCAACCATGCCCAGCCCCCCGCAATCAGAAATTAAATTATAAAAAAAAGTTTCTTCAACTGAAAGTAAGGAGCAACAACAAAACTTAAAAACGGACAGAAAATAGTGGCTGTTTCCAAAAGATATAGGATTCATTAACATTTTCAACTTTATTTATTTCTTTTCTTTTTGTACATATCTTAAAATGTCAAAATATGCTTACGGGTCTAACAATTGTGCTCTATGATTGGTCAGAGACACGATGTGGCTTTCCCACTGGTATTCTATGACTGTTTATCGACACTAGCTAGTCTATTGCATGCATTAAATCAGTCTTTTTTACGCAGTTGAACGATAAACACATAGGTCATATCTTAAAAAAAAAGTGAAGATGGAACATTTTAATAGAGTTTGTTCACATAACAAGGTTATTGTAGCATTGAATGCCGTCAAGGAGAAGTATTTAAACTATGAAACAAGTACAAGTGGTAGCACTATTGGAAATGTATACATGCATTGTCTTGACAGTAAGGAATTAAATTTCTTTGGAATACAGAAGAAATTCAACTGTTATGATGGTGGTTATGCGAGATTGAGATCTCCAGAGATGATTGCACTCAAAGAGAATGCTAACTTAAAATAATTGTTGATGATAGAGGACAACTCCTTGCTACTGCTGCAGGTAACACATTACCTACGGATACACCCAATCATCAGCTTTCGGGTATTAGCATTCAACGGAAGGCTAATAAAAGAAAGGCTTACTCTGCTACTAATATCATAAACCATATCTTGTTTACGTGCCGAAACTGTTATCTGTGTAAAAATAATGTGTTAATAGACAGTGATATTGCCAGAAAAACTAAGATGGTATTGTCAAAAGATATAACTACGGAATATATAGCAGAAACGATGAAAAACAAAGCACTCGCAAACGTTACTGGCATTGATCAAACAGTCAATGAATCAAATAATACCAAAGACGAAAAGCATATTGAGCCTGTTCATGAGACACCAGTAAAAATTGTGTATGATTCAAAATGGAATAATGATTATTCTAGAGAGAACATGGTGAACTATTTTATGGAACAGATTCAAAATGTCCAAAGTTAATCATTGATATTAATAATGTATCATAATATATTTTCGCATTAATATTCTACATAGTATTATTCCATTAACAATATTACATTGTTATGTGCTCATTATATTTTAAAGTAAGCTAGCATATCAAGCGTTTAGAATGTCCATTAAAACATCGGAGATGTAAGAAAAGGAATTTGTGTACATCTATAGTCAGACACAATATTTCGGTAAATTCTGAGCTATTAAGGGTTTTTGACCGTAAACTCTAGTTTTTTGTAAGAAAATTATGGAAAATAAATTCTCTGGTTCAAATGTGAAACTTAAGTCTATTTTTGGATCGAAAAATAAAGCTATTACCTTAAAATCTGAGCTAATAAGGGTTTTTTGACCTTAAACTCTAGTTTTCTTGTTAGCAAATTATGGAGAATATAGTTCTCTAGTTCAAATATGAAACTTAATTCTAGTTTTGGATACTCATAATAATGAAGATTGACGGTTCTAATTCAATATTTTTTTTCATAAGACAAACTTTTTTTTTAAACTTAGAAATTATTCAACTTTATTTATTTTTTATTTTTTTTCTTTTTTACATATCTTAAGATGACAAAATATCTTTCTTGAATTCACCTCTTGGATACACAATATAGAAATTATAAAAAAAATTCCAGACTTCATTTGCATGCAAGAGATACCGAGAGTTCTATGACTCCTCTCCGCAATGAATTCTAAGGGTTTTATGACTCCTCCTCAAAATGAATTCATTCTGAATTCAGTTAAGTGCGCGCACGTAACCTCGTCTAAATTAACCTTAAAAAATGAAATAAAGCTATGTCGACTTTGCATATTTTATTCAACATATCTGACAATTGATGCAGAAAAAGCATAGAGTTTGTTACTTACTTACTTACATTTTTTTCATAATTTCTTGAATTAAATTTCTGTATTATGCATCCAAATGCGGAATTCAAGAAAGAGTTTGTTACTTATTTGCGATTTTTTCATAATTTCTTGAATAAAGTATCTGTATTGTGTATCCAAGGGGTGACTTCAAGAAAGAGTGTGTTACTTACTTACAAGTATTTTCACTTTTGCTTGAATGAAATGTCTTCTTTGTGTATCCAAGAGGTGAATTCAAGAAAGAGTTTGTTACTTACTTACTTACCTACTTACAATTTTTTCATAATGACATAATGACATATCCAACAACGGATGTTGATAAAGAATTTATTCATTCTGATACCTAGATTTTGTCAATGTTACCTCATGTGTCTGACAATAGATGTATACAAATTCCTTTTCTCAAATCTCCGATGTTGTAATATACATTCTAAACTGTTGATATGCTAGCTTACTCTAAAAACAATGAAAAAATAACAAGGTAATGCATAATATATTTTTAATGAAATAATGCTATGTAGAATATTAATACAAAATTATATTATGACTCATAGTCATAGACACGTTCACTCTTAAACATCCAGAAACGATGGTCTCATGATATGGAATAGTTTTTACCATGTCTAATGCATTTATCACGATCAGGTATGACCTTAGGTATCCAGTGGGCGAAGAACCTGACCTTGTGTTCAGGACGATGATAAATCCCTACAAATTTAGGACACTTATATTCTTCTAGATTGAAAATTGGAATCATAAGGTCAAACTTTTGAATTAAAAATTTATCTGTAGGCACATTACCCTTTACATAGTGCTTCAACACAAAAAAAGCTGCAAATTTCACTGACTTCCTCCTTGACATTTCTCAGTTCCAGACCACTATTATTAAGTGGTGTAATCACTCTATCGTAGAATCCCAGTCTGTTTATACGATGTAATGTAGTACTCCACAAGCTTTTATCATACTCATACATGTTGTAGTTCACTATCCAATGATAACAGTCAATTTCTTCAAGTTCCATTGACAATAATAAAAATGTACATTCAAATATAGCACCACAAGATGATATTTATCAAACCAATAAATTCTGTGTCATAGAGTCCTATCATCTTGGAAGGTATTAATGTAGTTGTTAAGAAGAGAAATACATCATCAAACTTTTATACCTTCGCTCAAGGTCGAATGGAGTTATGGCTAAGGGGATGACTCCTAAAAGCATCTGAATTCATTTTGAGGAGGAGTCATAAAACCCTTAGAATTCATTGCGGGGAGGAGTCATAGAACTCTCGGTATCTCTTGCATGCAAATGAAGTCTGGAATTTTTTTTTATAATTTCTATATTGTGTATCCAAGAGGTGAATTCAAGAAAGATATTTTGTCATTTTAAGATATGTACGAAAGAAAAAGATAAAAAATAAATAAAGTTGAATGATTTCGAAGTTTGAAAAAAAAAGTTTGTCTTATGAAAAAAAAAATATTGAATTAGAACCATCAGTCCTCATCATTATGAGTATCCAAAACTAGACTTAAGTTTCACATTTGAACTATAGAATTGTATTTTACATAATTTTCTTACAAGAAACTAGAGTTTACGGTCAAAAACCCTTATTAGCTCAGATCTTAAGGTAATAGTTTATTTTTCGATCCAAAAATAGACTTAAGTCTCACATTTGAACCAGAGAATTGTATTTTCCATAATTTTCTTAGAAAAAACTAGAGTTCACGGTCAAAAACCCTTAATAGCTCAAATTTTACGGAAATAGTGTGTCTGACAATAGATGTACGCAAATTCCTTTTCTTACATCTCCAATGTTTTAATGGACATTCTAAACGCTTGATATGCTAACTTACTCTAAAATATAATGAACACATAACAATGTAATATTTTTAATGAAATAATGCTATGTAGAATATTAATACAAAAATATATTATGAAGATTATTAATATCAATGATTAACTTTGGACATTTTGAATCTGTTCCATTAAATAGTTCACCATGTTCTCTCTTGATAATGGAGTGATTGTCTTCTCTTAGTTCGTAATCAGTAGAATAATCATTATTCCATTTTGAATCATACACAATTTTTACTGGTGTCTCATGAACAAGCTCAATATGCTTTTCGTCTTTGGTATTATTTGATTCATTGACTGTTTGATTAATGCCAGTAATGTTTGCGGGTGCTTTGTTTTTCATCGTTTCTTCTTTATATTCCGTAGTGATATCTTTTGACAATGCCATTTTTATTTTTCTGGCATTTCACTGTCTATTAACACATTATTTTTACACAGATAACAGTTTCGGTACGTAAACAAGATATGGTTTACGATATTACTAGCAGAGTAAGCCTTTCTTTTATTAGCCTTTCGTTGAATGCTAATACCCTAAAGCTGATGATTGGGTATATCCGTAGGTAATGTGTTACCTGCAGCAATAGCAAGAAGTTCTCCTCTATCATCAACAATTATTTTTATGTTAGCATTCTCTTTGAGTGCAATCATCTCTGGAGATCTCAATCTCGCATAACCACCATCATAACAGTTGAATTTTTTCGGTATTCCAAAGGCATTTAATTCCTTACTGTCATGACAATGCATGCTTACATTTCCAATAGTGATACCACTTGTACTTGTTTCATAGGTTAAATACTTCTCCTTGTTGGCATTCAAAGCTACAATAACCTCGTTATTAGAACAAACTCTATTAAAATGTTCTATCTTCACTTTTTTGTTTTTTAAGATAAGACTTATGTGTTTATCGTTCCACTGCGTAAAAAAGACTGATTTAATACATGCAATAGACTAGCTAGTGTCGATAACCGGTCATAGAATACCAGTGGGAAAGCCACATCGTGTCTCTGACCAATCATAGAGCACAATTGTTTGAACCGTAAGCATATTTTGACATTTTAAGATATGTACAAAAAGAAAAAAAAAGTTGAAAATGTTAGTGAATTCTAAATCTTTTGGAAACAGCCTTTTTTTTCTGTCCGTTTTTAAGTTTTGATGTTGCTCCTTAATTTCAGTTGAAGAAACTTTTTTTTATAATTTAATTTCTGATCGCAGGGGGCTGGGCATGGTTGAAGTTGTTTTCACGTAAAAATACCCTCCACCTCTTCCATGGAAAATTTCCCCCTCCAGGCAATCCCATTCCTGTCGACTTTTGGAAGGTTTTTCTTCATTTTTCGATAATCAGGCAATTTTCCCAAACTCATAGCTTTTGACTGGCAACACTAAAGTTAATGAATCCTAAATCTTTTGGTAACATCCTCTATTTTCTGTCCCTTTTTAAGTTTTGATGTTGCTTCTTACTTTCAGTTGAAGAAACGATATTCCAATTCTTGCATTTCATGAAAGAGATTCAAAATGAACTTTGAAAAATTTAGAGAATGTAGCTGTGACAAAGTAAAGCACAACAAAACACTACTGAAATATTACAACTCTTGAATTTCAATGAAATAAATTCTAAATTAACTATGAAAATGATGAGAATTTATCTGTGACAAGCTAAAGCACAACAAAACACTACTAAAATATTCCAACTCTTACATTTCACTACAGAAATTCAAAATGAACCTCGTAAAATCAAGAGAATGTAACTATGACAAGGTAAAGCACAACATGTCACTACTGAAATATTCCAACTCTTGCATTTCAACGAAAGAAATCCAAAATGAACTTTGAAAAGTCATGAGAATGTAGGTGTGACAAGGTAAACCACGACAAGACACTACTGAAATATTCCAACTCTTGCATTTCACGAAAGAAATTCAAAATGAAATTTGAAAAATTAAGAAAATGTAACCGTGACAAGGTAAAGCGCAACAAAACACTACTGAAATATACCAACTATTGCATTTCAACGAATGAAATCCAAAATGAACTATGAAATTCAACAGACTGTATCTGTGACAAGGTAAACCACAACATTACACTACTGAAATATTCCAACTCTTCCCTTTCACGACAGAATTTCAAAATGAATTTCGAAAAATCAAGAGAATTTAACTGTGACAAGGTAAAGCACAACAAGTCACTACTGAAATATTCCAACTCTTGCATTTCAACGAAAGAAATCCAAAATGAATTTTGAAAAATCATGAGAATGTAGCTGTGACAAGGTAAACCACGACAAGACACTACTGAAATATTCCAACTCTTGCATTTCAAGGAAAGAAATCCAAAATGAACTTTGAAAAATCAAGAGAATGTAACTGTGACAAGGTAAAGCACAACAAAACACAACTGAAATATTCCAACTCTTGCATTTCAATGAAAGAAATTCAAAATGAACTATGAAAATCATCAGAATGTAACTGTGACAAGGTAAAGCACAACAAAACACTACTGAAATATTCCAACTGTTGCATTTCACGACAAAAATTCAAAATGAACTTAAAAAATCAAGAGAATGTAACTGTGACAAGGTATAGCACAACAATACACTACTGAAATGTTCCAACTCATGCATTTAAACAATTCAAATCCAAAATTAACCATGGAAAATTTTGGGAACATTGCTCTGACGTAGTAAATATTGACAAAGCACTATATAAATATTCAAACCCGTGCCCTTCAACGCAATAAAACATATGGGAAGATTGAAAAATCAATATAAAGTAACTGTGACATAGTAAACCATAACAAAAAACTACTAAAAAATTCCAGGTCATTATTGTCAATGTACGAATTAAAAAATTAACTATGAAAATAAACCTAATGTAACTGTGACAAGGTAAAACACAAAACTTTACTACTGAAATATTCCAACTCTTGCATTTCTATTAAATAAATCCGAAATTAACTATGAAAAATCATTAGAGTGAATCTGTGACAAGGTCAACCACGCCAAGAAACTACTGAAATATTCCAATTCTTGCATTTAATGAAAGAAATTCAAAACGAACTTTGAAAAATTAAGAGAATTTAACTGTGACAAGGTAAGGCACAACAAAACACTACAGAAATATTCCAACTCTTGCATTTCAATAAAGAAATCCAAAATGAATTTTGAAAAACCAAGAGAATTTAACTATGACAAGATACAGCACAACAATACACTACTGAAATATTCCAACTCTTGTATTTCAACGAAAGAAATCCAAAATGAACTTTGAAAAATCAAGAGAATGTAACTGTGACAAGGTAAACCATGACAAAACACTATTCACGAAAGATATTCAAAATGAACAATTCCTATACGACCCATAGAATCCATTTTCGCTAGCAAGTCGGCCCACAGTACAGCAATTTGATATGCGTAGCCTACTGCCAGGAGCCAGTGGGGGACTCCTCGCTCGTAATTACTAATCACCTTAACCCTTTTATCCATCGTCAAGTACATGCATTTCACGAAAGATATTCAAAATGAACAATTCCTATACGACCCATAGAATCCATTTTCGCTAGCAAGTCGGCCCACAGTACAGCAATTTAATATGCGTAGCCTACTGCCAGGAGCCAGTGGGGGAATCATCGCTCGTAATTGCTAATCACCTTAACCCTTTTATCCATTGTCAAGTACATGCTCCAAAAATATTTTATTCAGAGATTTCACGTTAAAAAATTATCCAATCACTAATTACCCCTTTTTTGCAAATCACACAGAATGTGGCATCGTTCCATCTTGCCCCCTATCAATTCTGAGTTTCCGACTAGAATTAGACAAAGCCCCCCGTCTTAATCACCAAGCTTTTATTTTCAGATACGACACGTTTTGAAGTTTGGTTCCAAAAAAGGACCCTTTTCTGTAATTATAAACACATATGGTTTTAATCTTTGTGATAACATGAGCGTGCCGAAGCCTGTTCACCAAAAGTGACCTTTTCTTGTAACACCGAAGATTCTATTTAGATCGTAAAAAGATTATGGATAACAGGAAAAAAGGAAATTTTTTAACGAAATAAATATTTCCACAGAGCAGAGTGGGGTTGGTTTTTATTTATATAGAGGAAAAAAGCGTTTTCTAACGCGTTTTCTAACGAGTATACTATTTCATGGGTTTTTATTGTTCGGGGTGGGGGGAGAGGGGCTAAGTACCCCTGAAATTAGAATTTACTCGTAAAACGATTTTTTTTTGGAAATAAAGAATGAAAGTGTACTCACATTGAAAATAAACATGTTTGACTACTTTATATCATACCAGTTTTTTTTAAGAATGTACACGTGAACTCATGACGTACATTCATTGTGCAATTGACAACAAAAACAGAAAAAACCTGTTTGACCACATTATACACTGCCAAATAACTAGTCTGGTAATCTGCCATGGAAAGGTGCTAGGGAACGTAAAGTGGGCAAATAGCATGGGAATTGCAATACAGGGTGCAGAAATGGAATGTACTACACTACTAGCGTTGACGCACTTATTATTGGTGCTGGATAGGTGTTTTTAAAATAATTAGCTCAAATTTTGTTTGCTTTTTTGACTATTTTTTTGGTGATTCCCTTTTTACATTTGGCTTTAATCTACTATAAGGGGGATCTACTTGGAGGTGCAACTATGATAATTTTGACCGATACTTATTGTAAGTTGGGCTTTCTCTACTTTTAAGTTCAAAGACAAAAATCTATAGTCCTGGCGCTCGTGAATAAGCGAATCCTGGCGCTCGTGAATAAATAACCTATTAATTTTGCCCACCTGTTTCATGGTTCAGGTTCACGATACCCAGAAGGTAACGTTTTATAAGATCGTTTTCTATTTCATGTTCAGCTGAATGCGTTTGTAGATCTGGGGCTTCTTCAAGATTACCGGCCATGAACAGGGTTAATTTATATTTTATTCCTTAGGTACATCATTTGGCTATATTTTGCTATTTTTTTAAGGAAAGTATTACTTTCTAGCGGGATCAGACGAGCAGGATACCTGTTAACAGAAGTATTTCCAGAATATAACGTGTATGCAGGTTAATCCATCTACATCACTAACGTTGAAAAATAAAAGTCAAAGTGTTTTAACTTGAGGGAAAATGCCTAAATAAATTGAATAATTTGCCATTGCCTTTTGTGTTTTTTTTTGCATGCGTCCGAAAGTTACAGGTGCAAAGTGATTATCTAGGGCTAATACTTTAGATATTGAACTACGTACGTTATTTCTATTATTAGATGTGAAAAAATTTTTATCTCAGGAAAAGTAGAAATATTGTTTGGCCACTCAATTTATCTGGCGCGTTTAAAGTAATTTGTGGGGGTTTTTCATTCAGCTGAATTTGTCATTATCCTTTACTGCCTTCGCTCTCTCTAGAGTGGATTGAGAGAAATGGCTCTTAATTATTTAAGCACTTAAGCACTGTATGTCTTATGGTTAGTTAATAATAGTCTATTCTTGTTAGAAAATCATATATTATACTAGTATTGTTTAGGATGAGAGAATATCTACCAAATTGTGGTATTGCAAAATTTTATGTCAAATTTTGGAAAATTGGTTTGTGGATTTTAGATATAAAATAGGATTAGAAGGAATAGTAAGGCCTGCCTTTGCTGTTCCGATTGATCCGAAATGTTTTCTCCTTAGACTAACTACTCTCTTTAGAAGAATTAAAAGAAATTACGGTAATATTTAAAGGAGATATGGCATATTTCCTGCCCTTTTTCTTTTTTTTAGTCTAAGAGTAGGCCAATTTGCTTTCTAACACGCATTGTGCCCGTAAGGGGAAATCAGATAGTCTTAATGTGGCAACTGTGCCTTTTAAAAACGTTAAGGATATTTCTGTATTAATGGATTGAGTGTGTATTCTCCATTGAGTTCAAGTGAAATAGCATGAGCAATTAGTGTACTTTTTGAAGAAAACAATTGCAAACGCACAGAAGTCGGGGGGAAGGGGGGTAATTAAATTTTTGTCATAACGATTACTACCTTCTTATATAGATCCTTTCTATCTTTTACATTATCAATGTTTCATAGGCTCTGGTTCATTTTTTTTTTGCCATTCGCATTTATTTATAAGATTTTGAGAGACTTAAAGTTTATTGGTTATTTAGTTTTGCGTTTTTTTTGTTTTTTTGGGCGATTTATCATTAATTAACAAGGTTTATTTTTCCCATGACTTAACGTGATTCTCCCAGGCCTTATTTGATTACCGTTTTACAAGTTTTTGATTACCGTATTGTTAGTATATATACATATATATATATATATATATATATATATATATATATATATATATATATATATATATATATATATATATATATATATATATATATATATATATATATATATATATATATATATATATATATATATATATATATATATATATATATATATATATATATATATATATATATATATATATATATATATATATATATATATATATATATATATATATATATATGTGTGTGTGTGTGTGTGTGTGTGTGTGTGTGTGTGTGTGTGTGTGTGTGTGTGTGTGTGTGTGTGTGTGTGTGTGTGTGTGTGTGTGTGTGTGTGTGTGTGTGTGTGTGTGTGTGTGTGTGTGTGTGTGTGTGTGTGTCTCTCTCTCTCTCTCTCTTATATATATATATATATATATATATATATATATATATATATATATATATATATATATATATATATATATATATATATATATATATATATATATATATATATATATATATATATATATATATATATATATATATATATATATATATATATATATATATATATATATATATATATATATATATATATATATATATATATATATATATATATATAGTATATGTATATATACTAACATATTCATGCGATGTTCATAAATGTGAGCAGGCTTTACAAAGAAAATTAGAGGAAAATTCAGCTTGGTCAGATTACAAAACATTGGAAATTGATACAATAATGACCCTTGTCCGTCTTTGCAGCAAACACTCCTCGTATTTTAAATTCCGAAACAAGTTTTTTCTTCAAATAATGGGCTTATCCATGGGCACTGTCTTGTCTCCTTATTTGGCAAATTTTTACATGGATTTCATAGAACAGTCTGCTTTGAATAGTTTCCACTTAAAACACTCCATCTGGTTTCGTTTTGTTGATGATATTGTTTCTGTTGGGGAACATGGACAAGATTCTCTAAGAGATTTCTTGGCACATTTGAAATCTTTTGATTCGAATCTCCAGTTCACAATGGAACTCAAAGATTCAGGTAAGCTGCCTTTCTTAGATGTTCTGATTATAAAAACTATTCCTGGTCTTGAATTTTCTATATATAGAAAGTCGACTCATAATGATCAATATTTACAGTTCTAGTCCCATCACCCTACGTCCGTAAAAACAGGTGTTATAATCTCTTTCACCGACAGAGTTTCAAAAATTTTTTCACGTAATAATATAACTTATGAACTAAATTACTTCAAGGATATTATTTTTTGCAATATTTACCCAATCAAACTCATTGAAATTATAATAGATAGACGATTAAAAAAGATAAAAGAAAAAAATAGGGAGTTTGTCCCCCTTGATTCAGTTACTCCGGCAATTGAGAAAAAAAACTTTCATCGTTTTACCACATACATCCCGAAACTTGGCGATAAACTTAGAAAAATTTTAAATAAACATAATCTCTCTGTTTCTTTCAGAACCGAACAAAAGGTTGAACATTTTTTTAACTCAGGAAAGGATAAAACAGACCCTTTACTGGGTAGTGGTGTCTACAGAATCCCGTGTTCTTGTGGAAAATTTTACATTGGTAGAACCCATCAACAGCTAGGTGAACGTCTGCATGAGCAAAAAATTTCAATAGACAAGTCCCTGAGATTAAAAAATAACAATGACAACTTTGATTCGGCATTGGCTTCGCATATTTTCGTAAACCCGACCCATCTAGTTCTGTTTGACGAGGCAACTTTAATATCAACTGTTAATGACGTACCACAAACTTTTAAGGAGGTAATTGAGATAAAAAAATATATGAACCAAAATTTAGCAATAAATAGAGATACTGGAGATATTTCATTAAGCCCAATTTACGACAGTTTAATCTTGAAGGACTCAATCAATATTTTAACCCGAAAAAACTTAAAAGAACCTATTTGCATATCTAATGAAAACCGAAATTGTAGACCAGCCAAAATTAATGCAAGACGAAAGATCCTTACACAATCATCTTGGTAAATTTTATTTTAATTGATTCCTGCCTGGTTTTTTATTCAGTGTCTATTCTGTCTTTGTACAGGAAACTTCGAAAGGTTAGATTCTCGTTTTTTTTTCTTCTCTTTTTTGTTTTTGTTTAGCACTGAGGATGACTAGGCGGAGGTCCTTGTCGAAATATTTGCTTATATTTTGTCTTCTTCATGGTTCGCTGGCTGACAAAATCCTCGTTTTTTCACCCTTTTTGATTTTATTTTTCATTTTGTTACTTTCTCTCTTCTCTGAGTTTCGTCTTTCATATATATATATATATATATATATATATATATATATATATATATATATATATATATATATATATATATATATATATATATATATATATATATATATAATAACCCTTGGTCCCAGTTTTTTCGGATAAATGTCCCTCCCAGATTCATTTCTTTTGGCCCCTTAATTATTTTCCTTCCTTAAGTAATAAATATTAATTTTCATGTTATTTTTGACGCCATTTTGGGTCCTCTTAACTGCGTACGTGCTTAATAGACCACGATGGAAAGAATTGCGCACTTAGGGAGGTCGGCCAGTAGATTAGTAAGTCCAAGGATTGGCTGGAAAGACTCATTACCACCCTAGTAACCCCCGCCGTATCACGCGGCTAGCGGGCTGGGAGGAAGAGTCCATTTTTTAGTTAGTTCTTTTATACAACGTGGAGTGATTACAGTAAGCTTTTCTTTTACTATGTACTATTTTAACTTTTCAGCTTAGGTCGAATCTAAAACAGTTGGGTAGAAAACCTTATCGGTAAATTTTGGCTTTAAATGTGGCCATAGACCATCCGATCACGTTAGTATACGGAACCGTTGGAGTAACCGCGGAAATCCCACTAATTTGGGGCCAAAGGGGGATCTCCCCCTTCAGTAAGTGGCATAGCGACCCTTTGCGCCATTTTTGCGTTTAAAAGTGGTGATCCCGCACAATAAACCTCCAATAAGTTGTGGCAGCAAGTTAAGGTCCTATCAGTAAATCTGATAATAAAAGAAGTCCGCGCTTTCGAAGAGACGGGTTAATTTGGCCTAGATAGTACCCTATTGTGGTGGCATATAAAAAGACAAAAATACGCAATTAATTAATAAGAAGGTCTATAATGGGCTATAGCCTTGTTAGACAAAAATAAAAAATAATAATATGAAATTAATGAGTTGAGCTAACAGTGGGAGAATCTCCGTATTTAAAAGTATTACAGGATTTAAGGACAGATAAGAAAACGTTGGAAGTTGGGTTATTATTTGAGTGAATTGGCGGACTTAGAGATAATCTTCAGTGACGAAGGTTATAAGAGTATTGAGGAAGACAAATTAGGAGAATTTGTCAGTTTGAGTGCATATTGGACAAGGAAGGTGGGAGGCACCTGTCCTATTGAGTAATCTGCCCAGGAGGAGAATATCTTTGGAAAACGAGTATCCAGGGAGGATACGTGATTTGTTTTGCATGGTAGTTCCCACTAGTGGAACATTCGCGCGGTTTTTCTGATTATTTTCTGGTCCAACCCCTGTTAATTCGTTTTTCGGAGATATGATTCACTCGCGTAAAACTGCTTGTTGTGAAAGAAGTTGTTATTCCCTAATGAAGTCTAGACATTCTGGTTATTTGAAAAATTGTTGAATCTCATTACACGGAGCTGATAATTCACAATAGTAATTGCGTATCATAATTTTTGCGTGTGCAAATTGTTGAGCTTACCAGGATTGAGTAATTGAATAAGAGATAATATAATCGGATAGAAGTATACGCGGTAAAATGAGAGGGTAAGAAATAAACAAGGAAGAAATAATATGTGAAAAAACAAGACGAACTCATCCCTCAGAGGCTGTGCCAAATGAAGGGGAGTTGCGGGATAGAGATAGTACAGATATGGAACAAATGAATTCAGAAAATTAATTAAGAAGAAATAATGACAGACGGAATCAAAGTAGTCCGAGTAGAAGGAGTAGTGTTAAATCGAGATCCAGCAGGGGCTCGCGAAAAAGTACTCAAATAGATATGACACAACCAATAGTAAATTTCATAAAGGAAGAAAGAAGAGCTAGAGAAAAAAATGAAGAGGCTGATAGAATAGCCAGAGAACGAAAAAAGGGGAATGAAAAAATAGCTAGAGAAATAGAAGAAAGATATCACCAAGAGTTTAAAAGAACCATGATAGGCCTATCAGAAGCCCACTAGGGAATTCTAAAAAGGGAGATTTTATCAAAAGTAACTTCTAGGCTATCAGATAGCCATAATAATTTGTCTAAGAATCAATCGCGAGAAAATGAAAATTACCAGACATTAAACACTTTTACGGGAAAACATGATACTTCGTTGACAAGGCGGGAAGGTGAACCGGCCCATAAAACAAATGGGAAGGCTGTGCCACCCTATCGGAAAAACGAAATACATGATACGCGTGTTCAAAATGTTGATAATCCACAAAAATGGGATGCGGAAGTAATAAGACCACATAATATTGAAAATAAGCAAATAATAGAAAACTTGAGAACACTTTTAATGAATATGAGACACTAACAAGTACAGGCCAAAATGAAACGCTGAATTTACCAGAGAAAAATTAGACGAAATTTATTGTGCGCGCTTTTCCTCGGAAAGTTCGAGAAATTTTAGTAGAATATGAAAAACCAAATGTCAGAATTCAGTTCCCATTTGATAGCGAACTATTTGTTTCGGCGGTAAGAATAAAGAAGACTAAAAGAGAGAAAAGAGATATTAAACGGAGCTACAATGAAGCAATGCAGTCAAAAATAGTGGACACTGGAGTCCAAATTAGATATAGCGGTGATATATTATTTTGCGCGAATGACAGAATTGAGAAAAGTACAGATGAATAGAGAAGTGTACAAAAGAGCAAAAATTTGGAGATTCAGTCTGCAGTGGTGAAAGACAAAAAAATGTTGGATGGGCTGTGCCCTGAAAACATGGATAATAAGGGGGAAAAAGAGGTCAAAGACCCATGGGGAATAAAAGAAGGTGGTTACAAAAGAGAGATGAATGACCTACAACGGGTTGGGGGAATGTTGGGAGATATTGAATGTCGAGTCGGATTGGAAAAGTTTGGAAACGAATCTGAAATTAGTATTATCAATTCAAAAGATATGTCGATGCTTTATGAGGGGGAGGAATCCCTTGGGGAAGATCCCCTGCGGGAAGTCGCAAAAGGTAGCCATTTCTCTCAATGCACAACTGGCGGACAAGTTGTGATCCCTTTACCGAGATTTTGCCTTTCTGATCTGGAGGCAATGGGGGATACTCTCTCCCAGTCACTTCATACTTCACTCAAATTGTTGTCCAGCAACCCTATTCATAGCTGTTATTCTTCATGGGAGTAGACAAGTATTTCCGGCAAATTGTATTCAGTGGGAGATGTATCCAAATTTCATTTTCAATTAGCATCAACGTATATTCTTCAGTTAATTGTTTCAGGGGAGGGAAACCAGAAAAAATCGATTCATGGTTCGCTCAGATTTTTACTTCTTTTTCCTGAACTTTTATCGTTTTCACAGGCCTGTGTATTTTCGGCCTTAGCAACAAAAGAAGTTTCACCCAATCTCTATGGGAAAGTCTAAAAAGAATAAAACGCAAGAAGGCGAAGAGGAAGTTATCACAAAATCTGGTAGAGTGGTTGAAAAACCAGATAAGTGGATAAACAATAAGTCGAACAACAGGGATTTTTTTTATACAAGACAGTGGAACATAACTTTAAATGAAATTTTGACCCTATATCCAAGGACCGTCCTCAGCAAAACAAACGAAGAGAATAAAAAAATATAAAAGAAACTTACATTAAAATTGAATCATTAAAACTGAAAAGAGTTTTTTTTTAATCTTTTAAAATATATAGGGTCGAAATATTCATTTAAAGTTGCGTTCCACTGTCTTGTATAAACATTTCCCTGTTGTTCTACTTAATGTTTATGATGGAAAGGCAGAGTGGTCTTCGTTGCTATTTACAGATAAGCGGAAATACGTTTAGAGACCAAGTATTCAAAAACTAACAAAATAATGCTGATGCAAATTTGAGTAGGATAAATACGACAAAATCCTTAAAAATTGTTTGAATACGAGACTTGGATGAAGGTTATCTGTAAAGGTTGAAGGAAATTAATAGTTAACTTTTGCAGATAAGCTGAATGCCGGCTTGACAGAAACCCTGAAGTTAGAAGCAGAACAAGAATTCTTCAACCCCTCCCCCAAAAACCTTGTTTTATTCTATTGCTAACGGAAAAATTATGGACCAATTACTCCTGAGACGATTGAAACTCCTAGATGCTGCGGCACACTTGACAAAAGAGAGATTAAAAATCAAAAACATGATAGAAGTCACATTTAAATCCCTTAGTGAGGTTAAGGCTCCCAAAGAAAGAATAAACAAAAAATTAGATGAGATTCTTGTGACTAAACGAATAAATAAACTAATCGAGACCGAGTTTGCGGAAGTTAAGGAACAGGCCGAAAAAATCCAAAATTAAATGGAATCAGTACGCGACGCCACGTAATACTTTTTATGTCACGAAAAACTCAAGTTGCGTATCTCATAGCTATAAATCGTGTGAAAGTTGAAGTAGCCAATTGGTGTATTCCCCGTCCAATAGAAATATAGGACACACTATTGGACCAATAGGTCTAATATAACATACTTTTTAGGAACGCCTTAATGTAACCTCTGGCGAAATTGGACAGTATAGCTAGTTAGGATTTGGGCAATTTAGAGCAGTCTTAGGGGAGTTCTCTTGCAGTCTAGAGGAGTTTTTCTGAGAGTTCTTGACAAAAAATATGTAAGTTTTTAGTGAACTATTATTAGCTGATTAACAATTTTTGACAGTATTATGTAACCCCTTTACTATGTTGATACCAAATAGTGAACTTGAACGTTAAATAGACCCGTATTAGAACCTATCTCCCTGTGCATATTATTCCATAGTGCCCACGCAAGTGAATTGAAGTGCCATTTATTTAATACTAATGATCAAGCCTTGTACCGCAAATGTGGGTAAAAATAAATACATTAATTTCTTATTTGTGTCTCTTTATGTTAGTACTTCTCGGAATAAGTATTCCTTGTGTCTCCAACTGTTCCCTAAGGAATCTGAATCTATATAATCCGATTTAGACTCAGTAATGGTCACTGACATATGCTCCCAATTTGACCCACTGTTTTAATCCTCCGTCACATGATATTCCCGCTCAAACTATGGTATAAATTCACATAATATCCCCCAATAAAATCCCCCCACTTTAAAAAACAAAAAGATACCCCCATTTGAATTGGCGCGGCCCTTTTCAACGGAAAAAACACAAGGACGAAATTTTCTTTAAAAAAAACAGATATATATATAATTTATTGAGAAATACTACGCATAGAGAAAGTGCAATATTTTGTTAGACCTAAGATCCCTTAAGCTAATAACAAATAGAACACCCTAAGAAAGAGATAAGAATTATAATCCCTTCATAAGCTAAGTGAAATTTGAAAGTGTCAAATGTAAGTACTGTAAAAAAACTGAAGTGCCGAGTTTATAGTATTTTTCAAATAATTACCAATATGTCGTTAGATCCAAACGAACAATTGTTAAAACAAAAACTTATTGCTAAAACAGTAAAAATTTCAAAATCTCTTCCCTCATACAATGGAGATTCAGATGTAGATTAATTTAGTATACAATTGAACCAATTTGTAGAAGTAACCCAAACGAACTTAAAATCGTTGGTGGGCATTCTGTTAATGAGACTAAAAGGGCAAGCGTTAACATTTTCAAAACAAATAAAAAACACCATAGGGGAAGATAATAACCTCCCAATAATAGAGAAATTACTAAAAGCGTTCCGAGAGAGATTCGTTGAAACCAGTTCAATACGAAAGCTAAAGCATGATACAGTATATTTTGGCAAAACACAAAATATCTGGGTATACCTACATAACGTAATGATACGAATAGAGGCAAAAATGGGAAAGAATCTGGTAGTTTATATGACAAAGTTGTACTACATGGCTTCTTACAACGACTGCGCCCAAAACTATACCGAAAGATAATATCTAAGAAAATTTATACATTAGACTTAGCAGTTCAATAAGTAGAAAGAATGGTAGAAATTGAAACAATTTTGGCGAATCACAATAAGTCAAGAATAAATAACGTAGGAGAATCAATGCCGGGACGATCACGATAAGTTCCACCCGCATTTTTCTCAAGAGATAATTCCCCAAAACCAAGTCAAAATAGACCTTCAACCCCTACCAGGCAAAGAACTGTACGTTTTGTACCCACGAACACGACAGACTATGTAAATAACCCCCCCAATTATATGGTACGCATGTAATAAACAAGGGCATATCGCCAGGAAATGCCATACTAGAAACAATTATGCACGAGCAACCCCAAGTTATAATAATCGTTTGTTGGGGAGAACAAACTTAAATGCCAATGGGTCAGGAAGTTATTGGAGTAACCCCCACGCCTACCATTGTTCCGCAAACCTTACAAACAGGGATTGGATTAAGAAAACCCTCCTCCCAACAGATAAAACAATTATCGGTTCCCCAACCCAAATACTCGGCAAAAGGTGTACCAGTTTAAATCACGGACAGTGTACCCTACTAGATTTAACAGGAATGCGAATGATAACAGAGGATATTTTTACCCGTCGGGAAATTTTTAGTCGATGCAAACTGAAAAAACGCCACGACCTGTCGGCACAAGAAATTCCAACCCGTGCAAAAATACTTGGCAATCAAGACAATCAAATGTCAATCAGCGTGCTAGAGAGGTTCCCACCGAACCCCAATGTCAAACACCAACCTATGAATGCATAGGTAAACGAATAAGACCCTCAAGAAAACTAACCGGGACCCTGGAGGCCATTTTTTTTGTAGGTCCTATCCAGTAGCTGTACCTTCTTTAAGTGATAATAATGATATATTGCCTATATTTAATGACTTTGGTGTTGCAAATATTTCAAAGCACTAGTCGATTCCGGCGCCACAGTTAACATAATAAACTCAAATGTGTTCAATAAATAACCAGCGCATATAAAGCGACGGAAAATATTCAATTGTACCAGCTTAAGCGGCGTCACAGAGCAGAGACTAAAACCAAAACGTTCAACGCACCTAGATATTGAAATACACGATAAGATCTTTCCCACTAACTTCCAGAAAATGCAAAATATTTCCGTGTGAGACAATAATCGGTGACAACGTTTTAAAACCTAGTAAAGTGTTATTAGATGTAGTCAACGGGGGACTCATATATCCATCCGATCCTTTTCTTCGACACGTAGAGAAAGGGGAAGCAACAGTGAATAGAATAAAATATTTTGTACCCCATTTCTCGTCCTGTAGGAGAAATTCCAGTGGCAAATGGATCGAGTCAATAGAAGCAAAGATAGGGAAAATGCAGGAGTATAGGCAAGCAGAAATTAAGAAAATAGCAGAGTTATGGAATCAGATAATAAATCTCAATGTGGTCCCTTTACAGCCAACCCCACTAGTGGAAGATTTGACACAACCTAATGCCAATCTTAATTTAATAGAAAATAGCTCGAAAGAAAAATATTATGGATTTGCAGTGCGCAAGACAAAGATTCCCCCAAAAACAATGCAAAGAGTTCAGATCTCGCAAATGGTCACACCCGTAAATGATAACTCCGAAATTTGGTTTGCATCTCCGTCGCAAGAAATCCCTGAGAATCTGTTTTGTGAAGAGCTGATCATACTATATGAAAAAGGGGAAGGTTTTATTCGGTTAACAAATACCCATGAAAATGATACAATTACAGTAAAAAAGGGAACATGTCTCGTTGAAATACAAGTTATTTCTGAGCATGAGCTAGACGAGTGGAAAAATTCCAAAAGGAACTTAGTTAATAGTATTAGTATAAGTAACCCAAGGGATAGGTACCCACTAACAAGATCCCAATTTTTGGAAAAATTTAAATTAGGTCACATCCAAGATGCGGAATTAATAGAAAAATTATGCGATTTGCTCTGGAACTTTAGACATATATTTTCTACGTGTGAAGAAGACATTGGATTGATACCGTTCTATGAACATTCTATTAAAACTACAGGTTTGCCTGTGGCCAAACAATTCTATCGTATTCCCCCATCCTTACAAAAATTGGTTGAAAAATAAAATCCGCGAATAAGAGAGGAATAATATAATATCCCCAAGTATAAGCCCGTATTGGGTTCCTGTTATATTAGTACCAAAAAAGAACAAGGACCTTGGGCTAGTAGTGGACTATAGAGCCCTAAATAAGCAAGTAGTTAGCGATAAGTTTCCCCTGTCCCGAATCGACAAAATCTTGGACTCCATCTCAAACAAAATAAAAATTTTACCTCCCTCAATCTTACGCAAGGGTATCACCAAGTCAAGATAGCGGATAATGACGTTTATAAAACGGCATTTTCTACAACTGAATGTGGTTCTTGTGAATATTTAAGAGTACCCTTTGGACTTAAAACAAGTTCAACTGCATTATGTAGACCTCTGTTGCACTTATTACGAGGTGTAGAGAATATTATTCATTTTGTGGATGGTGTAATTTGCGTAGGAGAAAATCCAGAGGATCTTTTCGCCACATTAGCCAAAGTTTTTGAAAAGTTCCGGGAAGGCAACCTGAAATGTAGACCTGAAAAAGTAAATTTACTTCAACCTAAAATACAAATTTTTGGACTGATAGTGACCCAAGGTCAAATACACCAGACCTTGACAAGATAAAATGCGTAGAAAATCTCAAACCCCCAAAAACTATAAAACAATTGCGAGCAATTCTTGGTTTGACTAGTTATTTTAGAAAATTCATACGTAATTACGCCCAAATAGCAAAACCTCTAACGGACCTAACCAAAGGGACTCCCCAAAATATAACCAGGTCCCAGGAAGCTCAAACTTCCTTAGACACTCTCAAGATAGCACTTACTTCTGAACCAGTATTGTCACTACCTGATCTTGATAAAGGACAATTTGTGGTCACCACTGACGCCTCGGCTCTGGGCATCGGTGCAATCCTTTCCCAAATAGTCCCCGTAGAAAACTATCCCGATCCCCTATTTAAACCCCCTAAGTATATAGAAAAAGTCATATGGTATTCAACTAGAACTTTATCGAAAGGCGAAAGCAGTTATTCTACAACGCAATTAGAGCTACTATCTATAATTTACCACTTGGACAAATTAAACATTATTTAGTGGGTCAAAAATTTAAGCTGCGTTCGGACCATAAAAGCTTAAAATACCTAAGCACATTCAAAAATTCAATGGGAATTTTAGCTAGATGGATAATGAAAATCCAAGATCTGGTTTACGATTTTGAACATTTGACGGGTAAACAAAATGCGTAGATACCTTGAGTAGATTACTTGAGTAGATACCTTGAAAATAATTCCTCAGATAATGCAAACAAAGAAATAAATGCCATCAACCCCAGAAAACAAAAAAAAAGAATAAACCTAAAATTCAAATAAAAGAAAACAAGATTAATCATTACCCTTTATCGCTGGAAAATATAAAAAGAAACCAAATTAAGGGCAAGATGCGTTTTACGCTCAATAATTATTTTATGAATTTGGATAAGCTGCCCGATAAATTCTAAACCATATGAAGTGAAAGCGACAATATTTATTACGATCTAGACGAGGAAATCCTCTGCAGGATAGTAACAGACGATATAAATAGAAATCAAACTCCAATAATCCCGGTGTTATCCCAAAATTTAATAGCACCTACCTTCGAATTTTTTCATTCAGATACAGGCGGACACTTGGGAATCACGAAAATCTATCATAGATTAAAACAATATTTCTTCGTTCCGTCAGCATTAACCAAACTCAAAGAGTTCGTAAGTAATTGCGAACCATGTAATTTGAAAAAAAATCCCCAAACCTATGCCCCCCCTCCAATGGGAAGCATCCAAACAGTAAAATACCTTTTGATACTATTTTTTTGATTTGTATGGAACCAGTACGGGTATATCTACTTATAACAGAGGACACACATGTGTGCTTGGCGTAATCGATTATTTTACTGGATTTAGGTTCGCTAAATCATTAAAAAATCAAAGCATGTACGCCACAAGCAAAGCGTTAGCAAAATTATTTTTGAATTTTGCATTCCAACCACGTTATTAAGTGTAATGGAAGCAATTTTGTTTTCAAAATAACCAAGGACTTAATGACTTTTATCAATATAAATAAATTAGTGACATCCCCTTATCATCCCCAAGCAAATGGCAAAATAGAGAATCGCCATAAGATATTCTCGAACGTCTTGAGTATTTACATAAAAGACAGAAGAATGACTGGGACCAATTCCTACCGTAATTAACCAACGTGATCAATACTGCTTTTTTAGAAGTGACTAAGGAAACTCCTTTTTATTTATTATTCGGACGGAATTTCAAAATACCGTATGAGGAAGTCTTAGAATCCAGACAGTATTACAATAATACTGAGGACTATAAACAGGAGTTCATAAACCAAATGAGAAAAACTTACAAGATAGTTAGGCAGGAATTAGAAAAATCTAGAACGAACCAAGAGCAGAATGATCTCCCCCATGTCAAGGGAAATATATTTTGAAATAGGAGAAAACCTTTACCTAAAGAAAGAAGCTAAAACTGAAGGAGAAAACTCTCCAATAGATACTCTGGACCATATAGAATAATCAAAAAATATGACAACGGATTTACTTTTTCAATGACAAATCCTGATATTGGAAGGACTTATAAGGCCCGCGTTAGTTGAATAAAAAGAGGCAAATTTCTAGAAAGATTGGCATCGCAACCAGTGTCTGATGAATCGGCGAAAAAAGATGCGGAAAACAAACCTTCTCGGTCTAGGCTGGCTGAATTAAAACCCTTTAAGTTCAAACAAGATTATTTTGAGAATAATAACGATGAAGAAGATTTCGAGGAATTCTTAGCTATGAAAAATTTGGTAATTCCCAAAAGGAAATCCCTAATACAGCGAGAATAAAAACCCCCAATAAGTCCAAGAATTTCATCGTCAGAAACTTCAGAAGAATTAGACTATATGTTATCCCCAAAAAACCAATTTTTTCCCGATAGAATTTCTACCCCTTGTCCCCCCAAAAGATTTCCGGATGATATGTTATCACCCGCCACCCCAATAAAGAGACCCTTATCGTTACAGGATGAATTAAATAGAGCTATGGAAACCCCTGGTGTCGAAACAAAGAAAACTCCACCCAAGGACACAAACAAGAAAATTTTGAGAGAAGCTATGGACACAATCAATTTTCCTATAAAAACAAGGCAAAGTACATTGCCTTGGACCCAAGAATCCCCTGAAGACATAAGTCTAGGACAATATCATGACATAACGGAGTCTAAAGTTAGGCCAAAGGAATCGTCTTCCTGGAGACAGACCATGATACAGAAAATACCCCACCCCCTTAAAGATATGGCTGTCAAAGAATGGAGACACCGTGCACAAACATTCAACTCCTCCCAGAGTTTTCAAGAATCTTTTAACTCTCCCGAAACAACAATTCAACATGAGAAAATGGGAAATAAACATTCAACCTCAAGAGGCCTAGAAGTATATGAAGCTAGTGCAGGTGACACCCCGAAGCCACAAAGGACCACCCCTGAAAGCCCTGAGATGAGTCATCTGAGACCAGCTCCACTGGATCAGACAGTGAATCAGCCCCGGAGGAACCCCAGGACACACCGAACTGAAAACCAACGTCAGCTACGGCCCATGCAAAAGAGGCTAAATTATAAGGTCGAAAAGCTTGACTAGAACCCCTACTGTAGGGTTGTTTTAACTGCTGATTCTAATGGTGTGATTTTCATTAAGGTTATATGACTTTCAGAGGGTGTTTCCCCCTTTTTTTCGAATATAAAGCAAATTTCCTCAGGCATGTAACTATTGATGGGTAAGATTAAACTTAATGAAACTTTTATATTTGAAATCAGCACAAAATAATGATTTTTTTAATGTATCTATTGGTATCAAAATTCCGCTTAATAGAGTTTTGGTTACTATTCAGCCAGGTCGCTCCTTACTTACAGTTCGTTACAACGAACTGTTTGATGATCCTCAAGAGAATTCACAATACGAGTTACCTCAAACTCAGAAACAGAGTTCAAGACCATTGAATTTAAAAATGAGGGTCCAAGACAGGCTGTGAAATCGTAGCAGGTATTTGCAGAGCTTGCACAGGAAGCAGTTGTCTTTCCTATATTAGCAAAATAAGAAGTAAGCTTTAGCTGAACATCTTTTTCTTCTTGGACAGTTACCATCGATAATCAGCGTTGTTGGAACTGAAGGCAGAGGGGAATACGTCTAAGAACCAAATTAATTATATACCACGTATATTAATTATATACCTAACAACCTTTCCACACACATAAAATTTCCAATGATAATACTGAGACTTAGCTGTTCAACACAGAATTAAATATACTCCTATAGGCCTTGAACATTGATGATGAGCTGCAGATGATTTAGCTTTATAAAGCTTCCACAAACAATGTTTCCAGTTATAGCTTTTATGGAGACCTGGAGTCATCCATGGATTCAGTAGTGCTATCCTTTTTAAAGTGTGAGGCGCTGGACTCTGATAGCAAACTTCTAGGATACTTTGTTTCACTAAATCATAAAAAATATGAAAAGAGTGGTTATGATCTGATTCAGAAACCAAACTATCCCATGGCTGATCAGTCAGACAAGAACTAAGTAGACTCAGCTCAGTATAACCAAAACGGAAAAATAGGAGATTAGATAGTGTTGCTATAGGCTGGTCCTGATTGACACTCTTATATTGGGAAATAGCAGGAAAGTGTTCAGAAACATCACTAATTAGCAATAAATTATCTAAGACATCCAGTGATAAAAATATTATCAATAAGAGACGCTTGTGTCTCAGTAGCTCGGGTTGGCATACAATCTGAAGGTATGGTTCCCAAAGAAAGCATTATTGGCAAAACATCTATAGCTGATGCAGACTTTTGATCCAACAGGTTGAGGTTGAAATCCCCCATAAGGGTTTATTCACAGGGATGCTTTTGGACTGAGTCCACAACCTCTTCTAGAATTTTTATAAACGAAGGAACAGATCCACTAGGGGACCTGTAAACCAAACTCACCGCTAAACGATTACACCCTGACCTAATCTCAATAAAAAGGGATTTAAAAATTACTTCCTCACTTCTGCTCAAATTACTTTGGACATTGTATGCAAGACAATTGGCAATATAAAGTGCAATGCCACTTCTCGCCATCTATTTCCTTTTCAGCCTCTCCACCCCATATCCAGGAATATCTAAAAGCATATCCTTATTTGAATCAGGAAATTTTCACATCATTCAATATTATCAGGAGTTTCAGCTCATCAAAAGATGAGCAAAGTCCTTGAATATTAAGGTGAAGCACTGAAAAAATACCAACTCGTTTAGAGTAGGCAAAATCATTTAATTTGATTTTTTACCTTTTACTTCATTTTGAGAACAAATTAAGAGAAAGTGCGTTTAGTATTATACTATTAAAATATAAAAGCCGCGTTTTAATGGGTTTTAGAACACAATTAACGGATTTTAGAATATTAATAAGCGTAATTAATTAACATACTAAAATAGAAAACTCACGTTTTAGCAGGTTTTAGAACATAATTAAGGGGTTTTTAGAACATAATTAAACATAATTAATTAACATTTTAAAATAGAAAAGCCACGTTTTGACAGGTTTTAGAACATAATAAACGGGTTTTAGAACACAAATAAACATAATTAATTAGCATATTAAAATAGAAAACTCACGTTTTAAAGGGGTTTTAGAACATAAATAAACATAATTATTTAACATATTAAAATAGAAAAGCCACGTTTCGACGGGTTTTAGAACATAATTAACGGCTTTAGAACATAAATAAACATAATTAATTAACATATTAAAATAGAAAAACCACGATTTAACAGGTTTTAGAACATAATTAACGGGTTTTAGACCATAAATAAACATTATTAATTAACATATTAAAATAGAAAAGCCACGTTTTAACGGGTTTTAGAACATAATTAACGGGTTTTAGAAAATAAATAAATATTAATTAACATATTAAAATAGAAAAACCACGTTTAAATGGGTCTTAGAACATACCTAAAATAACATAATTTTTTATTTTTATTTTTGTTTTGAATGGAACTGATCAACTATCTTTACAAAAAGAAAAGGAAATTTCCTAATAAGTAATACTTATTAATTGTAACAACTCATATGGGAGTTGTTGCGCTGTCTGATGTGGATTTCCTCTTGAACAAATTTTTGCAAAAGATGCACAAAATTTTGCTCATATTCAAAAGCCAGTTTTTTTGTTCTCAGAAGTCATGTTTAGATACTGTTTAGATGCAGAAATTTTGTCAAAAGGAGTATCCGAAATAAGCAAAAATTATAACGCTGCAAATAAGAAGAGAAAATCTTTTTATCCTGCCAAAATGTTTCCTGTCAGCAAACTGACTATTAAGGACAAACGTAAGTTTGTTCAGGAATTCAAATAAAAGTTGGACATATGCTTTTTTCCCTGCGTATGGTCATCCTTGAAACCACACTTTGGTTTTCTACTGCCTATATGTTTATTGCTGCTATAGCATTTCAACACTTTAATTCCCTTGCTCAAAAATTATTTTTTTCTAATTAAACACAGAATAGATTTAAGACATTCCTATATATCCAGTTTTTAAGTCATTCTATGAATTGAAAACTATCTTAAATATCTTTCTTGTCTTTTTGCCTAATTTTAAAGGGGTAGACAATGTAGATTCAATCATTTTATACTTGCTTACTTTTATCATTACAACTTAAACTATTGTTAATGATATTTAAATATATTAATAATAATAATATTGGTTGAAGCATACCTAAAAAATTGTCAAACATATTAAACAGATTCTCAAATTGATCATAAACCTCTCCCTGTGACACAACACTCAGTTCTTGTCTAAATTAAATATTTTTTTTCTTAACTGAAAGTAAAGAGTGACATTAAAACTTAAAACGAACAGAAATTATTCCGTATATGAAAAGGCTGTCCCCTCCTCAACGCCTCGCTCTTTACGCTAAGGTATTTTATTGTTTTAAAAAGTAGATTTGTGAGAAAGAGTCAAACATTAGCGTAAAGAGCGGGGCGGTGAGGAGGGTTTTGTCACAAAAATTAAGGAAAGAACCAAAATTATATAATATCATAACAGCGTTTAAATCCCAACTACACATAGGTTCGTTACTGAATAGTAGAAAAGATACGATTCTGAAAAATGTACAAAGTTGGGCATTCAAAATTCCTCGGTCTTCTGATAAATTTTATATGGGTAGAACATTATATTATATGGGAAAGATTGAAATTTAGAAAATAAATAATGCTCTAGGCATTATCCGCGCTATGGTATACTTTCTTATCAAGCGAAAATAATTATCAAGCGACACTTCTGTTGAAATTTCTGTTAGAAACTTCTGTTGGAAGTTTCCAAGTACAAATAGAAATTGAAAAAAATATCTAATGGGGTATTAGCATTAATAGAGGTGAAGTGGAGTATAGATTAAATTAGATTTACAGTAACTTAATTAGGGCGCAAGTCAAAATTTCAAACATCAATGTGTTACATAATAGTCCCCAAACAATTGTCAATCTAAAAAGCTTTCACTAGCTAATCCTTCTATTTTGAACCTAAAACCCTCAGAAATCTTCTACCTTTCAACAACGAATCTGTAAAATTTGGGCTCTGTTGGAGTTTCAGTCATCTTCCCACAATTTTATATTTCATTAATGATTTCCCGCGCATCTTTCATGTTCTCTTCATTATTTTCAAATTTCTTGCCATATTTTTAAAGGTTATTAGCTCCATTACCATTATTTTTAAAATAATTGAATTCCTCCTGTGACTATGGAGTCAATTAAGCATTTCTTTTCTGGGCTAGTCAAAGAAGCTTTTGGATTACTCATGGCTTTTTGGCATTTTCTTCACCTTGACTGTCCTTACTAGATATGTCGAATCAAATATTGGGTGAAATATGCCTAGAAAATTATCAAACGTATTAAACAGACTTTCAAATTCATCATAAGCCTCTCCCTGTGACATAACACTTAGTAAAGTGTTTTATTGTTTTAAAAAGCAGAGTTGTGAGAAAGAGTCAAACTTTAGGGTAAAGAGCGGGGCGTTGAGGAGGGGACAGCCTCTTTCCGGAATAATTTCAGATCGTTTTTAGTTTTAATGTCGCTCCTAAGTTTCAGTGGAAAAGCTTGTTTTTTATTTATTCACATAAAAATCATGGTTATGAAGCTGCCTAAGAAAATATTAAATGCTAAGATTGGCCAAAAAATAAGACAAACAAAATGATTGTTTACATCGTCCATTTTTAAACAAAATTATAACTTTAGCGTAAAGAGCGTGGTCTTGACGAGGGGACCAACTCCTCCGTATAAGTAATATGAGGTGGTTCACCCCCTCATCAATACCTCGCTCTTTACGTTAAAGTTAGAATTTTGTTCCAATTCTTTAAGAATGTCCCCTGAATTACAAAAGCTGTTTAATTAGAATAAATTGCTCTTGAAATTACGAAAAATACTTTAGCGTAAAGAGCGAAGTATTGATGAGGGGGCGAACTCCCTCACATACGTAATAAATTCTGTTCGTTTTAAGTTTTAAAGTTGCTCCTTACTTTCAGTTGAAAAACTAGTTTTTTTTAAATTTAATTTCTCATTGTCTTTTAAATAATGCTGAGAAATCCAGCACCCTCTTCATGGAAAATATCTTCCCTAATGATGAAACTCCTCCCTGGAAAGATCTTCCCACGTAACCCTATCCCCTGATCCTGCTCCCCCCCTTGCACCAGAAAATATCCCCCCTGAAAACGTCTGTATATTTCCCAATAACCAATACTAATGGGCAAAGTTCATAACTTGCAGCCCTTCCTCCGGGGACTGTGGGGGATTAAGCCGTCCTACAATACATAGTTATTAGATTTTTCGACTATGTTGAAAAAAGGCTATCTCAAAATTTTAATGCAGTGATTTTGTGAAAAAATGAGCGTGGGAAGGGGCCTAGTTGCCCTCCAATTTGTGGTCACTTATAAAAGGCACTAGAACTTTTAATTGCCATTTGAATTAGCCCTCTCGTGACATTATAGGAACACTGGGTCGATACAATCACCCCTGGGAAAAAACAGCAAAAAAACAAATAAACACGTATCCGTGATCTTTCTTCTGGCAGAAAATACAAAGTTTCACATTTTTACGGATAGGAACTTGAAACCTCTACCTTAATTTTCTCTGATACACTGAATCTGATTGTACGATTTTCATTAATATTCTATGAAATTTAGGAGGTGTTTCTCCTTTTTTTCGAAAATAAGGTAAATTTTTTCAGGCTCGGAACTTTTGTTGGGTAGGACTGAACTTGATGAAACTTATATTTTTAAAATCAGCATAAAAATTAGATTCTTTTGATGGATCTATTGGTATTCAAATTCTGTTTTTTAGAGTTTCGGTTTCTATTGAGCCGGGTCACTCCTTACTTACAGTTCGTTACCACAAACTACTGATTTATCAATATTTTATTTTTACATTTCCCTTTCCTTTGTGTTCTTTATTTTTGGTACGTAAAAACGAAGTCACTGCCGCCACAAGAAAATCACCAGAAGACTGATTAATTATTACATCACCATAAGAAGTAGAAAGTAGTCGAGATCGAACAAACACTTTATAAATTTTATGCCTGAATGTTGAGTAGTACACATAAGAATTCCTGCTTATGCATTTAGATCATTACACGACGTAAGGTCAAAACACTCCAAATTATCATTATTCAAACATGAAATATCAAGATTACCACTCATCCATACAAAATAAAATCAGTAGTACTCGATTGAACCTCATCTAACACATGACCATAACCAAGTGCTAACTCCTCACATCGAGTACGCAGTATACATTTTACTTATTAAGAACCTATTCTCGCGACAAGTAAGTAGCTAAAGAGTAGTAGGGTTCATGCATCCATCTAAAAAGTAGCATAAATTTAATTTTGTATGTAAATCCTGAAAAAAATCCATTCAAAAATTTAACGAATAATTGGTTTGAAGCTTTCGATTTTCAAATGTCGAAAATTTTTCAGTCTTTGTTTTGAACAATCTAATGAGACAAAAATTTATTCCAATAGCCTGATAATAAAAACCTTCCGTTTAAAAACAGAAAACAAAGCATCAATAACAAGCAAATAGGATGATAAAAATTTAGTAGTTAAAACCTTACCTTAGAATCAACAATGAAGTTTCTATCTTATCTTTTATCCAAATACAGAAACCCCTCTTTACATTTGCTACAAGACGCAAACTGCATACAAGATAGCAAAATGATCAGCAATTTTTTTTCTGACTGCCGAAACATATTGCTTAATAAAAAATGGATTCACAAAGTAAACAAAAACGGCTTGTAGATCAACAATTCTATGTAACTTTTGTGAGACGGCAACAAAACCTTCATTTGTGGGTCGTTTGCAATTGAAACAAAATGTCTTAAAAACGGGCTTATTTGTTTAATTAGACAGTGATAAATAGAAAAATTTTATTCTGAAACTAGTAATAAAAATCAAAATGTGTTGGCTTTACATTCAAAAGTCTTTATCAACGGAACAAATCAAGAAGAAACACCTAAATGAAACGTTTGAAAAAAAGAAACCACACAAACGCTAGACAAGAAAAACAAACAAGAAAAGTAAGGAAATGCTCCACAATGTGTATCAGCAGAATCTTTGCTTGCCACTAGAAAGCAAATGCTGATCCGCAATGTAACTTTATTCAAAACAAGCCCTGTTCAAGAGATAAAGTAGTGTCAGCTGTGGGAAACTAAGTTAAAAGTTGAATTGGAAAGGTAGGTTCGATCAGCAAGTCATGAATTACGAGTGTCGAAGCAAGTAATTTAAAAATTGATTGTGCTTCTCGATGTCATTAAAATTTTAGAAAATATTTGGTCTTAGACATTATTTTGCATGATTTAATTTTTTTTGTAAATGTCCATAGAACTGTGCTATCTCTATGACAGAAAATAAAATCATATGACTTATCAGGCACAACTAGCATCTGCTAGTATAGATTAACCTATTCAATGTTTCTTCTTGGCTTCTAGAGCTTGATTTAGCCTATTCCTGTGCCTTCCCTGTTTAAATACCTGATACTAGATTTCTTTGTTCAAAGGCTACAATGATTCTACAATGTTTCTGAATTAGTGTTTTTGCAATTAATTTAAGAAACTTCTTCCACAAAACAAGTTTTTCAGAGAAAAGTAAAGAGCTCCATTAAATCAAAAAGGAGCCGAAATAAAGTCAAATAACCTTCCAAGCGTAAAGCTAGCACAGATCATCTTCAATAAATAAATAAACCCAAAACAAACACAAACTACAATAAATAACAAAGTCAATCAAAACGAGCAAAAATTACCGTGATTGGTGATGACAACCCCCATGTCTTCTCAAGACCAGAAAATATTTGCACTTCACTGAAAACAAAATACATTTTAAATACTTTCACTTTTTTGACTTGAATAAATAAAAATTCTTGAAACTTTAAGGTTTAAATATCGGTATATGTATATCAAACAGACAATCCATGGTCATTATTTATTTTTTCAGTAAAGTACAAATTGATATAGTGCTGAGTTGTCTTATTGGCACAGTGCCTTTCGATTTAATTTTAAAGCAACATTTAGTTTTAAAGCAAAATGGACCGATTACATAATTGTGGAGAGTTGACAGACCCAATATCTCTAGAGACAAACTTACTGGGCCGTTCTACTAAGCTGAACAGAATGACTATCAAAACTTTGGATTAGATGTGTTCAGAAAATGAATGGGTTTGGGATGAGGGCTGCATGCCCTCCAATCTCTTTTGACTCTTAAAAATGGCACTAAAAGTTTTTGATTTAGTTCAAAATCTACCTGAATATTCCTTGAAAGCCTGGCCTTAATACTATAAGCTTGCGTAGTAGCAATAGATGTAATTGTATTAATAGCAGTATGCGCAGAGCAACTTTGATTTCTTCAATATCCCCTTCAACACACGCTACAAGTTTAAACTTAACACCAAAAACCTGTCCTAAAGCATTTCTGATGCGTCCTCTGAACAACCTGTGTGGGCATAGTGTGTTTTAATTATGTTTCTTACAGTTTAAATGTTTTCCCAATTGTTCACCTTAATAAACCTAGTTTTAGTAGCAGCAGCAGTAGTAATAGCAGTAGAATTAATAGTAGTGGCCTTTGTTTTAGTGGTAGTAGTAGTAGCAGAAGTGATAATAATAGTAGCAGCAGTACTAGTATGAGTAGAAGCAGTAGCAATAGAATGCAAATATTTTCTTTTGGTAAGTTGAACATGCTCTATAACAAGCCCTGGTAGTTTTAACTTCACAGACCAAACTGTTCCTAAGATATATTGCTTACAACCTTTTGACGACCTGCATACCAACGGCGTGTTGTGATTAAGTTCACCTCCCCCCTAAAAAAATTCCTAGAAAATTTCACTTTCATACCCTTAGGTGTAGTTGTAAAAGCAGCCATAGTAGTAGTTTTTGTATTACTAGTAGTAGTATTAATAATAATAGCAGTAGTGCTAGTAGCAGTAGAAGTACTAACGTGTTTCCTTTATAATTAGTTGCAACAGAAGTAGTACTAGCAGTAGTAAATGTAGCAGTGATAGACGTATTATTAGTAGCGTACACACACTGCCTTTTGGTCAGATGATTTTCCCCTTTTATCTAATAACCAAATCAATTCTTGAGATACGCTCTTTTGACCATGTACCAGCACATAGCATCTTTCGATTTAGTTCAAATTTCCCCTCAATATTGTAAATGGAGTAGTGGGGTTGTAGTAGTAGTAGTGGTAGTTGTAGTGGCAGTGGTAGCATGCAAATATTCCCTTTTTGATTATCTTCCTTATCATTTCCTGAAAATTCCATATCAATATACCCAGTCATTCGCAAGTTACGCCTCTTTGACAATTTGTATACATATTACGTGTTTTGATTTAGTTCAACAGTCCCCTCAACATTTTCTGAAAGGCTCACCTACATTCCCTTCGTTTTTTTGAAAATAAAGTTTAAATGTGCGTGACGATAACATATACTGTATAAAATATTTCAAAAATATGTCTTATATATAAACAATGAACGACCTGACTGAATTATATCCCTTAATTTGAGGATTGTGTGGAGGTTGACATCTCCAAAAACACAATTACCGGACCTTTCCACAATGCTGAACAAGATAGTTTTCTTAAAAATTTGATCGGATTTATTTTGGGGAATGATACGCTTGTGTGGGAGGGGCTGGTTCCCCTCCATTCACTTTTGATTGACTCTTAAAAAGGGGTCTAGATCTTCTCACTTTTAATTAAATTAGCCCGATCCGATCTGAAATCTATACGACAATCAGTTCCATAAGTGCCTTATATGCCCGGGGCATAACTTACAACCCTTGCCCCTTGGCTCTGAAGGGTTGTGTTCACACTGAAGGTATAGTGATATGCTCTGTGGATTGCGGTGAACAAAGAGGCAGTCTTAGGATTTCTATCGTGCGATATGGGAAATGTGGGTGTCAGGGAGGGAGGGGGGCTAGTTGCCGTCCGTCACTTTCGACTCTTAAAAGAGAACTAGAACTTTAGATTTCCATCGAATGAGCCTCCTTTAAAGTTCACGCAACCATACTTTGCATAAAAAGCTTATATGCGCCCAGGGCATAACTTATAATCCCTGCCCCCAGACTCTGTTTTTTTTTGTTAACCCTAAAGGCCTTGGTATGTGACCTTTGGACTGTTTTTGACCAAATAGCTATCTCAAAATTTCTGTTGGATTCATTTTGGGGAAAAGAGACACCGTAATGGGGGGGGGGGGAGGGATGGTTCCCTCCAACACTTTTATTCTTAAAAAGGCGCTAGAACTTCTAATATCCAATCTAATGAGCCCCCTCCGAATTCTATACGACCACCCTTTCCATAAAAAAACTTTATATGCCCCAGGCCATAGCTTACAAAACTTGCCCTGAGGGTTGTGGGGGTTGTCATCTTCAGAGATATAATTAATGGACCTTTCCACTACGCTGAACAAAATAGCTATCTAAAACCTTTGATTGGATGATTTTGAGGAAATTATGGGTGTAAGGATGGCTGGTTACCCTCCAATCACTTTCGACTATTTAAAAGGGTACTAGACGTTGCGATTTCAAATTGAATGAGTCTCTTTCAAAATTTCTACGACAAATCCTCTTATACAAAGTGTCCTTGTCTAAAGCCAAAAAAGGGGTGCTAGCTGCCCTTCTATCACTTTTAATATCAAAAAGCTCACTAGAACTTCTGAATACCAGTTCAATGAGCCACCTCCGAGGTTTATAATACCACTCTTTCGATAAAAACCTTATGTGCACCCAGGGAACAACTTACAGCCCTTGCCCTAAGGGCTATGAGGGGTTGTCATTCTCAAAAACATAATTTCCGAACCTTTAAACTACGTTGAACAAAAGTTCATCTCAAATTTTGATTGGATGTGTTTGGAGAAATGACGGGCGTGGAGGGTGGGCTGGTTGTCCTCGAATCACTTTCGACTATTAAAAAAGGCACTAGCCCTTTGAATTTCTAATCGAATGAGACCCTTTCAAAGTTTCTACAAAAACTCCTTCGATACAAAGTGCCCTGGTCCAAAAAGAAAATAAAAGATAAAATATTACATTGTGGCCGAATCATTCTTTGCTTAGGTAGTGCTATTGCGCTACCCATAATTTTGTTGCATCCGTAATCCGTGAGCCTTTTTACGTAAAAAAAAATCGCTAGTATAAATGTGAACCAGCATCGATTTTGGTAAGAAAACGAATAAAATAAAAATTGAAGTAAAATTCAAAATTTCAAAACATGAAACTGGTTGATTCTACAGTCCAGAGTTTTCAGGTTGCAAAAGTCTTTAGAGAGAATACAGACAGAATCAATAGCCTAGACTTTGGATCTAGTGGAGAATTACTAATATCCAGCAGTGATGATGATCAAATAGTTATCTATGAAATTGAAAAGGGAGTGTAAGTTTAAATGTTTTCAGAATTTAATTGTTTCCTTCTAAAGAGGTCAAGAAGAGGAACTTTTGTTTTGAAATAAGACTTCATTTGTGCAGTAGATTCAGACTAGGGCAAGGCCCCCAGTAGCCTACACAGACAGTGGCCTAACTTTAGACAAATTTCCTGACTAAAAGGGTCAAATTATAGTTATCTACTTCCTGCTATCATGGAAAGGGGGTTAGGCTAAGAAAATAAAATTTTCAGGGATGGATCTATAGACTAAAGTATGTCATGGGAAGGTGTTTCTCAGGTAAAATTCTACTTTAGCTACTCTTGGCGGTCAATATTTACCAAATCATATTATTGAGTTAGGAATAAAGTGAATACACCATTTGATGCCTTTTTATTCTGATTACAAATATAATAAGCATTTCTATTGGAAATGAATTTCAGCCCCCCCCCTATATAGGCTATACCTAACCTAACCCTTAAAGGGTAAATATCGGGGGGGGGGGGCTGAAATTCCTTTCCAATAGAAATGCTTATCATATTAGTAATAAGCATAAAAAAAGGCATTAAATGGTGTATTCACTTTAATCCTAACTCAGTAATATGATTTGGTAGGTATTGACCCTCTTGGCTATCTTGGAAAGGGTTTAGGTTAGAAAACCAAACTTTCAGGGATGGATGTACAGGCTAAAGTATGTCATGGGAAGGTATTTTGAAGTACCTACCTCCACTCCTTCTCCCTCTAGGGCCTTGACCTTTGATGATCTTTAAAAATCTGTCTGTTATAAAAGTGAAATGTTGCAAAATAGATCTTCTGCCTAAATGAAGTACAACAAAATTGTTGTTTTCAGCTTCACAACTTTTCTCAATCCCAACTTGTAAGGTTTTAAAGATATACAAATACATTTTTTAAATTTTGGAAAAAAAAAACATTGGCATGGCTTAGAAATTCTACTCAAATAACAGGAATTGCATTTTCAGAATCAAAGCCAAGGAAAAAGAAACTTATAACTGAAAATTAAGGTAAAATGTGATTTTGTCAAAATTTTAATAAGACATGTCATGTAGAAAAATTTCAGGACCCTCTAGAGGGAGCAGGAGTAGAGGTAGGTACTTCAAGCTACCTTCCTGGAACACATTTTAGCCTGTAGACCCATCCCTGAAAGTTTCATTCTCCTAACCTAACCCTTTTCCAAGATAGCCAGAAGTAGCTAAAGTAGAATTTTACCATACTTTCCTCCTCTCCTCCCTCTAGAGGTAACTCTAGATAAACTTTGATAAACTTTAAAAATCTTTGTGCTATAGAAGTGAAATCTTTCAAAATAGATTTTCTGCTTAAATACAGTACAAGTACACATTTTTCAGCTTAACATCTTTGCTCAATCCCAATTTAGGCATATGAGGTTTTCAAGATATGCAAATATCTTTCTTAAATTTAGAAAAATTCATTGATATAGCTTAAAATTCTACTGAAATGTCAGGAATTGCATTTTCAAAACCAGTGAAAAAAAATGCATTTTTATTAAAAAATAAACAATTTCAATGCTAAAACAATCAAATTTCTAGGCTTAAGCTTTGATTTTTTTTTGTAAAAGATTAGACTATAGGTGCATTTAAAATATTCAGCTTTTTCTGTGGCTAAAATGTTCAAGCTAATTACACTTTTATTAAAAAAAATAAACAATTTAAATGGCAGAACAATCAAATTTCTAGGTAGGGTTACAGATTTTTACATGGATTTACCTGTTGAAGTGGTAATTAGCTGCCCAAGTACTGGGTATTGTACCCTGCTATATCCAGGATATTCTTTCCTTATTTCTTAGACCTAAAAGATGCATATACAACAAGTGTATATCTATCTAGTTTCAACAAAAGGTGTCATAGGCTACCTTAGTTTTGTTTTTTCATTCTCATTTGCTCTAGTTTTTTTTAAAATGAAACTCTGATTTCAGGTGGGCTTTATGCTATATCAACTTGTTTTTTTTTTTTTTACTAATTTTCAGACATAGATTTACAAATTAATGATAATTATAATAGGGAAGCAGGCTTTAAACACTATCCTGGTGCCTCCTTTGAGCTTCTCATCTGTTTCTTAAAAAAATAAAAGGAGCCACATTGCTGCATTACAGCAAAATAGTATTCTCTTTGTTGTTAAAGGTGGGCAATGTTTTTTGGCCAATGCCAACACTCCAAAGCAAAGAGTTTTGGCCAATGCCAACACTCCAGTTTCTTTTCAATGAAACACCATTTTGTGAGGTTTCTGGCTGTTTTTCAAAATTTCCATAAACATGTTCTTGTAACAAACTTAGGCATTCAGATTAATTGAAGTAATAGTTACTATCAACGATAAATGAAAAAAATTAGCTTTAAAGGTTTCTGCACTTCACAGTTATTTTCATGTTTTTTTTTGTTTTAACATGTGCATTACAATTTTTTTTTTCATTATAGGCTACTAAATTTATATATCACTATTTTTAATGTTTTGTTAATGCTTTTTGTTTTCCTCTTGACAGCTGGCCAATAAGTACAATCTTTAGTAATCTGTCATCCTTCATCAAGAGAAAATGCTCTAGCCACCTCCTTCTTTATCTCATTATAGCCCTAGAAAGCAGGATTGAACCACATGTTTTGTACAGCCTACTGTTTGAGATATAGTTGCACAAGGGTACCCAAAAAGTCTCTGCAGGCAGTTTCTCTGAAAAACATGTAGCAAATTTTTCTCCATTGCTTAGAGTGCCCATGCTTGACCACTCTGTATGTTTATTGTTGTGTAAAAATCATACTTTGTTTTTGATGTCCTCTATATTTTAACAAATCAAACCACTTTTAATTTATCCAGCATCTTAAATCAAACTGCAATTTATGTCCTAAATTCTTAAGAAGAGCTTTCAATTTTTTCTATATATATAGAGGTTGATACAACAAATATATATATAGAGGTTGTTTCTACAATAAGAAGGTGTGGTGTTGCTAATGCTCTTAAAAGCTAGAGTGTTATTTGCTCTTTGCTGGAAAAATAATGTAGTCTGAATAGTTTAACATTAAAACTCAAAACAAAAAGAAATTATTTCATATAGGAAAAAAGGTGTCATCTCCTCAACACCTTGCTCTTTATGCTAAAGTTGAACTTCTTCTTCTTGAATGCTAAGCCTTCTTGAGTCCACAACAGTCTTCTTCTGGCTCACAACAATTCTCCTAATCTACTTGCAGATATTATTGTGTCACAGGAAGCTGAACATACTTCTGTACAGTTGTCTTTCAGTGTTAGCTGGTAGGCTTGAGAGCAGCAACACATTGATGTCATACTGGAAGTTTGCCTCACTGAAGATTTTCCTAATATTGATTACTTCTTGCTGGATAAATCAGCATTCAAAATCATGTGGTTCAGGAATTCTTGAATAGAATTGCAAAATTGGCAGTATGGATTGGTTTGTTTGTGCCAAGTGAACTCTCATGATCAAAGATTCACTTTCAATTCTATAGTAAAGAATATTATCTGCTCTTGATGGAAATAAGCATTGAAGGAGCATTTTTTTTTTGAATAAACTCTTCTTCTGAGTATGTCTCTGAAAATCTGGGCTTTCAAATTGGGGTTGATTGGATTATACAAGGAGTTACTGGCCAGCTGGTCTGCTACCTGATTATATTTGATACCTTGGTGGCTGGGGATGTGCTGGAATTTGATATTAGTAATGCTATTTTCGAAACTGATTAATTGATCTCTAATTGTCCTCAGGTCTGTGTCCATGGCACTCTATTGGATATTATCAATGAGCTGAAGGGCATCTTTGGAGTCTGAGAGCAACACTATCCTTTTGGAAGCTGGTGGGTTAATATTGACAACCTGTAAACTCTTTTATGGCCAACAAGCTCTGCAGTGAGGATGGAGGTATTATCAGGAAGTCAGGTTTAAAAATTCAATTTATAGCCTGGGATAACAGATGTAGAGTCACATTTGCTGCCATTTACTGAGCCATCACTATAAATTTGGAGAGAGCCTGGATGCAAAGGGGTTATTTTCTCATGAAAAAGTGTCTGAATTTGGGTTGGCAGGTACTGTGACTTTTGCAAGGGTATTAACTCTAGTGAAACATTTGGAGGTGACGTTTTTTATCCTGGAGGGATATGAAAATGACAGAAACAGGATGAGTCAAGCTCACTATGTTAATTCAGGGTCACAACTTTATTTTTGAAGTAATAAGAAACTTTAGCATAAAGAGTAAGGTGTTGAGGAGGGGGTAGCCCCTTTCATATACAGAATAATTTCTTGCTTGTTTTAAGTTTTAATGTTGCTCCTTATTTTCAGTAACTTGTTTTTTTTAATTTAATTTCTAATCGTTTTTAAATAATGCCAGGAAATCCATGAGACATAAAATGGTGTAAACAATTTTTGAAGGCCATGTGGCAAAACCAGTCCATCAAGAAGTAATAAATGAAATCATTTTTCAATTTGTTGATAATGCAAATTAACTTTTTGTTAAATTTCCCAATTTCTGATGTGCCTTTGGTTGTTTTTTTTTTCCTTTTTTTTATAATCAAGGACTGAAATATGTGATATATTTTTCATTCAATGTAGATTTTTTCATTAAATAAACTGCTCTTAAAATATTCAAACATGACTTGGTTAATTTTCTTAAGCTGGCATTATGACATAGCTGAAAATTGGTCAATGTTGTAGCCACTAAATAAATTTTAGGGAAAAGCCTCTAACTTTCACTATACTTTACTCTCAGCCCCCTAATGTCCTATGCATTTTGCCATGTTTCACTCTTGTTTTCACTGTGTACCCATAAGTTGAATCAACGATGACAAAATTAAGAAATGGAAAACACTAGAAATATGTAATTTGGGTTATGTTTCCACACAAAGGAGAGGGAGCAAGGTATGGAAGAATTGCCTTCATAATGTGTTAAAACAATTTTTTTTTGCATATTACAAAGTAAGAATTAGTTTTAATATGACTCCTTCTCAATAGCCCCAATTCTTGGCTAAAACCATTAGTTCTGGCTGTTACATAAGACCAATTCAAGGAAAAAAAAAGACAATAGACCTATAAATGTATAGCCTTAGGCATTACCTGGCCTATTTACGGATTTCCAGGGGAGTGAAGACTATATTTTGAAACAATGCTGAATCAGGAATCAAATAAAAGTCCTCTTTTGTTTCCACACTGCTTGTTCCATATTTGGGATCTTGGTTCAAGATCACCATGTTGTCTAAGGTATAGCTGCATCTTTGAACACTGACCTAGGCATTTTTAATTAAACATAATAATTTTCTGTTTAAACATAATAGGTCTAATCACTACTGTTGCTAACTTGACCTATGTATACTTATTATTTCTTATATTACCTTAAATTACCTTAAATCGCACTTGCTAGCGATATGGACGAGTCCAGTGTACTCCAGTTAGTGATGATAGGGCCGCGGGACATCAGCTTCATCCCATTGCGTTAGCCATAGTTTGGTTTCCCATTCCTTATCGAGATTGGCTTTGAAACTGTCAACAGATGGTGAACTCACTGTCGTTTTGCTCAGATCGTTCCAGAGGCTTATGATGCGGCTGGAGAAGAAATGGTTCCTCTTCCTTGTATTAGCACGCTTCCGAAAAAGCTTCGCTGAATGACCCCTGGTTCTTGACGACTGGGCAGGCTGAAAGAGGTCCTTCTCATCAGACTTGAGCAGTTTGTAGGTCATTATCATATCACCTCTTTGCTGACGGTATGTCAGAGTTGGTAGCTTGAGGCTCTGCAGTCGGCATTCATACTCTTTGTCTCTGAGCCCCTTTACACAGTTTGACGCCTGTCTTTGGACAGACTTGAGAGCCATCTGGTCTGTTTTATTAATTGGCGTGGCGACACACATTCCAAATTCTAATCTTGGTCTCACCAGGCTCTTGTAAAGTTTTGTGATTATTGCAGGGGATCTACTTGTCATTGTACGTTTGATGAGACCAAAAGTTTGGTTCGCCTTTGCTAATGCAGCTCGGGTGTGGCAGTTGAAATTAAGGTCTTCGTCTACAACGACCCCCAGATCTCTTTCAGAGGTACTCTCAGAGAGTGGCTGTCTCACACCGGCATTTGCTGACATCGAGTATTGCCATCGTGGGTTATTTCTTCCAAAATGGAGAACCTTGCACTTTTCGACATTAAACTCGAGCCTCCATATCTTGGCCCATTCGCCAAAGCTGTCAAGATCTGATTGTATTGAGGTCACACCTTGCTGAGTTCCGACAGGACCAATGAGCTTCGAGTCATCGGCGTACAGGCTAAGCTTGCTTGTAACGGTTCTTGGAGCGTCATTAATATATACATTGAAGAGTGTAGGTCCCAAAACTGTTCCTTGAGGAACCCCGCTTAAGACCTCAGCTATTTCAGAGTAGTAAGCTCTGCCACCTTCACCAAAAACTCTGACCTGCTGCTTTCTTCCCTTTAGGAAAGACGTGATCCAGTCCACCACTCCCTTTTGAATTCCAATTGCCTTCAGTTTCAAATGAAGCCTTTGATGGCAGACTTTATCAAAGGCTGTAGCAAAGTCTAGCAAGATCATATCCACTGGGAGACCTTGATCGAGGAGCTCAGTTATGTAATTATACAAGTCAATCAGATTGGTTTTGACTGATCTGCCTGGTTGGAAACCATGTTGTTGTTTTGATAGAAGGTTATTTGTGATCAAATGTCTAAGAACGGCAGTATTGACAATACCTTCTAGGATTTTCCCAACAGCAGATGTAATACTGATTGGCCGATAACTGCAAGCTTTGCTCTTGTCTCCTCCTTTATGTATTGGCAAGATATTGGCTACTTTCCAGTCCATTGGTATGACTTTAGTGTCAATAGATTTCTGGAAGAGTCTTGAGAGGGGCATTTCTAGTTGGGAATGAGCTTCCTTTGAGAGTTGTAGATGTATGCCATCTGGCCCAACAGACTTATTTGGATTAAGCTTTTTAAGCTAAGATTCGAGCTCAGCCTGATCTACTCTTATTAGTGGCATTTGAGTGGTGATTTTGTAGCATGGTGGGGTTGGCAGGGGGGCTTTGTCTGTAGGTGTGAAGACTGATGTAAACTGGTGGTTCATTGCATCAGCAACGTCTTGGTGGTTGTTTTACTGGGCTCCATTACAAAACAGCTCCGAAATTATGTGTCTAACAGGCCTATGTGCCGAGGCATAATTACAGAACTTCTTGGGATTGGTTTTTGAGGTTGCTGTAATGACCTCCTTGTATTTATCTATCAGTTCTCTTGACAGGGATTAAACTTTGTTCCTTGCGGTTTTGAACTTTACCAGGTAGTCCGTTCTGTGGGGGTCCTGATTTATGAGCTTCGACAGTTTCTTCTTCTTGTTCCTTGCACTTTTCATTTCTCTGGTCATAAAGGGAAGAGTTTTCGGTTTTCGTCTCCATGTGGTAGTTGTATTTCTAATGACGGTGTCTAACAACATATTTTTCATTTTCTCCCACGTGTCCTCTACCTCCATCGTTTTGACAAATGACCAATCGCACTGACAGAGTTCACGCCTGATTTGATTGTAGTTTGTATACACATGTCTGGTTAGATTCGATGTCTGTGGGTACAATCAAAATTCGCATTTTATAGCTATTTGATCACTATTTCTAAATCGGGGTTGCAATTATATATCAACGAGTGACTGAGGATCATTTACCAAAACAAGATCAAGGATTGAAGGATTCTGTCCCTTTTAATATCTGGTTAGGACTGTCACTGCCTGAAACAGTGAGTGTGCTTCTAAGCAGTCAAGAAAAGACCGCGTAACCGCGTTACTCGTGTGGCCGTACCCCTGAGTCCACTCAATCATAGGTAAGTTAAAGTCGCCGACTATGACTAGATTCTTACACTTTCGAGCAGCACCATCAATAGACCGGCATATAGCCAAGAGTGAGTTCTCCAGACTCGTTGAGGTGGGACTTCTGTAAAAACAACCAAGTATAATGGGACCCCCAGGTAGGTTAATAGATATCAAAATTTGTTTTACACATGGCTCATATTCTGACTTGATATCAATAGTGCCTACCTGAATCGTTTCTTGCACATATTTGGCTATTCCTCTGCCACCATCCATCAATAAGTTTGTCATCAGTCTGTATCTGGGATTCTATCAGGGGTAGGGAGGTTCACTTTGGTTTAATCTCACAGAAAGGATGAATATCAGCCTCATTTGCGGAGAGGATACATCTGACCTCCTGAAATTTCGAGGTTAGGCAATCAACATTGCTAAACACCACACTAAGTCCAGTAATTTTCTTTCAATGACTGTTGCCTGCATCTGTACTAAGTCCATAAGAAGACATAGAAGTCTCTGGGTTTGCATCACTATAATTATCACTTGTATACACTGTACTTTGAAAATCACTACCATCTAACCGACTATTTACATAAGTTACTTCACTTGGTATATTTTCTAGAGTTCCATTTCAGCTGGCGGGACTGCACGAGTCGGCACGTTTTTTGGAACTATAGCGTTGCCTTGGATAACCAAATTGGTTTCACCTTGTGCTCGTCTAGCCAGCAACTCCTCGTATAACTTTGCTCCTTTCTCGCGGTCAGTCTTTGAGACATCATTACGGAACTGGATCGTATCTGACCCTTTTCTTTCATAAGACTTTTGAAGGATTTGTTTCTTAGTCTTAAAATCAGGGACCGAGAACATTATAGGAACAGGCTTGTTTCCGGTGTTGGTGGTTGCAGCTTATCCTTGGGTTTGCAGATTACTCAGACAACGGACATTTGAGAGGCTCACGTTTGGCAGCCCATAATCACTCGCAAGGTATCTCTTGCTGTACAGTTCATCACTTGTCTGAGGGGGGACACCAAAGACAACACTATTAAGCTTTTGGCGCTGCTGGTCCCTTTCGTCTGCAATTACATGTCGAACTATATTTTCAAGCTGAACCTCAAGATCATTTTTCACTGTCCAAATCTCCGACTCGACCAATCTCTGAACTGCTGCCTGGTCGAATGAGGTGCACTGTTTGATAGTAGCCAACCGACTTTCAACACCACTAAAGCGGTTATCGATATCAGTGGTTAGCTGGTCTCTTAGTTCGGCAAACGCTTCTTTCACTGCATCCTTAACTTTAGTGTCCAGTTCCTTTACACCATTAAGAGCAGACCAGAATGGTTCAAGATTCTTATCCATAATCTTCTGAATATCGTTCAAAGATGCCCTACTCGCCACTTGAGGGTTACTTTTGCAAAGTGGGCATTTCCACTCACAGCCAACTCGTCGTGTCATTTTAGTCAGTAGAGAGTACTCTACCTCTGACATTTCTAGACAGTCAATGCATATCCAGAGGCTACAGCCATCACAGTTCATAGCACATGAATCCTCATGCAAGTTCTCATCATATGTCACGCACTTATCGGTCCCTTTTTTTGGGCTCTCGCGAAGTCTCTTTGGCGGCATCGTGCTGGCAATGCTGTTCTAACTTGTTTTGAGTTGGCAACACTGATTCATGCAAGCTAGATATTTATGATGGTTAAAATGTCCAGAAATACTTTGATGGTGAGTTTAACTTTTAACTTAAACTTAGTCTATCTTTGAATGTCACTTTTTGATGGAGTAGGCTCACTTGGTCCATGTTAATTTTTCACTATTTAAGAGGTGTATTGATAGGTGTCTGCCATGTTTGACATCACTATCATCACTGAGGGGTTTGCCCTCAGTGATGAGGGGTTATATTGTGGAGGGGTTTGCCCCCTCCTCATTACCTGCTCTTCACCCTCAAGCTCATTAGTACTTTTAAAAGAGCTTCTCAATCTAAATATTTGGCCATTGTGTTTCAGGAGTTGTTTTTAAAAAATTGTGACAAAAAGTCAAATTTTAGTGTAAAGAGCAAGGTATTGAAAAGGGGACAATCTCATTAATGTACAAAATAATTTATGTTTGTTTTAATTTTTGATGTTGCTCTTAACTTTCAGTGAAAATCTTTTTTTTTATTTAATCTTTGATTGTTTTTCAAATGATACTGCAAGATCAACCTTCCCTCCATGGAAAATCCTTTCCCCCATAGAAAATTGTTAAAAGTGAAACTCTTCTCACATAAAATATCCCCACCTACTTAGAGAACACCTGTTGGACAATTTTATTATCACTGGAAATTCTCTAAAGGAATTTCTTGCAGACGTTTTCAAATCATGTTGGAAATCCCCCTTCCCAGAAATACCATGGCCCCCAGTTGTATAATGTTTAAATTATATAAAGCTTAAATTTTATACCAAAATTTAAGCCATAGATCTTCATTTTTTCCTAAAAAACAGAGAAAAATCGGTTTTGAAATTGGTAGCCTCTCAATTTACATGCAAACACCATACCCCAAGGCTATGAGCTATACACAACAATTACAAAAACTGTATGGGGACAATATAGGCCTAGGCAAATTTCACACTAGCCATTTCTTCAGGAGCTGGGGGGGGGGTCATAATATCCCCAAAGGCATATTGGACCAAATAGCTATTTGGACAAAATGTCTATCTAAAAATTTTTGTCAGACAATTTTTTTTTGGGGGGGGGGGGTTGAGGGGATGGGGAGGTGGCCTATCCAACCCAAATCTGTTTGGTCACTTAAAACAGGTGCTAGAGATTTTTATTTACATTTAAATAAACCCTCTGCCAGTCTTCTAGGACAATTGGTTTGGTCCAATTCCCCTCATATCACCATAATTGCATAGCATAAAACTCTTTCCCCAGGGACTATGAAGGGCCATATCATCACCAAATGTACAATTATTGGACCTTTAAATTATGCTGAAAAAATGACTGGATCAAAATTTTGATTGGACAACTTTGGGATAGGGGACTTGGGGAGGGGGGGGGCTAGCTGCCCCAATCTTTTTAGTCACTTAAAAAGGGTGCTCAAACTTTTTATTTCAGTTTGAATGAGCCCTCTACCAATCTTCAAGAACCATTTGTTGAATGTAGTCATCCCTAGGAAAAAAACAACAAACAAACAAATTAACGCTCATCCATGATCTACAACAGACAAAATTCCACATTTTTGTAGATAGAAGCTTGAAAACACTATAGTAATATTCACTGAAGTGCTGAATCTTATGGTGTGACTTTCGTTAAGATTCCTTGCCCTTTAGGGGAAGTTTTCTACCTTTTTAAAAAATAAGACCAATTTTTATTGGTAACAGGTTGTATCTTTTTATGGATAGCACTAACTTCATGCATCTTATATATTTGTAATCAGTATAATAAACCAATTCTTTTGATATATCTATCAATATAAAATTAAAGGTTTTAGAGATTTGGCTATTATTTAGCCATGTTGCTCCTTACTACAGTTCGTTGCCATAAACTGTGTGACAAATTGTGGTTTTTATCTAAATCTGTGTGACATTTTAGTTTTTGATATTAGTATGCTTCTTCTTTCTCTTCTTCTTTATGTTTGTAACACCCAAATTCATTTTTCATATCTAATTTCACAAAAGGTATGTTATTTTCATCAAATTTGGGATTTACGGGGTTTCTCAAGTCATTAATTACAAAAATGGGTTCTGAAGTTCCAATTTCAATGTAAAAGAAAACATCCAAATAAAAAAAACTACATCACATGCATGCTCCCCATGTTTATTAAAATTTATATCACAAATTGTATCAAAGAAAATCTCTACTTGCTGATAAGGATTTCAAGCTACTGCTATTTTATGAAATTTTATAAGGAAAATGCAGTAAGTGAATGTCTTCAAACCATTATTTGCATTGCTGTTATATGCAGATCCATATTTACCTCTTCTTTCCGTAATCAATGCTTCCTTAACATAAATTCAGCTCTTTCAGCTCTACTCTGTTGCAAATTGCTTTTAGAATTATATTTTCCAATGAAAAAGTAATATGCACAAGAGAAGTGCTGCCAGTAACATTGTTATTTATTTATTTTTGCGCTGAAATCAATATAGACGGACTAATTCTTTATTTATTTTTATTGCACTTATGAACTTCTTCTCAGTACGATACTAACAATTCTCCCTTGATTCTCAAACCATATACTGCCCTGTGAAGTCTCAGTTTTTAAAGAAAAGTACTTCAATTTGCTTTTCAATAGTTTGTTCAATTTTGAGCTACTGGAAGCTGGTTTCTGTTCAATAGTTTTAGTTTGCTTAAATGCAACTCCAATTTTTTAGAATGTTAAATTGTTAACTAGATAAATTACTAGATAAATTGATAACTAGATAAATTGTTAACCCATTCTGCTAAAGTTAAGGACTCATACTTTCCACCTTTATTGGAGGGAGAGGGGCTAAATTTAGCTTTGACTGAATGCAAGTCAAATCTGGAGAAGTATATCCCTCAGTTTTTTTGATGTAGGAAACTGAGTATTCCGTCTGATTTTGGACTTGCTTAACACTACCATGACTGAGGCGTATGTAATTTGCAGCCCTGCCTCCTAGAACTAGATTATTTTTTCTGCCCTTGCTCAGGATCCTTTTGAACTAACTAACCTGTGACAAATAATCTGTAGATTCTTAGTAATAAGTTTGTTAGGACATTACCATGGTGGTAGAGGACCTTAATTTACAGTCTTCCTGCTCTTGGAAGATCTAAACAAAAAGTAAGAAAAACCCTCACAAGTAGCCTAGACTAAATCGCTTTATGTCATTTCATTATTTGGTTATGCACGGTTTTCCTTTAATTATTATTATTATTAATTTTACAAGAACTTCAGTGCTTAAAAAACAAATTACTACTAAATTAAAAAAACATGCTGAATTTGCTATTTTGGCAGGAAAATATACTGAAATTACTGAATCCGACAGAATTACTTCTAACAAATCACCACTGCACCAAGCCACCCAAGGCCAATACAGCTACGCATGGTCCTTCTCCTTGCCAATCTATTCAAAGCCTCCATCTTTACACCCTTCCAGGAAGTTCCCATTTCCCTTAAATCTTTCTGTACGTCATCCTCCCAGTTCAAGCATAGACGACCTGTTTTCCGTTTAGCCCTACACGGTTTTCCAAAAAGAACAATTTTTGACAATCTGTCATTTATCATCCACAGAACGTGCCCTAGCCATCTCATTCTTTCTCTCAATATAGGCCTATAAAGCGGGACTGAACCACACTTTTTGTACAGCCTACTGTTACTGTTACTGAATCTGTGAGAATACAAAAAAACTGAAAACAATTGAAGAATTTTGATGCTTGCAACTATGTAACTAGGTGTTGCTATTGTTTGCCATAAGTGTACACAGGATTTTGCCTATATATATATTATATTATTTGAAAAAAACTACATTTTCTAAAGAGTTAAAGAGGCTGAGTTAAAAGGTCGAACCTTAAAACGTACAGAGATTATGAGGCACAGTTGGGGGCTACCGCCCCCAAACCCCCACTTTCGCAGCCTTTAAATATAAAAAAATTTCTTTAAACTGAAAGTAAGGAGCGACATTAAAACTTAAAACGAACAGAAATTATTCCGTATATGAAAGAGGCTGTGCCCTCCTCAACGCCTCGCTCTTTACGCTAAAGTTTGACTTTCTCACAACTCTTTTTTTAAACAATAAAAACTTTAGCCTAAAGAGCGAGGCGTTGAGGAGGGCACAGCCTCTTTCATATACGGAATAATTTCTGTTCGTTTTAAGTTTTAATGTCGCTCCTTACTTTCAGTTTAAAGAAATTTTTTTATATTTAAAGGCTGCGAAAGTGGGGTTTGGGGGCGGTAGCCCTCCAACTGTGCCTCCTAATCTCTGTACGTTTTAAGGTTCGACCTTTTAACTCAGCCTCTTTAACTCTTTAGAAAACGTAGTTTTTTTCAAATAATTTCTGCACGTTTTTGTACAGTTTATTACTTATTATTGCTTGACTAACTGTTAGCTGATCGTGTCAGGAGTTAAAGTTGGGGGCTGCCGCCCCCAACCCCCCGCTCTTGAATATTCTTGTGTTAAGGCTTTTAATTCCTGAATACTCAAATCACGTCGTACAGGGTGCCTCCTAATCCCTGTACGTTTTAAGGTTTGAACTTGTGAATCAGCCTCTTTAACAGCCCCCCAACTGTGCCTCCTAATCCCTGTACGTTTTAAGGGTCGACCTTGTAACTCAGCCTCTTTAACTCTTTAGAAAACGTAATTTTTTTCAAATAATTTAAAAAAGAAACTGAATTTCTTTTTAAAGTTAAAATTCAGTATATAAAAAATTTGCTCTGATGGTGAATCGAACCCGAGTTTTCCGCCTGACAGTCTGGAGTATCAACCTCTGGACTATACAGACACAATAGTAATTGTTTTTTAGTAAATTAAAGCTATTTTCGACGCAAGCAAATTCCCAAAAAACTTGATATTTGGTTTTTGGAAAACAGGGAAGGAGTGATCAGATTGAGCTGAAATTTCGAGGATTAGCTCCCAGGCCCCAGAAAAGCTTATCCTCTAAATTTAAGCCCGATCCGACAACGTGCCAGGGGGGTGGGGGGGGGAAAAAATAACATGGGCGCATATAGGAAAACAAGGTTTTTCGTAAATGTAAATTCGGGGGATAATTTTTTCGGTCTGAAAATATCAAAAGACCCTAACAGGCCGAATTCTGCTTCGAATGAGTCCTCATTCAACCGGATTCGTTGCCAACTGTGGCCTGTAGGCGTGGCTAAGAAAAAAAAAGAAATGATGATGAATTTTAAGTGGCTATATTTGTTTTTTTGAAAACAGGGCAGGAGTGAGCTGATTGCGCTTAAAGTTCGCGGATCCGCGCCCGGGCCCGAGGAACGCTTACCTTCTAAATTTCAGCCCAATCGGACACCGTTAACGGGGGGCTGTAGTGGGAGAGACCAAAAGTCCGTCCCAGTTTACCCCATGAAGATAAAGTCGGAGGAGGATTAAATTTTGCAAGTTTCTTAGTTTGAGCTTGGGCTACAAAATGCGATTACCGCCGTCTCTCTGCGACCTCTAGGACCTGAAATCGCTTAACATTGTGGTGGGTCGCCTCTTTATAGAGGCACAAGTGTGCCTCCTTGATAAATATATATATATATATATATATATATATATATATATATATATATATATATATATATATATATATATATATATATATATATTTATTTATATTTATATTGAATTGAATTTATTTTACACCCATCATAAACACAGAAATTGATGGAACAGCAGAAAAGAGAAAACGAAAACATACACTTAATGGTACAGACAAAGCAAATTGACATACACATCAATCAAAGTGACGAGAGTAGATAGCCAAGGATGGCTGCTACCCTCCAACTTAACACAATACTTGTCAAGCAACTGATTAAGTGCAGGAAATGGATCAGTTATTGCGCATCACCAGATCAGATACGAAATACTTATTCTCAGTGGAATTTGCAGCAGAAACTTCAAATATCCGAAGAAAATTCTCCAGATTTTAAATTTATCTTCCTTACGAAGAAGTTTCCAAAATGGTGTTATATATAATATATGTGGCAGCGCGACAGCATTATAAATTCTAGCCAGTGAAAACCTATTAAGATTTCTCTTCAAAGAAAATGTGGCCCAATATGCAGTTCTAATTTTACGCTCTGTATGTGTGATGACTAGCAAATGGGTAGATGACAGTGTGTCACCAATGGGCAGTCCCAAGTATACTAGTGACTCCACAGGCTCGACAGACTGGGATCCTAGTTGAATGTGAGGGGGAATAGATTTATTCCAATTAAATAATATTATTTCCGATTTTGACAAATAAAAACTAAGGCCAATATCACCATACTGAGATGACAGGAAATTAAAATTACTTTCTAGGGATGTTATTTTCCAAGAAACACTCAAGATGTCATCAGCCAATCCAACTATGGTTACATCTATTCCTCTTAGAGTACAGCTTGTAGTGACTTTAGCCTGCACCTCGGAAATACTATTAATGAAAAACTCTGGCAAAGCCAGAGTTGTTTTATACCTTTTTTACAGGGATTTTCCTAGTGGGTTCTGCATTAGGAATGTGTAAACACACATTTAGTTGGCGATATAGATCATAAAGAGTTCGAACAATAGCTGGGTCGACACCATTTTTTCGTAATTTTAGTATTATCTGTGCATGTATGCCCGAGTCAAATGGTATTCACGAATAGTCAATGATTCATTAGAAATGTGCGCATCTAACAGAACATTTGCTACAACATGTAATGCGTGAGTGCATCCCATTCCTGACTGGAAACCAAACTGGTGGGGAGGTGCCTTGCAACACTTCCTAATGCCACTTAATATTAACAATTCAAAAAGCTTGCAAAAAAGAGAGGAAATAGTTATCGATCTATAAGAAGAAGGTTCTGTTGCGGGTTTTCCTTTTTTCAGTACAGTTGTTATGGGTCCTAATGAAAATAAATCTGGTACAACACCATGCGTCATAAAAATCTGGTAAGCAATTGCAAGATGTTCAAATAAAAGGGGATTACCATTCAATAGATGATGTGCACTTATTTTATCAGAACCACTTGACGATTTTTTCTTTAATTTTTTGCACACTTCCCGGATTAGACTACTATTCGCAACAAAATAGTTTAACTCTTTAGTAAGGAGAGGACTTAGTTGCTCATAAAACATTTGACTTTTCGACTCACCTGGGGCTGCAAATTCCATGCTAGAATAATCAACTCATTCTTTCTCACCAATTGCACTGGAAATCAGATTATTGTACTCAGTAGGCTTTGTATGCAGATTCCAAATCAGATTAGGATTATTCATGATTTTCGACACAGTTTAAAGTTTTAAAGCACTACGCTGTATACGCAGTTCTTTTGCGAATTTTCGCTTAGTAAAAATACGAATTTGATTGACTGCCCCACTTTTAGGCCTGTCACACTCATGCCAAATCTTGGCCACAGCCTTCGCATTAACCAAATCGGAGTTTTGGGGCCATCCTTTTACTCAAGAATTACGGTACAATTCAACACTCGGAACAGCTGAGCTTTCAGCTATTTTTAAAGCGTGGCAGATTTCAGCAAAGTTTAGGTTCAATTGCAGTCTTATTTCACTATCAGGTAAGTCAGGATTCCACTGGAGCAGATGAAATGGGACCTTAATTTTTCCGAGGACGTCGTCGCACTTTTGTCGAAATAAAGGGCGGAGACCTTTTTACAGTCACTTACGAGCTTCGGTTTACGTTTCGACGGGTAAGCATTCACAGTACATGGGATAGTGACAGACAGGGGCAGATGATCTGAGTACATTCTGTCAAGTCCTACCTGTATGGTAGAGAGCTCAACATTATAACTAATAGTGTGATCGATGTTAGACACAGACTGAGAGACACTTGTAAAAGAATGTTGCTTGTTTTTCATGGCTAGCTTGAATCCATTAGGAAGTGAACTTCGAAGCACTTGGGCACGAGAGTTGCTACTGTCTTCAATGTTACAGTTAAAGTCCCCCAAAATCACTAATGGTAAGCCGTCCCTTCGTACTTTCTTTATTGAGTTTCCGAGTCTCTTGCAAGCGATAGCAAACTTTTGCTCCAAAACGATACTATTTTAATTAGCAGGCAAGTAAACATTGGCTACAATGAAATCCCCACACTTAATAAGCTGGAAGTGTTCACTTTGCTGGAGACAGGCAGGGGGGGGAGGGGGACCAGAATTGGAGATTATAGCAAGCCCTCCTGAAGGACGTCCGTGGTTACCGGAATTGCGTGCTGGCTGTATAATGTAATGATGATCTGGAGAAAATTTTAACAAGTTGACACTGGCTTCCGTGAGAAAATGTTCTTGGAGGCAAATAAGGTCATATTTTGCGAATAGATCACTAAGAAATGGCAATTTATCCAGCACTTTACCATTCATGTTCCAACAGTACACCTTGTAACCCATCATGATACAGGAGGCATAGACGGCTGGGCTTGATTAAATGGGCGTGAGGCGTTTTTGCAATTGTGCTTTTTTGAGCTACAATTCAAACACATTCTGGGCTTTTTACATGGGCTAACTCTTGAAGACATATGATCAGTACCCCCACAGTGTGAGCACTTTTCTTGTTGGTTGCAGTTGGCAGCGAAATGACCAACACTGTGACATTCAAAGCAGCGCCGGGGCAGGAAACGGAACTCCTCAACCCTGAATAGCTCAAGTCAGATCTTAAGGGGATTGGCAATAGCATTGTCCAGATCAGCACTACTCGGGTAGTATAATTTGAAGGCTCTAGTGTCACCGCACTGAACAGCTTTTTTACACCCAGCTACTCGGCTTTGCTCGTTTTCATCTAGAGAACTAGGGATCCGCTTTACAATGCCTACAATTTGAGGCACTTTCTCTTGGGTGTCAGTTTCCTTACTGCTCATGGAATGGGCTAGTTATGTTGATGAATCGCGTGACTTGACAAGGATTTTCCAGTCATTGTTGCTACGCTTTAGAGTAAGAGAGTCCGAATCGACCCCACTTGGGCACAGCTTGCTTATGAATTCTTGCCTAGCCTTCGGCGAGTTGAGATCAGATGGCATATTTTTAACCACCACTGAGTACAGAGACTTCTGTTGTGTCACTTGTGGTTCAAGAGAGGGAGGGGCTCGGGACATAGTGTCAGAGATAGCAACACACTGTTCAGACACTTTACTTAACGAAGGAGGCACACTTGTGCCTCTTTAAAGAGGCGACGCACCACAATGTTAAGCAACTTCCGGTCCTATTGGTCGCAAAGAGACGGCGGTGATCGCATTTTGTAGCCTAAGCTCAAACTAAGAAACATGCAAAATTTCACCCCCCTCCGACTTTATCTTCACGGGGAAAGGGGGCCGGAAGTTTCGACCCTCCCACCACAGCCCCCCTTTAACGTTGTCGGATCGGGCTGAAGTTTAGAGGATAAGCTTTCCTAGAACCTGGGAGCTTATCCTCAAAATTTCAGCTCAATCCGTTCACTCCTTCCCTGTTTTCCAAAAACCAAATATAGCCACTTAATGTTCATCAAATTATTTTTTTTTTATCTGACACGCCTACAGGCCACAGTTGGCAACGGATCCGGGTGAATGAGGACTCATTCGAACCGGAATTCGACCTGTTAGGGCCTTTTGATATTTTCAGACCGAAAAAATTACCCCCCGAATTTACATTTACGAAAAACCTCGTTTTCATGTTAATTTAGGCATGCCGCCAAAGCGTGCATCGGCATTCGTCTCGGAACTCACTGAGGAATGTCAAGAGATTTTAATGACGCAATTCGATAAAATCTGCTGTCTCGTCTGATGAAAATAAAAAAAAACAGTTTTTTTTAGGAAAGTAAAGAATGAAGTTGGAACTTAAAACAAACAAAATTATTACTTCACAGCCTATCAAGGAGGCACACTTGTGCCTCTTTAAAGAGGCGAGCTACCACAATGTTAAGCAATTTCCGGCCCTAGCGGTCGCAGAGAAACGGCGGTGATCGCATTTTGTAGCCTAAGCTCAAACTAAGAAACATGCAAAATTTCACCCCCCTCCGACTTGATCTTCATTGAGGAAAGGGGGCCGGAAGTTTGGACCCTCCCACCACAACCCCCCTTTAACGTTGTCCGATCGGACTGAAATTTAGAGGATATGTTTTTCTAGTGCCTGGGAGCTTATCCTCAAAATTTCAGCTCAATCCGATCACTCCTTCCCTGTTTTCCAAAAACCAAATATAGCCACTTAATGTTCATGAAATAATTTTTTTTTATCAGCCACGCCTACAGGCCACAGTTGGCAATGGATCTGGGTGAATGAGGACTCATTCGAAGCGCAATTCGACCTGTTAGGGCCTTGATATTTTCAGACCGAAAAAATTATCCCCCGAATTTACATTTACGAAAAACCTCGTTTTCCTATAAGAGCCCATGTTAATTTTTGAAATTCCTAAAAGCATAGTATTTCATTATTAAAATTAGATCAAAATAGTCCTCTTAACCTGACAAGACTGACTGCAAGCTTCCAAAAATTCCAGCTCTTTCCCAGAAGTTTTTTTTGTCAGAGAACGAAAATCTTAAAACCTTTAAAAGCCTTAACACAAGAATCTTCAAAAGCGGGGGGCTTGGGGGGCGGCCGCCCCCCCCCCCCCAACATTAACTCCTGACACGATCAGCTAACAGTTAGTAAAGCAATAATAAGTAATAAACTGTACAAAAAAGTGCAGAAATTATTTTAAAAAAACTACGCTTTCTAAAGAGTTAAAGAGGCTGAGTCACAAGTTCTAACCTTAAACCGTACAGGTATTAGAAGGTACAGTTGGGGGGCTGCCGCCCCCCGAACCACTCGCTTTCGCAGCCTTTAAATAAAAAAAAACATTTTTTTTAAACTGAAAGTAAGGAACGACATTAAAACTTAAAACGAACAGAAATTATTCCGTATATGAAAGGGGCTGTCCCCTCCTCAACGCCTCGCTCTTTACGCTAAAGTTTGACTTTCTCACAACTCTGTTTTTGTTAAACAATAACAAACTTTAGCGTAAAGAGCGAGGCGTTGAGGAGGGGACAGCCCCTTTCATATACGGAATAATTTCTGTTCGTTTTAAGTTTCCGTTTTAAGTTTCTGTTCGTTTTAAGCTCCTTACTTTCAGTTTCAAAAACTTCTTTTTTTTAATTTAAAGGCTGCAAAAGCGGGGGGTTTTGGGGGCGGCAGCCCCCAAACTGTACCTCCTAATCCCTGTACGTTTTAAGGTTTGAACTTGTGACTCAGCCTCTTTAACTCTTTAGAAAACGTAGTTTTTTTCAAATAATTGTTCTTAGAACTTATCTGTAGCTATCTTGATAAATGTTTTTACTTTTATAACTTTAATAAATCAAATAATATTAAGATTTTGATTACTAAATATGATTATATGTATATTAAACTGACAATGCACATTCATTTGTATTTTTTTCAGTAAAGTGCAAATTATGATCTGCCCTTGGGAAGGCATAGGGGTTTTGAGCCCAACTTATGTTAATTTTTGCTCGTTTTGAGTTTGACTCGGTTTTTTATTGTAATTTCTGTTCGTTTAGGGTTTAATTTATTTATCGATGCTGATTTGTGGTAGTTTCACGCTTGGTAGATTATTTGATTTTATTTTTGATCATATTTGTGTAATGGAGTTCTTTACTTTTCTTTGAAAAACTTATTTTGTGGAAAAAGTTTTTTTTAATTAATCTCTGTTCGTTTTATATTGACATAGTCTTTTCAGAGAAACAGAAAATAATACTTTAAATCTTTTTTTTTTTTTTTTAAGATTTATAGTTTGACCTGCTATTTGTTTGCTGGAGAAAAAATTTCAGCAATTTTTAACAACATACACCCTCTTAAAAATCTGGACACAATTTCAGTTGACCTGAAATAGATAACATGATACCATTCGCAAAAAAATCTGTATACTTTCTTTGATAGCTTGGATACACCTACGCTATTTTAATTTTGTTAAATATTAAGAGTAGAAGCAGCCCCAAAAGTTTAAACATAAAACCCTCAGTCGCTCTTGGGATACTGCTAAGATGCCTTATTGGGAATTAGCATTAACACAGTGCATTTTGATTTAATCTTATGGCATTATTTAGTTTTTAAACATAAAGTCAAATGGGAGGGTGGGTGTGGGAAGGGGATTAGTTGCCCTCTAATCACTCATCAAAAACATAATTTCTATCTGGAAATCAACTATGCGGAACAAAATGGCTATCTCAAAATTTTGATTGGATGTGTTTGGGGCAATGGTGGGCGTGAGGGGGAGGTTAGTCACCCTCCAATCACTTTCGACTATAAAAAGAGCACTAGCCCTCTAAGTTTCCAATTGAATGAGCCCCCTTTGAAGTTTTTACGACAACTCTATCATTAAAAACCTTATATACCGCCAGGGCGTAACTTACAACCTTCGTCCTGGGGACTCTGGGAGGTTTTTCATCCTTAAATACATAATTTCCAGAACTTCCAACTACGTTGAACAAAATGGCTATCTCTAAATTTTGATTGAATGTGTTTGGGGAAATGGAGGAAGTAAGAGGAGGGTTAATTACTCTCCCCTCACTTTCGACTATTAAAAAGGGCAATTTCAATTTCCAATCAAATGAGCCCTTTTGAAATTTCTACAACAACTTTCTATATAAACCTTATATGTCCCCAGAGCATAACTTATAACCCCTGCACTGAAAGCTCTGATGGGGTTATCATCCTAAAAGACCTAATTTCCAGAACTTTCGAATACGTTGAACAAAATGAATATATCAATATTTTGATTGGATGTGCTTGGGGAAATGGTGGGCATGAGAGGAGTGTTAGTTGCCCTTCAATCACTTTCGACTATTAAAAGGGAAATAGCCCTTTCAATTTTCAATTGAATGAGCCCTTTTTGATGTTTTTACAATATCGCCTTCAATAAAAACCTTACATGCTCCCAGAGCATAACTTAAGACTCGTACCCTGAGGGTTGTGGGGGGGGGATAGGTTGTCATCCTTAAGGTCCTAATATCTAAGACTTTCAATTGCGTTAATTAAAATGTCTATCTAAAGACTGTGATCGGATGTGTTTGGGGGATAAGTGAGCTTCAGAGGTGGGTTAGTTGCCCTCAAATCACTTTCGACTATCAAAAAGGGCACTAGCCCTTTGAATTTCCAATCGAATGAGCCATTTTTCAAGTTTCTACGACAAAAATTTCAATAAAAACCTTATATACCCCCAGGGCATAACTTATAACGCTTGCACTGAAAACCGTGGGTGCAGTGTCCTACTCTAAGGTATAATTTCTTGAATTTAAATATATTCAATATAATGGTTCTTTAAAAATTTTTATTTAATATGTTTGGAGAACGGGTAGGTAAAGAAAGGGTATAAAGTGCCTTCCAATCACTTTCGACTACTAAAAAGGGCACTAGCCATTTCAATTTCCAATCGAATTAGCCCTTTTTGAAGTTTCTACGACGACGTGTTCAGAAAAAAACCTATAAGTCCCATGGGCATAACTTAAAACCCTTGCCCTGTGGGCTGTGTGGGAGTGTCCTCCTCAAAAACATAATTTCTATCTGGAAATCCACAACACTAAACAAGATGGCTATCTAAAAATTTTGATTGGATGTGTTTGAAGAAAAGGTGGGCGAGAGAGGGAGGCTAGTTGCCCTCAAATCACTTTCGACTATGAAAAAGGGCACTAGACCTTTGAATTTCAAATCGAATGAGCACTTTTTCAAGTTTCTACGATAAAGACTTTAATAAAAACTAAAATGCCCTAAGGGAATAATTTATAACCATTGCTTTGAAGACTGTGAGGGGAATTTCCTGCACAAAGGTATAATTCCCTGAACTTTAACTGCGTGGAATAAAATGACTATTTAAAAATTTTGATTGCATGTGTTTGGAGAAATGTTGGGCGTGGAAGGGTTGTTAGTTGCCTTTCAATTACTTTCGACTATTAAAAAGGGCACAACTAATTTCAATTTTAAATCAAATTAGCACTTTTTTAAGTTTTTGCGCCAATACATTGACCACGAACGGAATCTGCCCCTAGGGGAAAACTCACAACCGTTGTCCTGAGGGCATTGAGGAGGCTGTCATCCTCAGAGACCTAATTTCCAGAACTTTAAACTACGTTGAACAAAGTGGCTATCTCAAAATTTTGATTGGATGTGTTTGGAGAAAAGGTGGGCGTGAGAGGGAGGTTAGTTACCGTCGAATCACTTTCAAGTATTAAAAAGGGCACTAGCCCTTTGAATTTCCAATCGAATGAGCCTTTTTTGAAGTTTGTATGACAGCGCCTTCTATAAAAATCTTATATGCCCCCAGGGCATAGCTTACAACCCTTGCCTTGAGGGTTGTGGGGGAGTGTACTCCTCAAAAACATATTTTTTATCTGGAAATCAACTATGCTGAACAAAATGGCTATCTCAAAATTTTGATTGGATGTTTTTGGGGGAATGATGGACGTGGGGGGGGGGCTAGTTGCCCTCCAATCACTTTCGACTATTAAAAAGGGCACTAGCCCTTTGAATTTCCAATCGAATGAGTCTTTCTTGAAGTTTCTGCTACAACGCTCTCTATAAAAACTTTATATGCCCCCAGGGCATAACTTAAAACCATTGCCCCGAGGGTTGTAGGGGAGTGTCCTCCTCAAAAACATATTTTCTATCTGGAAATCAACTACACTGAACAAAATGCCTATCTCCAAATTTTGATTGGATGTGTTTGGTGGACTGATGGGCGGGGGGGGGGGCGAGCTGCCCTCCAATCACTTTCGACTATTAAACCGGGCACTATCGGTTTGAATTTCCAATCGAATGAGCCTTTTTTGAAGTTTCTACGACAACGCCTTCTATAAAAACCTTATATGCCCCCAGGGCATAACTTAAAACCCTTGCCTTGAGGGTTGTGGGGGGTGTCCTCCTCAAAAACATATTTTCTATCTGGAAATCGACTACGCTGAACAAAATGGCTATCTCAAAATTTTGATTGGATGTCTTTGGGGGAATGATGGGCGTTGGGGAGGGGCTAGTTGCCCTCCAATAACTTTCGACTATTAAAAAGGGCACTAGCCCTTTGAGTTTCCGATCGAATGAGCCTTTTTTGAAGTTTATACGAAATCGCCTTCTGTGAAAACCTTATGTACCCCCAGGCATGACTTAAAACTCTTGCCCCGAGGGTTGTGGATGAGTGTCCTCCTCAAAAAAATTATTTTATATTAGAAAATCAACTACTCTGAACAAAATGGCTATCTCAAAATTTTGATTGGATGTGTTTGGGGAATGATGGGCGTGCGGGGGTTCTAGTTGTCCTCCAATGACTTTTGACTATTAAAAAGGGCACTAACCACTCCAATTTCCAATCGAAAAAGCCCATTTTGCAGTTTGTACTACGACTCGTTCGATACGAAATGCGCGGGTCTGGAGAAAAAACAAAACAAAAAACAATACATCGTGCCCACATCGTTCTTTACTTAGGCAGTGCTAGCGCGCGGCCTATGATTATCATTGTCGTTGGCAGTTTTCCGGAATACATAATCATATCCCTGTTCGCTCCCGATAGAAACTAACTTTTCTTTCGCGTTTATTATGTCCTTATCAGAGAAAAACTCCACTGTTCTTTTAACAATTTGCTCTGTTTTGTTTCCTGTTTGCATCGAGCGATACATAAAGTTCACCACAGCATCTCGTACAAGCACCGCCATCGTATCTTCACGTCATCAGGCAAATCGCAATCCAATAATCAAAGTCCAGGTCCAGGTACTGAAATCACACAGGAGCAAGGGAAGGGCAAGTACCCCCTCACTTTTCCCCCGCAATTTTCGGGTAACTGAATACCAGCGGGTACAATACGGCACTTCTGGGGGCTCCTTTTCCTCTTCTGCTTGTTTCCATTAAAAAATCAGCACCTTAATGATATGGGAACTATATGAAATTGGCGTTATAGATGGCGCCCCAGCACTTGAGAAAAAAGATGGCGATGATGAGGATGCCCGGAGAGAAAGACCTATTCTAGGAATTGAAGAAGATCTCTCAGTTTAACTTAACTATAAATCTATCTATTAGAGGGTACAAATCAATATGCAAACGACCTCAAGGTAGTGCAATAGCTTTATCCCATTCACAGCAAACAGGCAAACTCAGGCACATAATAACCTATATATTAGGGCCAGACCTATAAGAATTTTTGGGGTCTGATACTGACACCGTTATATCGGTATCGTACTGATGCGATACCATTATAATTTGCCGAAAAATTCCCCTCCGGAAAAAAACCTTACCCAAAGTTTACCCCCCCCCCTCCCATATTCATATTTACGTGTTTCTCCCTGGTCTATTACACACCAAATAACAACCTCAGTAATTCACTGTGGATTCCGAAAATTAGGCCACTTACAAGAATTATTTGATTTTCTTTACCTTTTCTGATCAGCAGCATCTGAGCACACAAACAAAATGGGGGATATATGCGGAAGTGACAAATAAAAAAAAATCAAATCAAAGAAGGTGGTTTAGTTTCATAAACACAAATACGTGTAAATCTGATTGAAAGAAGCGACAATCAGATTCAATATGAATATTTACTGAAACTGATTATTCAAAACCCAAATTTCAATAGCGGGACTTCGAATTTTAATCATTCACATATTAATGTGAAAACTTTACTTTACATTCATATGATATGGTCTCTTACTAACGAATCCATGCTAGGCACGCTGGATACAGAGATGCAGCTAGAGTTTTAAATTTGGAGGAGTGATTTAAAGAACGTATCGACAAAATCGTCCAGCATGCTGACAAATGCGGATACATAAGCTAAATTTCCAGGGTAAATTTTCCAAGGTGCTGACACGTAGCGGTGACACCTTGGAACTCCCCCTTCCACACCTTACAACATCCTCTCTCCCTTTGAGCTGCGCCCCTGACTGGATATCATGGTTTTGACCAATTGAATCTTGGACCTTTTACCCACGCAAGTGAACATTCATCAAACAGAAATGAATGGTTTATTGTATTCTTTTTAGTTGTTTTGATATAAGATGTACGTCCTTGAAGTCACCATACATTTAGAACATTGCTGTACGAGGTGTGTATTAGCAACACATATACTTTGACTTCATCTGATTCATCTCTGCTACTCTCTCTACCATAGTCAGACGTAACTGGTGGCTTCGTCCCCAAGGACCAGACAAGCAAAAAGTACCTGAGGAAATCTGGAGCCATCTTCTGGACAAGTTGTGCATAAAAAAATATATTGGCCGATAGTCTATATTTTTTTTTCTGAATCCGATAATGACACTGACCCTCATATTGGCCTGATAATATCGGTCGGCCGATATATTGGTCGGGCTCTGGAATATATATATATATATATATATATATATATATATATATATATATATATATATATATATATATATATATATATATATATATATATATATATGTATATATATATATATATATATATATATATATATATATATATATATATATATATATATATATATATATATATATATATATATATATATATATATATATATATATATATATATATATATATATATATATATATATATATATATAATAATAAAAATAAATGATCAAGTCTTAGGACTCTTAAATACATTTTATTTGGCCTATCTTGTCTTATGTAAAATAAATACTTTACATTTACATTGTCCTGATCATTGAGGGACAAAGGTCAGGCTAAAAAGCCAAAGGCCATCCCAGCTTGATCTACAGCCACCAGATGTACTCGTGCCAGAAGTAATAGACACACTGAAGATGAACAGGAAGTTTATTATATTAGAAAAGATTGCTGACTAATCCTTATGTACATTCTGACAACAACTGTTCATTCATTTGCTCTAATGTATCTTTCCAGAATATTTAGGGGGCCTGGTCCCCCAAGGACCCCCTTCCATACGCCCATGCTGTTTGCCTATATACACTATGTTTAGAAATTTGAACATTATAATGAAGTATCTATTTCACTATTAAATTATTTACCTTGCACTCTTCTGGCCAGTCTGATCACTCTGAGCACTGTATAGTATATACAGTGGTCAAAATGAACAGAACACAAGAGGCCTATTTTGCTATGTGAAAAAGGTGTTTGATATTTAGCATGCCCCAAAATCTTTCGTGATGATTGCCCTGCATATTGAAAGATATTGTCGTCATGTTTAATAGATGATCAATTTGTTTAATGATCAGTTTATTGGTATTAATCAGTATTTGTAAATTGATCATAGGGTTAAAACTGATTAGTAATCACAAGACATTTTTTGTTTATTTTATAGCCTATATTATATTTAATTCTCTTCAACTAGTTTTGTACAAATTAACTGTTCTGCTTAATATTAATTTTTAAAGGCCTCATTGGAGAAAAAATGTTTGGATATAACTGAAGATAGACAAACCAAGCTTCAAATTCTGTTGGCTACCAAAGAATTGTTCAGTTATACATCTGTGTAGTATATCTTTTGTCCATGGTACAAGCAGAGGATTGTAACCACCAATAATCTTTTACATTTTCCAGTTCTTTCTTATTTTTCGTCTTCTCTGTTGGATTGAAGTAGCCTAAATAAAAAAAAGATATAAATTGAAAAAAAAACAACAACAATAGAAAACAGTTAAAAAAAAGAAAAAAAACACTGAGGGTGACAAACCTGTGCTTATATAAGGTGTGTCAGGACAAGACAATAGGTATAAGATGTAGTTCCATAATAAGAAGTATAGTTTGTAATAGAAGTAATAGTTAGTAAAGAAGCTTACTAATAAAAGGCAATATGAAGCTTGCTGTGCTTTTGTTTTATTTCAGACATTCTTGCTAAATATCACTTTGTATTACTACTACTACTACTAACAACTCGCCGCAGCACCAAGCTGCCTGAGACCAACACAGCTAAGCACGCTCCTCCTCCATTCCAAACTATTCAAAGTCTCCCTTTTTACACCCGCCCATGAAGTGCCCATTTCCTTTAAATCTTTCTTTATGACGTCCTCCCACCCCAGACCTTGACGACTTGCTTTCCGTTTAGCCCTAGACGGTTGGCCGAAAAGAAAAATCTTCGGCAATCTGTCATCCTTTCATTATAGCCCTAGAGAGCGGTATTGAACCGGATTTTTCATATAGGGGAGAATGGGGCGAACTTGGACACTTTTTAGTTTTCCAAGCATAACTAGGTACTGGATTGACATAAAACAATTTAGTGCGGATCGGTAGAAAGGTAAAAGTCTGGCAAATAATAGTGAATTTGTTCAGATTTTTTAAAGATCACCCTGAAGCGTGAGTACCATGAAAGTAGGACCTTGTCAAGTGTCCAGTTTCGCCCCGTACAAGGGGTGAAATTGGACAGGCATGGGGCGACCTTGGACAAGACAGTTTTAAGCAGTTAAACTTTATCCAAATACAGAATATTCGTGTAAAATGATACATAATCACTCAAAATCATATGAAAACTCAAAATCGCATAAAAAAATCAGCCAGGAACATTGCACGGGCATCCGGGTTTTAACTAGAATTGTCATTTTAAAGCGTACATCGAAAGATCACAACCAAAGACAAGCCCCTGAACTGCACGACTGGTTCCACCAGCTGAAGAGGGGACATGAAGCTTCAGTTCTATGTCGGTAACGTCTATCTCAGCAATATCAGGAAGCTGAGGAAACATGAATTTGTCCCCTTGTTTCTGAAGAAAGTTAACCCTTGCAAACTGCTGTTCTACAACATCAAGAACTTCGCCAACATAATACACAAGGGGTTTCTTCTTTCCATACTCGAACTTGACAAGAACAAAGTCTCCGGCTTGAATGTTCTTGTGTACCTCATCCTTATCAGCCTCATGGAGGTGCAGAGAATCGTCAGATGAATTGTCGTCAAGTTCAATGTCATCACCACTACTTTCCACTGGAGATTCAATTTGCTTTCTTTTCTTGGCAGTGGGCTGCTTGGCCTGCTTGGGCATATGCTTTTTACTCTGCTTTTCCTTTCTTGCTCGTGCTTCAGCTTCTAAAGCATCTTTTTCGGGTGTATCGGTAAGAATACGAGTTCGACCTTGCTTTCTCGCATTCCTTCTGGACTTTGTCATATCTGCTCTTGGATAGGGTCTTACTGCTTCAGGAGTCTGTTTTCCTAGCTCGCTTTGGGGATGAGAAGGTGAAGGAGGAGAGGGAGAGGGTATTGGCTCCATATCGAGTAACGAATCGTCCAGGGGTGGACTATTTGTCACCTCAGCAGGTAGAAAGTCTACCTCAGAAAATACACTTCTGTTGAAGAGCCAAATTCCAGCTTTCGTGAAACCAACCGTTATATTTTCCCGGTTGAACTTGCAAAGGAATAGTTCTTTGCAGAGCTGGGCAGTCTCGTGAATTCTAATTCGTTGACCTGGATCGATCTGCAACCAGGTGTTCAGTGATTCTCTCATCGCAAACTTGATTGGTCCGTAGACAGAGACGTCCAATGGCTGTAAGCGGTGGGAACAATGGAGAGGAAAGGTCAGGAGGTGGACCCAATTATCTTTGCACAGCCGCACTAATTCCACCGAAACATGGCTATCGTGGTTGTCAAGTAGCAGTAGCACAGGGTCTTCTTTCGATGGCTTCACCAGCTTGATGAAGTGCTCAATAGCAGCTACAAAGTTGATAGAAGTCATCCAACCACTAGGGTGAGAAACCCGAGACATCCTGTGGGGTCTTCTCGAAAAAGCCGGTCGTTCACCTTCACCCGTGGGAATATAAAAACGGGGGGAAGAGCTTGACCAGTGGCTGAAATAAACCCGAGCATTGTAACATTTTCCCCTCTCTCTGCTGACACTGTCTGGGAAACTTGCTTCGATCCTTTCCTTGCGATTACTTTTGGAGCTGGCAATACAGTAGGAACCCCAGTTTCATCACAGTTCCAGATACGGTTTGGTGGGAACTTGAATTTTTCGTAGAGTTTCTGCAGGTTGTCGAAGAACAGATTCACAACCACTAGATTGAAGCCAGCAGCCCTTGCCTGGCTCGTATTTTCAGGCTTACGAATAGATAGCTCTGGGTTTCGTTTCATAAAGCCTGAGAACCAGTCAACCCCAGCTATGTCGTCTCGCACCCAGCTCTCCGGCGTTTCGACGCCAATCAATTTGCCCCATTCAAAGGCAAGTTTCCTCGCTTCTTTCGGAGTGAGGCCGTGATTCATCAGCTGACATTTTAGGAGATACTCTACAAACTCTTTTTCTTGTTTGTTAGAGAAAACAGTTTTTCTCTTCAGGTTGGGCGATGGGCTTGGGCGACCTGCGGGTGTAACTGGATTCGCTCGAGGTTCTTCAGTAACTCCTTGTCAATTTTTCAGAGCATAGGCGACGGTTGATTTCTTCAGTCGATAGGTTTTTGCGGCATTTCTAATAGATAGTCTACGCTCTAAGACTGCATTCACTGCCTGCTCCATGGATTCACCATCTGGTAGATCGTGTTTCCTGATGTAGTTGCGAACCATTGTACAACTAGAAAGAACAAACAGTAAATGCACGGGAAATAACCTGGAAATAGCTTTAAGAAGCAATGATATGAACCGGGTCCCTCCTTACTTACAGTTCGTTACCATGAATTGTTTGATCATGTAATTAAAAAAAAATTATATTAAAAATTAATATTTTTTTTTTTTTAATTAACGGCTTTTGTGATTAAGGGGTCATTCTTAAAGCATTGGAACAAAATTTGAACTTTAGCGTAGAGTGAGGTATTGACTAGGGGGTGAACCCCCTAAAATACGTAATAAAAATATACGAATATAGTTTGTTACGTGAGTGAATTCATAAGTTACGTCAGAACAAAATTTCGAGAAAGCCATTTAGCCAAAAAATAAATAAAATTGATTTTTGAATTATTCATGTACAATGAGCCAAAATTGAAGCTGCATTAATTCAAAAACGTCCTGAAATTAAATTACAAAAGACTAGTTTTTTTTAACTGAAAGTAAGGAGCGTAATTAAAACTTAAAACGAACAGAAATTATTCCGTATATGAAAGGGGTGTCCCCTCCTCAACGCCTCGCTCTTTACGCTAAAATTTTTTATTTTTTAAGAAAATATAGTTGTGAGAACGAGTCAAACTTTAGCGTAGTAAAGAGCGAGGCGTTGAGGAGGGGATATACGGAATAATTTCTGTTCGTTTTAAGTTTTAATGTTGCTCCTTTCATTAAGCTAATGAAACAGCCAACTTAACCTCGTTGTGTTGTGCGAAAAAAAAACACATCTACACACAAGCAACGCCATCTAGCATCATCAAAAAACTCCAAATATTAGTTAAGAAATTCTCTAAAAATTGCCTCCAAAGAGGCAAAGACATTCTCTAAAATGATAAACAAAAATAGCACGGGGTGAAGTTGGACACATGGGGCGACCTTGGACAGCGTCCAGAGTTGCCCCCGAATTTCTGTCCAATCTCGCCCCTATCGAACCGATTTTAGAAAATGGCGTCCTGAAAAAGAAGTACTCGGAATAGACAAATCAAACTCAGGGCATAGATAGAGGATGTATCTAGCAACTGTACTACATCAACAACAAAGAAAAACTACCGACCTTTTGTTAACGCAAATCGAGCTGATGTTGCGACTCCCAGATTTTTTTTAAGCATTAAAAAACTTCCTTACCTCTTATCCTGGTGTCAACAGTTCCGTTAGTTTTCAAACTTCTCACCAATGTAGACATACATAAGCCCCATCTACCCTATTTTTTGTGGATCGATAGAAGCAATAGGCTAGTTGTCAGGTTCGACGTCCAAGTTTGCCCCTGTCCAATTTCGCCCCATTCTCCCCTAGCCTATTGTTTGAAATACGGTCAGTCAGCCGTGTACCCAGAACAATCCTTAAGTAGTTTCTCTGGAAAACATCTAGCAAATCTTCATCCGCTTTTCGGAGTGCCCATGCTTCAGAGCCATATTTGACCACTGTCATCACTGTAGCTTCTAATATTTTAATCTTGGCTTGCAGACTTATCTTCCAATTCTTCCAAACTTTTTCTAACTGTGAAAAAACACCCTGAGCCTTGGCTATTCTACTTTTGTATTGCTTCTTTTTTACATTCTTATTAGCTATATGATATTACACCATAATTTATTTCCAGGCAAAAACGGACTGTCAACAGCAAAAAGTATGGAGTAGACTTAATCCATTTTACACATACCAGAAATACTGCAATCCATGCTTCTACAAAAATTGATGGTAAATATTCTACCTTTTTTGTTGCTCTGTTTTTACCTAGCTGACTACCTGGCATTGCTTGGGAATGTTTAGCAAAATTGATGGTTAATATTTTTAAGCTACCTGGTTGTTTTCGGGAATATTTATTAAAATTGATGGTAAATATTCTTTTTTTGTCGTTACATTTATAACTCGCTGAATAACTGGCATTGCTTAGGAGTATTTACCAAATTATTGCTAAATATTCTTTTTATTTTATTACTTTATTTCTAATTAGGGGACTTACTGATATTAATTGGGAATTATGCAGTGGTTTATTGTTTAAAAAAAAATAAAAAAAAAACAAGAAAAAAAAAAAAAAAATTGAAGGTGGTAAACCTGTGCATATAATAGGTGTGTCAGGACAAGTCAATAAGTATAAGATGTAGCTTCATAATAAGAAGTTTGTAATAGTTTGTAGTAGAAATAATAGTTAGTGAAGAACTAATAGGTATAAGAGGTATAAGATGTAGCTGTATACTAATAAGATGTACAATAAGATGTAGCTGTATACTAATAAGATGTATACTAATAGGTATAAGATGTAGCTCCATAATAAGAAGTTTGTAATAGTTTGTAGTAGAAATAATAGTTAGTGAAGAACTAATAGGTATAAGATGTAGCTGTATACTAATAAGATGTACAATAAGATGTAGCTGTATACTAATAGGTATAAGATGTAGCTCCATAATAAGAAGTTTGTAATAGTTTGTAATAGAAATATTAGTTAGTGAAGAACTTACTAAGTGCTTTTGTTTTATTTCAGACATTCTTGCTAACTATCACTTTGAATTGATAGTTATTTGTAATCTTTTTTTAGCTGAAAATTATACAGTAATATATCTAATTCTTTTAATTATATGCAACATTTAATGGATTCTTGATTCTCAGGTGAAGATCTTCATCTTACCTTTAACTTACCTCGTAGGAGAGACCATCTTCAACTTACCTTTAAAACCACAGAAATATTGAACCTACAATGAATTTTTGATATTTCAGACTGAGCAATCCAATAAATATATTGAGGTATAAATTTTTTCAGGGATAATGGTCCATCGTAATATATTACAATCACCCACCCTAATAAGATATCCCAGCCACTTAAAATGAAAGAGGATGTCTTAGAAACTTGGGAGGGGGCTAATTTGGTTGGAAATTTGAAATTTTTAGTCTCATTTTTAAAGGCCAAAAACTGCTGGACGGGAATCAAACCCCTGCTATCACTGAATTGATAGTTATTTTGGTGTTTTACGTCTTTTTTTCTTTTTTTTAGTGCTAGGAATTTTAGTAAACATGCTTTAAGTTTAGTAGAGAAAAGGAGGGGCTTCTGCAAGAAATATTTCCGTGAAATATCATACGAAAATAATAAGAAAGTCGAGAAAGTATAAGGTCTAAAGTATGAATTAAGTAGGTGTGAACTTGAGGTAATGGATAAAATTGCTGAAGATGTGTAAGATGCAACCAGGTGGCATGATAGTAGCATGTTTTATTGGCATGTAAAAAAATTGAAAGGAAATAATATATCCTGACCTATTCCAGTTAAATAGGGCCACAATTAGTGATAAGGAAAGAGTTAAAGAAAGATAGACTGAGCATTTTGAGAATATTCTAAACCATCATAGAGTTACAGGAAATGACATAGAAAAGAATGAAAAAGTTTGTTACTATTTGGAAGTGAAGGGAGATTTATTTCACAAGGAAGGATTAAAGACCATACCAAAAAATTAATAAGGGCTTAGGTGATGACATTGTGGTAAATGGATTTTTCTAAATATGATGGTTGTGGAGTTTGAGATAAATTATAAATTATGGGTATGACTTCACGAAAGGGGAAGTACCTAGCGAGCTTAGGAAAACTTCGTTTAAACCCTTCTTAAGATTAAATAAAAAAAAACAAGTTTTTAAACTGAAAGTAAGGAGCGACATTAAAACTTAAAACGAACAGAAATTATTCCGTATATGAAAGGGGCTGTCCCCTCCTCAACGACTCGCTCTTTACGCTAAAGTTTTTATTGTTTTAAAAAATAAAGTTGTGAGACAGAGTCAAACTTGAGCGTAAAGAGCGAGGCGTTGCGGAGTGGACAACCCCTTTCATATACGGAATAATTTCTGTTCGTTTTAAGTTCTAATGTCACTCCTTACTTACAGTTAAAAAAACTTGTTTTTTCTAGTTAATTTCTGAACGTTTTTGAATTAACGCAGCTTTGATTTTGGCTCACCGTACATGAATAATTAAAACGAAATTCGAATATTAATTTTCCTTTTTTTGGCTAATTGGCTTTCTCGGAATTTTGTTCTGACGTAACCTACGAATTAACTTACGTAACGAATTTCTATATTCGTATGTTTTTATTACGTATATTAGGAGTTCGCTTCTTAGTCAATACCTCGCTCTTTACGCTAAACTTCTAATTTTGTTCCAATCACAAACCCCTGAATCACAAAGGCTTGTTAATTAGAATAGATAGCTCTTTTGAAAGCACTAAAAATAACTTTAGCGAAAAGGGCGAGGTGTTGACTAGGGGGCGAACCCTCTCATATACGTAATAATTTCTGTTCGTTTTAAGTTTTAATGTTGCTCCTTATTCTCAGTTAAAAAAAACTTGCTTTTTATTTATTTTCTGATCGTTTTTTAAATAATGCTGGGAAATCTGGCGCCCCCTTTATAGAAATGTCCCTTCCCCCAAGGAAATATCCTCCATGGAAAGATCCCCCCGTAACCCCTACTCCGACCTCTATCGACCGTAACCCCTAACCCCTACTCGAAGGCACTAGAACTTTTCATTTCCGTTCGAATGAGCCCTCTCACGATATTCTAGGACTCCTGGATCGATGCGATCACCCCTGGGAAAATAAAAAAAAAACAACAAACAAACAAAGAAATAGGAATCCGTGATCTTTCTTCTGGCAAAAAATACAAAATTCCGCATTTGTTAATATAGAAGCTTCAAACCTCAACAATAAGGTTCTCTGAACTACTGAATCCTGTTACTTGATTTTCATTAAAGTTATCTGACCTTAGAGTATTATTCTCTTCTTTTTCCAAAAATCAGTCACATTTTCTCAGGCAACGTAGCTTTTGATTGGTACGACTAAATTTGATGAATCTTATATATTTGAAATTAGCATAATAAGCTGATTCTTCGATGTATCTATTGGTATCAAAATTATGTTTTTTGGAGTTTCGGTTACTATTGAGCCGGGTCGCTCCTTACTTACAGTTCGTTACCAAGATCTGTTTGACTAGCTGTGGAAAAAGGAAAAACCAACATATGATAATGAAGTGGCGCTTGTTCATTATTCGATACACCCGTGAGAAATGAAGCTGCGCTTTTTACTGTGACTTCTGCCGAATGGTCAAGAGTCTTAGGTGGTACAATTGTGAATGTAGGTTGTACATGACATTGCAGTTTTTTGGTAAAAAGTGATACTAGTTTCCCTCCAATTTTTTGGTCACTTAGAAAGGGTACTATAACTTTTAATTTCCGTTCGAATGATCCCTCTCGTGACGTTCTAGGACCACTGGGTCGATACGATCACCCCTGGGAAAAACAACAATAAATAAACACGAATCCGTGATCTTTCTTCTGGAAAAAAATACAAAATTCCACATTTTCGCAGATAGGAGCTTGAAAACTCTACAGTAAGGCCCTCTGATACACTGAAGCTGATGTTGTGATTAAGATTCTATGCCTTTTAGGGAGTGTTGCCCCCTTTTTTGAAAATTAGACAAATTTTCTCAGGCTCGTAACTTTTGATGGGTAGGAATAAACTTGATGAAACTTATATATCTAAAATCAGCATAAAAATCCGATTCTTTTGATATATCTATTGATATCAATTTTTTTTTTTAGAGTCTTGGTTGCTATTGAGCCGGGTCGCCTCTTACTTACAGTTTGTTACCACGAACTGTTTGAAAGGCTTGGAAGTATACACCGATATCGTCATTGTAATAATTATGGTCCTAACCCTTAACTGGGGGTTTGCAAGAGCACCTCCCATATGTTCCTCCTCCAAGCCCCCTTAATAAGCTACGCAATCAAGGTACAAAAACCAATGTATCAAATTAGATTATTAGAGGCGGTGTTCTGTTATTACAGCGTTCGACTTCAAATTAGAGTGTCTTGGGTTCAACTTCTAATTTTTTTAGTTTTTTTTTTCAATCACAGTTTTGTCCCCTTCTATGTGATCATTTTCAGACAATTTCACTGTTTTTATAAATGTAATGCACTCATTTTTTTAAAGCGTGTCCCGGGAAGGTATTTTGTCAAGCATTTTTATTCAAAAGGGAATAGAGGCCATCCCGTTCATGGTTTGCAACGACATTCTTAGTAGATCACTAAATCCATACCCCAACGTATGGCGTAATTTTGTCAAAATCCTTTGGAGAGGGGGGGGGTGTAAAATCTGGAGCCAATTTTCCAAAATCAAGTGAAAATTCCAGAGAAAACTTGAAAACGAGCCATATAGTGATAAAAAAGGTAAAGATGAAATAAATAAAGCTCCCCTGTTTCAGTGGACGCTTGAATTTTGTAGGCGTATCTTATTTTTTCTAATAATTTTAGAGAATCTAAATTTCACTTATGGGAGGGGAGGAGACTGGGGTCTAGGGGGAAACTGTGGTCTGGGAGAGGCAGTTGCTCCCTCTATCCCATAGGAAATTACGCTCTTGACCTCAACCCCTTACCACTTAGTGGTTGGAGAAGCGTAGGCATGTGGTTGTGGAACCATTCAGAGTTGTATATTAAAAGACGGATTATTAATTGTTATACCTTAATTACCTTAATTCACACTTCGGAGCGAAATAAGGTCCAATGTTGGATCTGTTCGGCTTCGTCGTTGAGATGGCAGGTAAAAAACAATTTGCACAAAATATAACAAGAACAGGGTTGTGACTGTGTTTACGGCCCAGTGACACGCCTTCCCACTAAGAGTGTGCTAGGATAGTTGCAATTTAAGTCCACTTGGTAACGATGACCACAGATAGGTAACTATATAACTATATAAAAAAGTAAGTTTCGAACTGAAACTAAGGAGCAAGATTAAAACTTAAAACGAACAGAACGTATTCCGTTAAACAAAAAAGATCATGGCAGTGTTGTTTCTATACTAAATCAAACAGGTCGTGGTAACGAACTGTAAGTAAGGAGCGACCCGGCTCAATGGTAACCGAAAGTCTAAAAAAACGGAATTTTGATACCAATAGATACATCAAAAGAATCAGATTTTAATTTTGATTTCAAATATATAAGTTTCATCAAGTTTAATCTTACCCATCAAAAGTTACGCGCCTGAGAAAATTTGGCTTATTTTCGAAAAAAGGGGAAAAGACTCTCTAAAAGTTATAGAACCTTAATGAAAATCACACCGTCATATTCAGCGTATCAGAGAACCTTACAGTAGAGGTTTCAAGTTCCTATTTATAAAAATATGGATTTTTTTATTTTTTTCCAAAAGATAGATCACGGATGCGTGTTTATTTATTTTTTTTTCTTTTCCCCAGGGATGATCGTATCGACCCAGTGGTCCTAGAATATCGTGAGAGTGCTCATTCGAACGGAAATTAAAAGTTCTAGTGCCCTTTTTAAGTGACCAATAAAATTGGAGGTCAACTTGGCCCCCTCCCACGCTCATTGTTTTCCCGAAGTCACTCGATCGAAATTTTGAGATAGCCATTTTGTTCAGCATAGTCAAAAATCTAATTAATATGTCTTTGAGGATGACTTAATCCCCCAATGTTCCCGGGGGAAGGGCTGCAAGTTATAAACTTTGCCCATTGTTTACATATAGCGTTGATTATTGGCAAATATACAGGCGTGTTCAGGAGGATTTTTTTTTCTAGTGGGGGGTCGGGTTTAGAGTAGGGGATACGTGGGAGGATCTTTCCATGGAGGATATTTCCTTGGTGGAAGGGACATTTCTATGAAGGGGGCGCCAGATTTCCGAGCATTATTTAAAAAACGATCAGAAATTAAATAAAAAAACAAGTTTTTTGCAACTGAAAGTAAGAAGCAACATTAAAACTTAAAACGAACAGAAATTATTACGTATATAAGGGGGTTCGCCCTCTAGTCAATACCTCGCTCTTTACGCGACAGTTTTTTTTAGTACTTTCAAAAAAGCTATCTATTCTAATTAACCGGCCTTTGTGATTCAGGGGTTTGTGATTCGAACAAATTCGAACCTTAGCGTAAAGAGCGAGGTATTGACTAGGGAGCGAACTCCCTAATATACGTAATAAAAACATACGAATATAAAAATTTGTTGCGTAATTGTTAATTCGTAAGTTACGTCAGAACAAAATTTCGAGAAAGCCAATTAGCCAAAAAAAAAAGAAAATTAATATGCGAATTTCGTTTTAATTATTCATGTACGGTGAGCCAAAATCAAAGCTGCATTAATTCAAAAACGTTCAGAAATTAACTAAAAAAACAAGTTTTTTTAACTGAAAGTCAGGAGCGACATTCAAACTTAAAACGAACAGAAATTATTCCATATATGAAAGGGGCTTTCCCCTCCTCAATAACTCGCTCTTTACGCTAAAGTTTTTATTGTTTTAAAAAATAAAGTTGTGAGACAGAGTCAAACTTTAGCTTAAAGAGCGAGGTGTTGAGGAGGGGAAAGCCCCTTTCATATATGGAATAATTTCTGTTCGTTTTAAGTTTTAATGTCGCTCCTTACTTTCAGTTAAAAAAAACTTGTTTTTTTTTTAGTTAGTTTTAATCAAAAACGAGCAGAGATTAATTTAAGAAAACAAAGTATTTCTGAGGGAAGTAAAGAGCGAAGTTGAAACTTAAAACGAACAAATATTATTACCTCTCAGACTATCTAAAACTTATAAATAAATCCAGTACAAGCGAACCAACTGGTGATATTTCCCTATGATTGTAGGATTACAGAAAACTAGCGCTTTACTGAAAACACAAAACAACGTAAGAGTTTTGGTACGGTAAAAATAAACATTTATGGGCACTTATTAACAGTATGAAAGCAAAGCATTTTTTATATTGTTGCTTTATTTATTTATTTTTACGTTTAATTTGGCATCACTTCTGCAGAATGACCTCAGTTTAATGATTGACTGTCATTTTGGATCTGAAAAAGACATATCATGATTATTTTGTAGACAATTTCGAAATGAAGGAATCTTATTAGTATTAAGACTACAGACTCGCTTTAAAATTTGTATCGCAACTTGAAATTCTCCTTTTATAGAGATAAATAATTGGAAACCAGAGTTCATATTATGGTTGATAATTTTAATTTATGGTTAAATTATATCTAGGACATAATTCTTTTAAAATTATGGTTAAATAAGTCTAGGGACTGATCCCTCCGATTATCATTTAGTTCCTTCTTTTTCCTTTTCCCAGTTACTTGGTGTATATACACTTCGATTATCGCTGAAAATAATTTATTAATAGCTAAATTTCTTCTCTTCTTAGCCTCGTTAAAGTTTTTTCTTCCTCTTCTTATAAATTTAAAGCTTCGTTAAAGTTTTTTCTTCCTCTTCTTCTAAATTTAAAGCCTCGATAAAGTTTTTTCTTCCTCTTCTTCTAAATTTAAAGCCTCGTTAAAGTTTTTCTTCCTCTTTCTTCTAAATTTAAAGCCTCGTTAAAGTTTTTTCTTCCTCTTTTTCTAAATTTAAAGCCTCGTTAAAGTTTTTTCTTCCTCTTCTTCTAAATTTAAAGCCTCGTTAAAGTTTTTTCTTCCTCTTCTTCTAAATTTAAAGCCTCGTTAAAGTTTTTTCTTCCTCTTCTTCTAAATTTAAAGCCTCGTTTAAGTTTTTTCTTCCTCTTCTTCTAAATTTAAAGCCTCGTTAAAGTTTTTTCTTCCTCTTATTCTAAATTTAAAGCCTCGTTAAAGTTTTTTCTTCCTCTTCTTCTAAATTTAAAGCCTCGTTTAAGTTTTTTCTTCCTCTTCTTATAAATTTAAAGCCTCGTTAAAGTTTTTTCTTCCTCTTCTTCTAAATTTAAAGCCTCGTTAAAGTTTTTTCTTCCTCTTCTTCTAAATTTAAAGCCTCGTTAAAGTTTTTTCTTCCTCTTCTTCTAAATTTATAGCCTCGTTAAAGTTTTTTCTTCCTCTTCTTCTAAATTTAAAGCCTCGTTAAAGTTTTTTCTTCCTCTTCTTCTAAATTTAAATCCTCGTTAAAGTTTTTTCTTCCTCTTCTTCTAAATTTAAAGCCTCGTTAAAGTTTTTTCTTCCTCTTCTTCTAAATTTAAAGCGTCGTTAAAGTTTTTTCTTCCTCTTCTTATAAATTTAAATACTCGTTAAAGTTTTTTCTTCCTCTTCTTCTAAATTTAAAGCCTCGTTTAAGTTTTTTCTTCCTCTTTTTCTAAATTTAAAGCCTCGTTAAAGTTTTTTCTTCCTCTTCTTCTAAATATAAAGCCTCGTTAAAGTTTTTTCTTCCTCTTCTTCTAAATTTAAAGCCTCGTTAAAGTTTTTTCTTCCTCTTCTTCTAAATTTAAAGCCTCGTTAAAGTTTTTTCTTCTTCTTGTTTGGTTGTTTCGAGTCTTCCAGTCAAGTTATAAAGCTGCCGTAATAATAATAGACAAATTTACTCTTTAGTCTTATAAAAGCAAAAGGGATCTCCTACTAGACTAACAGGTTTGTCCAGAAAGATGGCATTGTCTCTGAATCTGAAGAGTCTTGGTTTATTCTTTTACTGCTCTTCAGTAGCTGGAAATTTTTCAAAACCCAACGTGTCTTGTTTATTTACCAACTCTGAGGCGTATAAACGTGAATGTTCCTCCAGAATCGAATTCTGATAAAGATGATGATGCAGTAAAGAAACTGAACTCATTTTTGCACAAGGTTCTGTGCTTCTAATTTCGTATTTTGCATTACTGAAAGGGAAGAAGTATCGAAGGTATTTTTGTTGGGGGGGAGGGGGCGGGGTTTACTTATCAAATTGATCCAGGATACGGAAATTTAGGGAAGTGAAGCCCCAGTCTAACTTTTTTGCGTATTTCAGGCTCCCTCCTCAGTCATTTTTCTACAATTTGGAACAGAAAAAAAAGTTACGAGGATTTATCTTTTTTTAGCTCCTAAAAAGGATTAATAAATGTGGATTAGCAGTTCAATATGTATTGGTATTCATTTCTGGATGTTTCAGCGAATTTGGATTTATTAGCGCTAGAAAAGAGAAAACGAATAAAACATTCATATCCTTATCCCTCCCAACGCACTTTAAACTTTTGATATTGTTTGGATGTTTTTCATTATACCTATACCACTATTTAATCGTGAATTAAATTGCTTCATTTTGCGTTTTTTTTTTTTTTTTTTTTTTTTTTTTTTTATTTAAAAACGGGTTACAACAAATAAATAAACAAACATCTCATTTAAAAAAAAAAACACAATCCAATGCATTACTGCATGCCGGACAAAAACCCGAAAAAAAATAAAAACACTTAAAAAAAATATAATATTTTCTTTTATTATCTTTTATTTCCTCGGACCCTAATATAACCCAAAAAGGGTCCAACCCATAAACAAATAAATATCTTCTCTTGCCTCCCTCTCCCACCCCTCCAACAAAAAAGTGGGAACTTGAGAATCATCCACGCAAACAACCCAAAACGACTCACAACATTCACAAAAAGAGAGGAGAAAAAAAAAAAATAAAAAAAGGAAGTAAATCACTCATCCATTCAAAACCCAAACAATCATCTCACCAACAACATTCAACCAATCATTCTCTACACACAACCACTAAAATCTTACATATTGAGAAAAACAGCTTACTCTGAGGGAATTTGGAAATTCATCCAGATCTGTCTTGTTTTTACCTCCTCGGGAAGTTTGTTCCAGACAGCCGGGCCAGAAAAACGGATAGAAAATGTAGACCTTGTTGTTACAGGGAACGGGGTTCGTATTGAATGGGCATTTCTTGTCTCATACCTGTGCAGAGCTTCAGTAAATCCAATCGAGAAACATGCAGGTAGCAGGTTAGTAAAACTTTTAAACATGAATAATGCCGTGTTAAACTTAACTAGGCCGAACAGTGGCAGAATCTTAATACCATCGTATTGCCTTTGAACCGAGTCAGAACCTCGCATTCCAGATAAAACACGAACAGCTTTATTTTGTAGAACCCTCAGTGGCTGTAGATAAGTAATAAATGTCGCTGACCAAACACTTTCACAATATAACAAATACGGATTAACGAGCGAGAAATACAGCATTCTTAAAATTTTAGGAGGGAAAAAATGTTTCAGTTTCCGCAGCATTCCAACATTCCTGGCAATTTTTGTACACAGTGATTCAATATGAGGTTTAAACATAAGACACTCGTCAACTTGGACACCAAGATATTGGACATAACTATGTCTCTGGAGATATCCACTTCCTAGTTGAATACCATGGATCCAAGGATAATAATTACCACTTCTTCCATATAGAATAAATTTACTTTTACTATGATTCAAACATAATTTATTTACACGCATCCATCTTTCAATACAACTCATTCCTGTATTTAAAAGCAGAAATAAATCTGCCTCAGTCACAGCTGCCACAGAAAACTGTGTGTCATCAGCGAAGCTAGGCAATATCATCTTTGACCATCTAGCTGCAGGTCCCACATGACTAAATATCCTTTTAAGACACGCATTCAAATCATTAATATAAATTAAAAACAACAAGGGTCCAAGCACAGAACCCTGTGGTACTCCACATCTCACATTCATATAATCAGAATGAACACTTCCAGCCCCAACACACTGTTTTCTTCCAGTCACAAAAGACAACCTCAAACTATGAAAATTACCACAAATACTGGCATGCTCTAATTTTAATAATAATACGCTATGGTCAACAGAGTCAAATGCTTTCATAATGTCCAGAAAAATATACGCATCTTTCAACCCCGCATCCAACGAATCATTGACAAATGTTGTTAAAAAAAGCAAAGCTTGCTCTGTTGACATCCCATGACGAAAATAGGTAGGGTGAAAATAAGAATTTTTATTGAAAAAATCCACCATTCTTACATAAATCAGTTTTTCAAACAGACGCGATATTATTGGGAGTATTGGTATTGGTCTGTAATTATTCATATCATTCTTATCACCACTCTTAAACAGGGGTACCACATGAGTACTTTTCAAACAATCTGGGTAAACTCCAATCTTAAAACATGAATTAATCAAATACAACAGATGACCTGAAATAATAGAGAAAACTGAACGAAGAATTCTAACACTGAAAAATCCGACCCAGCTGCCGAATTCTTCATTGAGTTTACCGTCGTCTCAAGCTCTGCAAGAGTCACTGATCTTAAGAATATAGAGACTTCAGCTGCCTCATCGAGAAAATCATTATAAGAGCCATCACTGGGTGACTGCGCAACACTATCAGATACAGTCTTACCAATATCTGTAAAATGCGCACACATTATATTAGCAACTTGATTATCCGAGTGAGCATCTGGAATGTCAGGGATAATCGGGGTAGCACGAGGGTTCACTACCAACTTGATGATTCTCCACGTTTTCGCAGGATTGCCTTCTTCTTCTTTAAATTTATTTTCAAAGTAGAGCTTTTCAGCCTGTCTTAGAAGGGTTTTAAGATTTCTGTTATAACTTTTGTAAATATCTTTATCTGATTGGGATCCATTTTTAGTAGACTTTTCATAGACCTCTTGTCTTTTATCCATCGATTTAAGTAGCGCTTTCGATATCCATGGTTTCTTTGCAACATCATAACGTGTTCACTTTTGTTTAAACTCTCGACTTTCATATTAGATCTGAATCAGTTTATCATACCATTTACCAAATTTATCATTAACACAATCAGTACCATCAAGGCATTCAAATGACTCTTTCGTAAGTTTAGTCCTATATTTATATATAGCTTTCTTATCAATTATAGGCTGTTTAACTTCAGTCATACCACTTCCTTGACGACAACAACTAATAGCTGCACGGATCACAATAGCACAGTGATCGGAAACGTCGTTCACTAACACTCGCGACAAGTCGCAGCTAACATTCAAAAACAGATTATCAATCACAGAGGTAGAAGCTCCAGATATTCTAGTTGGAATATTAACAGAAGGGGAAAGACCATAACAATACATAAGATTCAAAAAACTTCTTGCCTTCGAATTCATATCTTGCACATTATTCAAATCAATATTAAAATCACCACTTATAAAGCAAGGCACTCGCGAATCCGGTATTTTATCCAACATATTATCCATCAGGTCCAAAAACTCATCCACATTTCCTGAAGGGGGCCTATAAACAACCACAAGAAATAACTTACGCCCAGATAATGAAACCTCTAACACCATTGATTCAAAAATCATTTCTCGATATACAGCAATATCCGGCCTTGGCTTAACATTACATCTATTTTTCACATAAATTGCAAGGCCACCATGCTGTCTTTCCACTCGATTCCGAAGAAACAACCTATAACCTGGTATATCCAATAATGAAGAGTTATGGTCTTTCAGCCAAGTTTCTGTCAAAGCCATTACATCAGGTTCCAGCCTAGATGAAACTTCATTAATATAATTAAACAAACTATTTAAACCACGGCAATTCATACCATACATTTTCAGATCCTGCATGACTTTCCATTCATTCAATTCATTCAGGCACACATATTTTGAATCATCACACTCGACATTCATTCAACCCCAACCTGGTCTTCATTCATGATACCCTCACTCATCTGTGAAAAATCAACACGACGACTCTCAAGTTCCCCCAATCTATTCAAATTTATCTCAACCATTATCAAACATCAAAGACGGGCAAGAGAATGAAGAAACTAAACCATAGAACTTACCCCACATTTTCATTATACCCTCAAGATCCGAGGAAATATTGGGGCCATAACCAGGCACCAAAAACACAAAAACCTGAAAAAAACAAAAAACCAAATTAAATAATATAAAACAAAAACTAATAAACGGTAATAGCCTTATAAAAGACCACATCAAAATCACTCTAAGCTCATAATTGAAACAAAAGAGAGACGTATGGTAAAATGCTTGGGAAATATATAATTTGGGCTATATATTTGCACATTATGGGGGGAGGGGTAAATTACAATGAAGCGCTTTTAGGAATGATATAAGTAATCCTAAAAGTCCTAAAATACTAATTATATTTTTCCTAAAAATGCTTCTTTTTACTAACGGCTTAAATTAACTGCATACAGACATCGTTCCCCAGCCTAGGTATCGTTGTCTTAAATGGGTTTTAATCACATTAGACATTAGGTCGCAATCGGCCAGAAAGCTTTAAATACTTATACATGTGTAGGTTTATGTACTTTAGGATTATAACTGTTATACATTAACAGGTTTTGATCAAATGTATATACAAATGTAAAAATGCCAACTTAAAAAAAAAGAGTTAGAATGCATTAATCAATTGGTAATGAACAATTCGTTCTCGACTAATGAAAGAGTAAGTATCAAATTATTGATGTGACAACCTATCAGACTAATGATATGTATGTGTTTGGAGGGGGGGGGTACATCAAAATAAAGAAAAAAACGAAACATAAAGAGAAACAACAGCGAGGGTACTTTTTCAGCCAATCAAAGAGAAATACGAAGTACAGAAATACGGAGTACAAAAATAAAATTTGAAAAACGTATCAAAAATTTGTTTGTATGCATTTTTGTTACTTTTTTACGAGTCGGACAAAAGTTTTGGTGGGGAAGATTCACACCCAATAGCCACCCCCCTCTGGATACGACCTTTCTCAAAAGTGTAAAATTAATCGGCCGTAAATATGGAATCCAAGACGATGTACTCATTTTACTGAAAGTAAATTATTATCTATAATTGTTATATCTTTAATTATATATAGTACTTATATTATATATATTTAACTATAGATACTTATTATATGTTAGATAATAATGCTCTATTAAATAGAGCATAAAGCTTGACTTGTTTGCACCTATTCTAAATCTTCATTTGAATTATTGTACATTAATAAAAAAAAAACAAAAAAAAAACAGCCATATTAGTTAATCTGAATTGAGGTTCTTTTTCCTAGAATAGGCTATCAGACAAAGGCTGTACAACTCTGAAGGTCTGCAGTAGTTAAATAAACATCGGCAGCTTTTCTTTTACTGGACCTCACATCTCAGCTTTTTTTTTATTTAAGTAGGGATTTTATTTTAAACAATTTGGCAGTTTATTTAAAAAACAAAATGGCCAACATGTTGTGGCTATCCTAAAATAGCATCTTGATTAATTGAATAGCTTTAAAAAAAACTATCTGTTATCTGTTATGCCATTTTTCACTTTTATGTAATTATTTCAGTGTTAACCTCTAACTACCCGTAAGCTGTTTGCTTATGTTTTGGTTCATATTGACCCTTTTTTCAGATACGGTTCGATATTTATCTCTTCACGATAACAAGTACATTAGATATTTTCCTGGACATACGAAGAAGTAAGTTTTGGCTCTTTTAATTTCGGTTTGTAAATAGCCAGTAGCTTGTTGGATGTAGCTTGTATACCATACCCTTTGGCTCGTAGCTTGAATCGACCCCGGACTCTGATGTGGTATGACTAGGACATTAATTGTTAATTTTAACTAAGTTGGATTGAAATCCAATAATTCTTCCCGTATATACCCTGATGGCAAAAATTTTGGGACCCCCTCCTTCCCTAATATTGGTCAGAAATGCATCGGAACCTCGAAAGATACGATTAGGAAATTAGCTGTTACATTCCATTAATTTTGGTTTTGGTCGAAAAAAGTTATTGGGGGTTGTCGAGTTATGACAAGCACTTAAGAACATCAACCACATAGAGGTTGGATTAGACCTGGAATTACAGGAGATGCAGTTGAGAGAGAGAGAGAGAGAGAGAGAGAGAGAGAGAGAGAGAGAGAGAGAGAGAGAGAGAGAGAGAGAGAGAGAGAGAGAGAGAGAGAGAGAGAGAGAGAGAGAGAGAGAGAGAGAGAGAGAGAGAGAGAGAGAGAGAGAGAGAACACCACCCTTTTATAACCAACTAGAAAAAAAATAAATAAGTATACCTATAAGAAGGAAAAAAGATGCTTAATGAAAAATAAATCCAAAACATAGAAAAGAAAAATATTTTCCGTAAAGAAATATTTCTAACGATTTATAAGTTAAAACAAATGAAAAAAATCAACCACCAGACATTTGAATGTATCAAAGGAATGACAGCCCCAAGCAACTTCATGTTTCCTTCTTCTTTCTTGTTTCATGTCTTCCTTGCTTTTTTCTGTCTCTGGCTCTTTATTTACTTCTCCTCCGGTATGGGAGAAAGTAAACTTCTGCAGAGGAAGTTTCTCCTTCCGGTATTTTTCTCGTCTCAACTCTCGTTTCTGTAGAATTTTCTTCTTCTTTCTTCTCCGTCTCTTGCTTGATTTCATTCTTTTCGTCTTCCCGATTTTCCTCTTCACCTTTCTCAGATTTTACAATATCTACGCTTTCTTCAAGTTTATTCCCACTTTCCTTAAGTTCTTCAATTTTGTCATTCTTTACGGGCTGCAATTTTTCTTCCTCATCCTTTTGAAGAACCTCTACCGTGTCTTGGGCCTCCTCCTCAATACCGTCCAGCGGTATTTTGACCCCTCTTTGCTTATCGGTTTCAAATTTCTTCAAAACCGTTGACAACAGTGACAGGCTATCATTCTTTGGTATTTTTGTATCAGAATTAAGTTTCTCCACTTTAATATGAAGTTTTGCGACAAGATTTTCTGGCCTGTGCCTGCTATCCCTAATATCAACTATGTAAGTACCTGCTATTAATTCCCCCTTTTTAATTTTTATTTCTCCATGGCCAACTTGCCTACCTCGTTTTATTACTCCTAGTATCTTTCTTTGCTCTTTCAATCGGAACTTTGCATCAACCAGTGTCTTATCGCCCTCTTGGAAAATAAATGTTGTATTCCAGGCGGGGTAATTCCAGGTACGGTAAACCTTCCCATTGCATTGCATAGTTACATAAAGTACTGAATTCAGTTCCTTTTCAAAAACAGACTGAACATGTAAACATTCAGGTACGACGCTTAATCGTATAGACATTTGAATATTATTCCCAGAAGACTGAATCGTAATGTGAACAGCTATAGCATGTTATTTATGTTGAATTGAATTTAAAAAAAAAAGCAGTGCAATGTAAATATTTTTTGGTTAGTATCAACTTATTTTCCAGCTCCAAGAAATTTTTTGCGATTACTGTCGCGAGATTAACTCTTAAATTGTGTCAGATCCAAAAACAGCGTGAAACCAACGAATATACTATTTGATATGTCATATATTTAAACCAGTAACTGTGTATTTATTTCTGTATACAATTTTTCTTACAAACAGATCCTTGTTTTGTATGAAAATTAGTATCCTGGGATTTTATGGTCTGAAGAAACAATTGAAGTATGTCACGAGTTTGAGGAAATTGGTTTAGAGCCTATAATTATTTGTTTTTTGTTTTTTTTTAGGGGGGGGGGGGAGTTATATGAGCAGTGTCAAAACAACAGTAAAACAGTAAAAACAACAGTGAATTGCTAACGATAATGTTGCTCTACAAAATTTTCGGTTAGAAGACAAACAAAGTTACATTGAATGAGGGAAATTTTCGGTTAGAAGACAAACAAAGTTACATTGAATGAGGGAAATTTTCTGTTAGAAGACAAACAAAGTTACATTGAATGAGGGAAATTTTCGGTTAGAAGACAAACAAAGTTACATTGAATGAGGGAAATTTTCGGTTAGAAGACAAACAAAGTGACATTGAATGAGGTTAGTTTAGCATGTGTGAGTCTGTGAAGGTTGAATATGAAGGAGGAATTGATTTTAGTATGTATGACATGTGCAAACTCACACAAGATGATAAATGACTCGGAACAACTGAAGAAACAAGAAACAGCAAAATCAAGAAACAAGGCGAGAAACAAGAAACAACAAAAATCACAGTGAATTGGAAACGAAAATGTGAGTTGAAACTCGAAAATAACACGATAATTATGCTATTGCGTCATTTAAATGATAATTTGAGAAATTATAATGGAATTGAGGGACGTGTTATTTTAGCTTGTATAAAGCATAAACAAAGGGAAAATTTGATTCACGTCAGAATTTCTTAGCTCAACTGACATTGCTGATTTGCCGCCCTATGACTTGAGACCAAAAGAATAAATCGAAGATCATGCCAACGCGAAATTTAGATATGTCAGAGGAAAGAGGCATTGAAAATTTTTTGGTTGTTACTGAATTATTTAATGACACAATTAAAGCAAAAATCGAAAAACTGGGTAAAACCTGGGAAAGAGGTTTTTTACGTATTTATGACGTCATCAAAGTTATGCATGATTTCGAATGACCAAACAGCTAAAAAAAAGGCATGGAAAAATGTAGGAAGTAATGATATCCGAAGAAGCGCAGCGAGATTTGTGGCTAGAAGACATGCGACAGCAAGTATGACAGCGAATTCTACATGAAATTAATGGACAACAAAAAATCTGCGGTTAGAATGTATGTGACGGAGGTAATCAGTTCAAATCATAATTGGAATCTGCGATTAGAAGATAAGCAACATTGAGAATCGCAACGAGTCCCAAGAGAAAATAAATCTTATAAAACGGATATATTGGAGACCAGCGGCTTCACCGCCGGTCCCAGGCTGTGTAGCAGGTTTTTCTATTGATTCTCGTTGTCGCTTGTCTTTTAACTTCGAACAGTATGAACTTTTTCTTGATGTTATGGCGTCACCATAGGTTGGATCCAACTACCACGGGGAACATTTGTCAGTGCATCCTTCCACAGAGCATTATGTGACCGTCGTTCATTTTCAGGTGGTAGCACAACTTTTTAGTTACCTTGTCTGCGAACGTAAATTCTTAATGCTTGCAAGTGCAAATTAAGGCAAGGTAAATGTGAAAAGCAGAGTGGAAAGATAATACTCCCCCTCTACTCTTGAAATCCCTCCTTAGTGGAATTGGATCTGAAATTGCGCTCATGAAGAAATATTCTACCATACAATATGCTCAAAAAGCTCCTCAGAATAAAAATATACCCAATCTTTGTTTTTTTCCTATTTCTGCAGATACGCCCTTTTTGCCATTGGTGCAAGGAATTTTGAATGCGCCACCAGATATTCGTTTTCGGCGCTTTTTCCTGCATTAGATTCCATATTCAAGCCTTCTTTAGCTCGTTGAAGCCTGGTAACTATTTTCTAGCGATCTTTCTTTATCTTGGGTCCTTGACTAAATCAAAATTCTGTTTTCTAGAACTATGGTTTCTATTTATCCGAGTCGTCCTTACTTATAGTTCGTTACCACAATCACCAAAAGCATATTTATTGGACCTTTCAACTATGCTGAATCAGATGGCTATCTTAAACTTTTATTGGATGTCTTTGGGTAAAAATGGGCGTGAGAGGGGGGGCTGGTTGCCCTCCAATCTTTTTGATCACTTAAAAAGGGCACTGGGACTTTTGATTTCTGTTCGAATAAGCTCTCTCCCGATCTTCTAGGACCCTTGGTTTGATAGGATCACCCCTAGGAAAAAATGAATTAATGAAGATCTGTGATCTTTCTTCTGGCAAAAAATACAAAATCCCAAATTTTGTAGATAGGAGCTTGAAACTTCTACAGTAGAGTTCTCGAGTATGCTGAATCTGATCGTATGATTTTCCCTAAGATCGCTCGAATTTTCGGGGGTGTTTCCCTCATTTTTCGAAAATCAGGCAAATTTTCTTAGGCTCATCTAATGGGTTCTACCAATATAGTAGTTGCCACAGTCACATGGTATTTTATTAAAATTTAGAAAAACGCCTGCAACAGCACAAAGATGACATAACTTAAGCTTTAAATTCTAATAGTACAAATATTTCTTTTGATTCTGCTTTAAGCAGTCATATCTTTGATAATCCTAGCTATAAAATACTTTTTGAAGAAACATCCCTTATTAGCAATGATTTAGGCATAAAACAGGTTGTTCGAGAGGCAATCGAAGTTAGAATCAAAATAAGTAGTAATATTTCTTTAAATAGGGACTTGGGTGAATATTCACTTAATCCCTTATATACAAATATAATTAAAAATGGTTTAACTAATTAAATTAAAAAGAACAGTAAACAATTCCACTCGACGTGTTACGGATAGACCTCCTAGGCTGGCTGCCAAAAAGGCTTTAAGAGCTTGTTTGTAAATGTTTTTCTATTCCATTTAAATGAATTGTCTTTTTTCACTTCGCCTGATGTACCAGTCCTGGTTGAACTTCCTTGAAGCAATGATGCTAGGGCTGTTTTTAAAATATTTTGGTTTTAAAGATTATATTTTAATGCGAGTTCTTTTATATTCGTTTTTTCTTCATTTGTTTTTCTGAAAAATACCCATGGATAGACGGTTGAAATATTCACTTAAACTTGGATTCCACTGTCTTATATAAAAAAAATTCCCTATTGTTCTGCTTGTTGTTTATGATGGAAAGGCAGTGTGGTCTTCGTCGCTATTTACGATTCGAACTGTACTTATTAGGAGTTTCAGAAACTCATATCTCAGGGATAGGAAGCATGAAATTAGGTGATATAGAATTTGTTTACTCGGGCAGGAAGGATGGGGTACATAGACAGGGGGTAGGGCTCACGATGAATAAGGAAGCTGCTAAGTCTTGTTTAGGCTGGGAAGGTATTAATAATAGAATACTAATTGCTCGTTTTATGACTAAAAAGTTCAGGGTATCAGTTGTAGTAGTATATCAAACAGTTCGTGTTAACGAACTGTAAGTAAGGAGCGACCCGGCTCAAGAGTAACCGAAACTATAAAAAACGGAATTTTGATTCCAATAGAAATCAAAAGAATCAGAATTTTATGCTAATTTCAAATATATAAGTTTCATCAAGTTTAGTCTTACTTATCAAAAGTTACGCGCCTGAGTGTTATTTTTTTCCAGGGGTGATCGTATCGATCCAATAGTCCTAGAGTATCGTGAGAGTGCTCATTCGAACGTAAATTAAAAGTTTTAGTGCCCTTTTTAAGTGACCAAAACATTGGAGGACAAATTGGCCCCCTCCGACGCTCATTTTTTTCCCGAAGTCACCCAATCAAAATTTTGAGATAGCCATTTTGTTCAGCATAGTCGAACATCTAATAAATATGTCTTTAAGGATGACTTAATCCCCCACAGTTTCCGGGGAAGGGCTGCAAGTTATAAACTTTACCCATTGTTTACATATAGTATTGGTTAATGGGAAGTATACAGACGTTTTCAGGAGGTTTTTTTCTGGTGGGGGGGGAGTTTGAGGAGAGGGTTACGGGGGAGGATGTTTCTTTGGGGGAAGGGACATTTCTATGAAGGGGGCGCCAGATTTCCCAGCATTATTTAAAAAACGATCAGAAATTAAATAAAAAATATGTTTTTTCAACAGAAAGTAAGGAGCAACATTAAAACTAACAGAAATTATTACGTATATGAGGGGGTTCGCCCCCTAGTCAATACCTCGCTCCTTACGCTAAATTTTTTTTTTTTAGCACTTTCAAAAGAGCTATCTGTTCCAATTAACCGGCCTTTGTGATTCAGGGGTTAGTGATTCGAACAAAATTCGAACTTCAGCGTAAAGAGCGAGGTATTGACGAGGGGATGAACTACCTAATATACGTAATAAGAACATATGAATATAGAAGCTCATTACGTAAGTTATTTCGTAAGTTACATCAGATCAAAATTTCGAGAAAGCCATTTAGCCAAAAAAAATTAAAATTAATATGCAAATTTAATTTTAATTATTCATGGACATTGACCCAAAATCAAACCTGCATTAATTCCAAAATGTTCAGAAATTGAATAAAAAAACAAGTTTTTTTAAGTGAAAGTAAGGAGCGACATTAAAACTTAAAACTAAAAGAAATTATTACGAATATGAAAGGGGCTGGCCCCTCCTCAGCGCCTCGCCCTTTATGCTAAAGTTTGACTCGTTCTTACAACTTTATTTTTTAAAACAATAAAAAACTTGAGCGTAAAGAGCAATGTGTTGAGGAGGGGACAGCCCCTTTCATATACGGAATAATTTCTGTTCGCTTTAAGTTTTAATGTCGCTCCTTGCTTTCGGTTATTTTTTTTATTTAATTTTTGAAAGTTTTTGAATTAATGCAGCTTTGATTTTTGGTCACCGTACATGAATAATTAAAACGAAATTTGCGTATTAATTTCACTTTTTTGGGCTAAATGGCTTTTTCGAAATTTTGTTCGCACGTAACTTACGAATTAACTTACGTAATGAACTTCTATATTCGTAAGTGTTTATTACGTATATTAGGTAGTTCGCCCCCTTGTCAATACCTCGCTCTTTACGCTAAAGTTCGAATTTTTTTCGAATCACAAACCTATGACTCACAAAGGCCGGTAAATTAGAATATATATCTATTTTTAAAGTGATAAAAAAACCTTTAGCGTAAAGAGCAAGGCAATGACAACGGGGCGAACCCCTTCATATACGTAATAATTTCTGTTCGTTTAAATATTGCTCCTTGCTTTCAGTTGAAAAATCTTGCTTTTTTTATTTTAATGCTCCTGTAGAACCGACTGCCGGAGATGCTTGTGACTCGGATGAATTTTACTTGCAGTTACAGGAGCAAATAGACAGGGTCCCAGGTAGAAATATGGTGTTTTTACTTGGAGGTTTTAACATCCAGGTCGGTAGAAATAGGGATAGATGGTATCCTAGCCTAGGTAAAATTTGGTATAGGAAAAGAAAAGAGTAATGGCTACAGACTTTAGCAATTTTGTAGGTATAACAATCTAGTCATAACCAATACGGTGTTTGGTCATAAAATTACCCATAACGTAGCATGGTATTCACGTGATAGTAAGACATCAAACCTTATTGATTATGTTATAGTAAACCGAAGACAGGCAGGATCAATACAAGATACTAGGGTATATAGGAGTGCTGTTATTGATGTCAAAAGTAAAGACCACCATCTAGTAGCGTCTAGGGTTAATTTAAGGCTGAAATTTTGGAAGGGTAACTACCTCCCGGGAAGTTAAGATGTTGGTAGACTCCAGGATGAGAATTTGAGAGAAACTTTCCAGGAACAGTTGAATACTAAACTTCGGAGTTTAAAATTTGATAATATGGAAAATGGTTGGAACAATTTTAGAAAAACAATTTTTGAAGTTCCTGATGGTGTCTTAGGGAAGAAAGTTAGGACTGCAGCTAGGAATGTAAGATAAAACGCTTTATGTTTAATAGAGAGCAGAATTGGTTTATACAAGAATTATCTGAGTAATAGATCATATGAAAACAAAAGGAGTGTAAAGAAAGTTGAGAAAACATTAAAATATGAACTAAGGAGGTTTGAAAGGAGGCCATGGAAAAAATTGCCGAGGATCTGAAAGATGCAGCTAGACGGTATAATAGTAAAATATTGTACTGGCATGTTACTAAATTGAGAGGGAGTAGTCAATCCGGAATTGTCCCAGTTAAAGATGGGAACGGGGCTACAATTAGTAATAAGGAAAGAGTGAAAGAAAGATGAGAAAAAGTTTGTGATACCTTAGTTGTGAAGGAAGATTTTTTTTTTTGTGAGGAAGAATTAGCGACAGTACTAAAAGGATTAAAAAAATAAGGCTCCAGGTGCTGATAGTTTGGTAAGTTGGTTTTTCAAATATGGTGGCACTGAGGTTAGAAATAAGTTCCTGAAGATTATGAATATGATTTTTGAAAAAGGGGAAGTACCTAACAATTTTAGGAAAATTTTAATTAAACTACTGTACAAGAGAAAGGTGATAAGAATGAGTGTGGTAATTATCGAGGCATTAGTCTGGTCTCTGTAGGTAGTCAATTACTTAGTACTATGATATTTTTTAGACTTTAAGAGATGCTGTAGACAATGTTTTAAGAGAAGAACAGCGCGGTTTTAGAAAAGGTAGAGGATGTGTCGACCAAATATTCAGTCTTAGGTTAATAATTGAGAAGTGCCTGAGTTGTCAAATATCTTTGGTCCTCAGTTTTATAGATTATGAGCAAGCGTTCGATTCTGTTGATAGAAGAGCTTTAGTAAAGCTCTTATTTTTGTATGGTATACCAGGCAAATACGCTAAAGTGATTTACGAGAATAATGTACGAGAATAACACTGCTGCGGTTAAGGTAGGAAATGAGGTTAGCGGGTGGTTTTGTATTGAGTCACGGGGGAAGCAAGATCGTGTTCTATCCCCCTTTATATGGATAATTTTTATGGACTTTGTCTTAGGCAATGGGAGACTACGGAATTAAATGGGGAGGAAAAGCTCTCCTTGACTGTTGAATTATGCTGATGATTTAAGCATCCTAGATGATAGTGTGAGCAAAATGAATGAACTTTTATATGTTTTGCGAGTTCAGGGTGCTAGAATAGGTTGAAAATTAATGCTAAAAAGACTAAGTCACTTAGGCTAGAAATAAGTGAAGAGGAAAAGGCGACGTTGGGTAACGAAAAGATTGATCAGGTGGGTAGCTTCACTTACCTTGGTAGTATTATTAATAAAGATGGTGGGTACAGTGAAGATGTTAAAAGAAGAATAGCCAAGGCTCATGGTCTCTTTTCACAGTTAAAAAAAGTTTGGAAGAATAGGAAGATAAGTCTGCAGACTAGGATTAGAATATTGGAAGCTACAGTGATGACAGTGGTCAAATATGCTGTGAAGCATGGGCGCTCGGAAAAGCCGATGAAGATTTGCTAGATGTTTTACAGAGAAATTGCTTACGGATTGTTCTGGGTACCCGGCTGACTGACCGTATTTCAAACAGTAGGCTGTGCGAAAATTTTGGCTCAATCCGGCTTTCTAGGGTTATAATGAAAGAAAGGTTGAGATGGCTAAGGCACGTTCTGCGGATGAAGGATGACAGATTGCCGAATATTGTTCTTTTCGACCAACCGCCTAGGGTTAAACGGAAAGCAGGTCGTCCTCGTCTTGGGTGGGATGATGTCATAAAGAAAGATTTAAAGGAAATGGGAACTTCTTGGGAGGGTGTAAAGAGGGAGGCTTTGAATATATTGGGATGGAAGAGGAGCGTGCGTAGCTAAGTTGGCCTCAGGCGGCTTGGTGCTGCGGTGAGTTGTTAGTAGTAGTAGTAGTAGTTGTTGTCTTTTGACACGGAAAAATGCTACGTACAACATACTATTTTCCTAAACTTGAATTATATATTTTCCCCCGAAATGCAAAGCATTAAAAGCAATCCGACGGAGGCCGGGTTTTACAGCTTTCAGAGTAAGGCTTTTGGCATGTTCCGCCCGAAAAGCGATACAATAGCTGGCTAATTCAAGCCATGTTAGATATGAACGATTTGCATAAAGTGTTTGAAGTGGCATATCCACGGATAAAACAATGAGTAGGTAAGGGGCTGGTGGTTCACTATTTCATTGTTCGGAAAACTATGGTTAGCATTAAGAGTAAGCGCAGCGCATACTTCATTAGATGCAAGAGGGTTAAACTGTCTATTATCGACACCATCTGGCACAGTAAAATTGAGCTGCGTGTATGGAGGATGCTGTCCCAGTGAATCAGCACATCGTCCCCGCTTCTTGCATTTTCTCGTAACTTTTGGCATAGTTGTGTCTCGCAACAATTCTTCCAAGAGATCCATTAGGTTACGAGAGATCCCATGATTTTAAGGATGGGCGAGGTATTCTTAAACAGCTTCGTCGCGGTCTCTGAAGTACATTTGGACATATGAAGATGCTTCAAAATCACCTTGAGTGGTTGGTGATGGATATGCCGCTAAACTGATTTTTCGATAAATTTATCCACCGACTATAAAACTTAAAACATTGATGACTATTGATGATTCGATCATCGCTCACGTTGGATGAAGCTAGAGCAAAACATGAGTTCAAGTTTTGGATTCGTTTGTGGAACTCTTTAGAGAGCAAGTATCGTCCTAAGAAAAAGCCAAGCCAAATAGTTTAGAAATTGTAGAGTGCAATGCAATTCGAACGTACAAGTAGCAATCTCTAAATGACTTATCTTTATTTGGTACTCTTTCGTCGGGATAAATGGAAGGCTCCACAGTGAATATATACAACGTTGAAAGGTCCCAATGAACTATAATTAACAACTGACCTGTTTATTATCTTTGAAGGTTTATCCGGGGTATTGGGTCGCAGCTAATTAGTGTCGAAGATTGCTACTGTATTTTTCTTCTAACCTAATATTTCTTTCTTATACATTCTAATTTTTGACACATTCTGATGCTCGGTTTTGCATGTCCTCTAACCGTAAATGTATTTGTTCTTCACTTTCTTTTTTCACATGTTCTGATTATCGGTGTCGCTTATCTTCTTAACCCATTTTTCTTTCTTCTTCATTTTGGATTTTCATTATTTCAAACAATTTGTTCAATACTCTTTGCTTTAGCTGCTTGGATTGGTCTTGGTTGTCCAGGTTGTTCATTTTTGGTCATTGGAAATTAACGTTTTTCGGGTCTTCCGCTTGCTCTTGTCATGTTTTCATGTTCAAAAATTTCTTCTTGTTCAGACAAATTTTGATTTTTACAATTTTTTTGTCGTCGTATTGACATTTTTTTAATGTGAAAAATCGCGAATCTTTGCTGTGAAACAGGTAGTACTTTATGCTTGGATCAGTTTAATCTGGTTTAATTTTTCTAAAATTAACGTGCTAGGCTAATAACATGTTCGAATGTTTATAGTCATAAGGAATTTTTTTTTTTTGCAATTTTCTTTTTCTGAAGTTTTTTGTTCTGTTCTGATATTCTAAGAGTTTAAAGCAAAATTTTATACTTATGAGGAAAATAAGGGGTTTGGAGTTTTAAGGAAAATTTTAGTTTTATGAGTTAATTTAAGTCTATTCAAATATGAACTGATAAATTATCCTAGAAACCAGTGATTTTTATATTATTATGGCTGTAACATGTATGCAGCCTTTTTTCAAACCTTCGTTTGTAATTCGTTTTGATCCTTGTTGAGGCAAGTCTTCTAAACGTAAATGTTTTTCTTCTTCACTTTCGTTTTTGACTCGCTTTGATTCTCACCGTCGCTTATTTTCTAACCGCTTATTTCTGTCTTCTTTATTTTTATTTTTTATTAGCTCTACTTCAGACATTTTTTTAATGCTCCTTGCTTTAGCTATCTAGTTTTCTGATGGTCCAGGCTTTTCATTTTCAGTCATTGTGAATTTACGTTGTTCGGATTTTTCTTTTGGTCTTGTCACATTTGATAGTCCAGTTGGGCGAAAATGTCTTCTTCTTTTTTTTTCAAAATCATCATTTGTAATAATCATACACTGTTGTTTTAGCGTCTATAAAGGATAAACAGGAATGTTGTAACGTTAAAAGGTTTAACCACCTTATGGAGTAAAGTGGGGTGTTTGGGGGAAGACTTGTGACCTCTATTATCACCAAAGGCAATGGTAAAGAATAACTGCGGGTAGCGTCTTAGAAGCGAGTTAGCCCACTCTAATTAGACAAAGAGTATAGAACAAGGGGTATAGTGCAGAGGCGGATCCAGGATTTTTTTAGGGGGGGGGGCAAAATAGGTTGATCCGATAAAGAATTATTTTAGGGGGGCGCAAAATAGGTTGATCCGATAGACAGGCGTTCGGAGCAAGTTTAATTAACGCAAACTTGAGTTAATTAAGTAAATTACACTACTTTAGACTACGCTTGGGGGGCGCGCGCCCCCTCGCCCCCTGGATCCGCCACTAGTATTATGACTCAAAAGGCTGTAGTTACAATCACCAACTAGTACATATATTAATAATGAAACCATGTACACCTACAATTACCAAAAGAAGAAAAATCCAAAACCCGGCATTGATAAAAACTTTTAAAGATTATGACCATTTTATCATAAAATAGGGAATATATATATATATATATATATATATTATATTCCCTAACCACGTCTCCTGTTTGAAAAAAGGAAGTGTTAGTTACAATTCTTCAACTCTCAACCAATTCTAACATCAACTCTCAATCAGTACATCCTGTAAGCTCTCTGTAATATGGTTATTACAAAACTTTTTCAAACTAATCAATTTGTATTTTTGCGTCTTTTCTTTGGTTTTATTAAAATCAGTTTCTGATTTATATGGTCAGCCTCACTAGAGGAAGGAGGAATTGGATTCATGTCAGAATCTTCAGCTATTTCAGAGGGCATAGGCATTTGAACTTTTGTGGTTGTTGGTGAATTTTATAACAACGTACTTAAAGCAGGAATATAACGACTGGGGGAAAATTGGGAAAAAATTGTTTTTGATATTTATGAGGCATGCAAGATTACACAAGGTGATAAATGACCCCAGAACGGCAAAAAAAAGGCATGGAACAAGGAGCAGCAAGAATTACTTTGAATTAACAACTGAAAATGTTGCACAACAAAATCTGCTGTTAGAAGACAAAGCAAAATTATAACAGAATTGAGGAACGTGTTAGTTTAGCATGCGAGAGCGGTTAAAAGACAAAGCAAAATAACAATGGAATGAAGGAACATGTTAGTTTACCGTATGTGAGTCTGAAATATTGAAAAAACAAAATGCATGGCCACCACAGACTCACCCCTGAGCATCGCTCACTAGAATTCGTCAAGCGAATGGAGCCCTCAATAGACCATGGAAAGTTTGGCAGTCCTGTTAGTGATAGATAAAATATTGTGAGGTTAAAAGTAATATAAGGAAAGTAGAGAAACCGTTGAAAATATGAATTAAGGAGGTGCGAACTAGAAGTCATGGATGAAACTTCTTAAGATCTGGAAGATGCAGCGAGACGGCATGATATATAATATTGTACTCTTGTGTTAAAAAATGAGAGGGAACAGTCAATCTGGGCAAGTCCCAGTTAACAATTAAAGTAAGGGAAGGGTCAAAGAGAGAGGGTCAAGAGAAGGGCAAAAAATTTTGAAAACGTTCTAACCCACGATAAATTGCAGAAAAAGACATAGAGAAAAAAATAACAAATTTGTGACACTTCGGAAGTGAGGATAGATTTATTTTTCGAGGAAGATTTAGTAACAGCACTAAAATGATTAAAGAAAAACAAGGCCCTAGGGACTAATAGTGTGGTAAATGATTATTTTGAATATGATGGTTGTAAAGTTAGAAGAAAATTACTGAACATTATGAATGTAATTTCTGAAAAATAGGAAGTACGCCTACCTAGCTATTTTAGGAAAACTTTAATTAAACCTTTATAAGAAAGGTGATAAGAGTGAGTGTGGTAATTAGAGAAGCATTAGCCTGGTTTTTGTAGGAAGCAAATTACTCAGTACGTTGATGCTTTTTAGACTTAGATATGGTGTGGTGGAGGTTAGAAAAGGAGAACAGTGTGGTTCTAGGAATGGGAGAAGATGCGTCGACCAAATTTTCACTCTTGAATTGATAATTGAGAAGTGGTTTAGTCACTAGACCCCTTTAGTGGCTGTCACTAACCCCGCTTTCTAGAGCTATAAGGAGAGAAAAGTTAAGATGGCTAGGACACGTTGTGCCAGTACAGAACCGTTCTATGGTTGAAGGATGACAGATTGCCAAGGATCGTTCTTCTCGGCCTACTACCTAGAACCGTGAATCCCAAAGTAGGGCACAGGCCCCACTTGTGGGCCATGGTAATACTTTGGGGGGTCATAGGCAGGACGTGCATCCTTCGGCTGACTATACTTTTGAGCCTTAAATTTGAAAAAAAAACGTTCTTCATGTGAATTACGTCACATTTATATTATGCATTTAAACAGCAAAAAAGCCATGTGGTAATATTTCAATGACGTCATACATTGTATAAAAGGTATTGTGTTTAGACAATATTTTAATTAGTATAAAATATACCCAGAGGACGACCCAAAAAAAGATACCAAGTTACTGGCCTTTAAGCTTCTTTCAGGTGAATACACGTACGATTTGAATGACAAAATTTAAATGCCATGAAGGGGACATCAGGATTTTAGGAATGTCTAGGTGGGGCATAATCCAAAATTGGTGGAGAACCATTGATCTAGAGCCAAACGAAAAAGCTGGCCGTCCCCAAATAGGGTGGAAGGATATCACAAAGAAAGATTTAAAAGAAATTTGAACCTTTTAGGAGAGCTTTGAATTTATAGGCATGAAGGAAGAGCCCTCGTAGCTGTGGCGAATTGTTAGTAATAGTATTAGCAGTTAGTAATATTTTCTTTTCTTTTAGTATTTTATTATTGTTTTTTTTTCTTATTTTTTTCTTATTCTTCATTTAAAAAAAAAAGAGGAAGAAAAAATTATATGGTTCTGCAGCGTATCGTTAGTAATTGTATTAGCAAGTTGTGGTATTTTCTTTTATCTTATTTTTTAATTATTGTTTTTTTTCTTCTTTTTTTCTTCTTCTTCCTTTTAAAATAAAATAGGAAGAAAACATTATATGGTTAAGCAGAGCATTGTTAGTAATATTATTAGAAGTTATTAGTATTTTGTTTTCTTTTAGTATTTTATTCTTGATTTTTTCTTATTTTTTTATTATTCATTGATCAAAAAAATATTTAGACAAAACTAAGTGTTTCAGCAGCGAATTGTTAGTAATAGTATTAGCAGTTAGTAGTTTTTTCTTTTCTCTTCTTATTTTATTATTGTTTTTTTTCTTCTTTTTTTCTTCTTCTTCCATTAACAAAAAAAGAGGAAGAAAAAATTAAATTTCAAATCCTTTAGGCGTGTTTAAGTTTATTAGATGTTTTAAGGCTGGTCATTTCTTAGAGTATTTTATTATTGTTTTTTTTCTTCTTTTTTTCTTCTTCTTCCTTTAACAAAAAAATAGGAAGAAAACATTATATTTTTCTGCAGCGCATTGTTATCAATATTATTATAATTTTTTATTATTTTCTTTTATTTTTTTTTCTATTTATTGTTTTTCTTTCTTCTTTTTTTCTTCTTCTTCCTTTAAAAAAAAAATATGAATAAAAAAGTAAATTTCTAATAATAGCATTATTATTAAGTTTATTATAAGTTCGAATTATTTTCTGTTACGTGATTAGTGTATTATTGTTTTTTTCTTCTTTTTTTCTTCTTCTTCCATTAACAAAAAAAAGATGAAGAAAACAATAAATTGTTCTGACGCTCGTTGTTAGTAATAGTATTAGAATTTTTTAGTCGTTTCTATTATGTTCTTCTTTAAGTATTGTTTTTTTTCTTCTTTTTTTCTTCTTCTTCCTTTTAAAAAAATATATGTATACAATATTAAGTTGCTAAGAAGCGCATCGTTATTAATATTATTATAATTTTTAAATATTTTCTTGTCTTTTCGTATTTTATTATTGTTTTTTTCTTCTTTTTTTCTTCTTCTTCCATTAACAAAATAAGAATAATAAAAAATTAAATTTTTATTTGGTTCCTCTATTTTAATTTTGTTTGCAAATATTGGTATATTATTGTATTTTATTATTTATTTATTGTTTTTTTTCTTCTTTTTTTCTTCTTCTTCCAATTAAAATAAAATATTTATACAACACAATGTTTCTAAGAAGTGTATCGTTATTAATATTATTATAAGGTTGAAGTAGGTTCTTTTCTTTTAGTATTTTATTATTGTTTTTTTCTTCTTTTTTTCTTCTTCCTTTAACAAAAAAATATTAATAATAAAATTAAATGTTTCTGCAGCGCATTGTTTTTAATATTATTTGCAGTTAGTAGTATTTTCTTTTAACTTAGTATTTTATTATTGTTTTTTTTCTTCTTTTTTTCTTAATTTTACTTTCAAAATAAAATATTAATAAAACATTATATTTTTCTGCCGCGTGTTGTTAGTAATTGTAAGAGCTTTTATTCTTAGTTTCTATTCTTTTATTATCTGTTTATTGTTTTTTTTCTTCTTTTTTTCTTCTTCCAATACAAAAAAAATAATAATAAAAAAATAAATTTTTATTCATCGCATTTTTTTCAATTTTGTTATAAAGTATGAGGCGTTGCTGTTATTTTAGTATTTTATTATTGTTTTTTTTCTTCTTTTTTTTCTTCTTCTTCCTTTAACAAAATAAGAAGAAGAAAAAATTATATGGTTCAGTAGTGAATTGTTAGCTATTTTGGTATCAGTTATAAGTATTTTAATTTACTATAGTATCTTATTATTGTTTTTTTTCTTCTTTTTTTCTTCTTCCTTTAAAAAAAAAATAATAATAAAAAATTAAATTTTTATTAAGAGCATTTTTTTTAATATTATTAGCAATTAGTATTTTTTTATTTTATTTTAGTATTTTATTATTGTTTTTTTCTTCTTTTTTTATTCATTTTCCTTTAACAAAAAAAAAGAGGAAGAAAAAATTATATGGTTCTGCAGCGCGTTGTTAGTAATAGTATTAGCAGTTAGTAGTATTTTCTTTTCTTTTAGTATTTTATTATTGTTTTTTTTCTTCTTTTTTCCTTCTTCTTCCTTTAACAAAAAAAGAGGGAGAAAAAATTAAATGGTTCTGCAGCGAATTGTTAGTCATATTATTGACCATTTAGTAGTATTTTCTTTTCTTTTTTTATTTTATTATTGTTTTTTTCTTATTCTTTTCTTCTTCTTAATTTAACAAAAAAAGAGGAAGAAAAAATTATATTGTTCTGTAGCGAGTTGTTAGCTATTTTAAGATATTTATGTAGTTATTTCTTTTCTCATTTTATTTTATTATTGTTTTTTTTCTTCTTTTTTTCTTCTTCTTCCATTAACAAAAAAAGTGTTCTACTTCATTAAGGTTCTAATCCTTGCCGCAGTTTCACTTTTATTTTAAGGTATAGGGAGTGTCTGTTATTATAGTATTTTATTATTTTTTTTTTCTTATTCGCTTATTCTTAGTCCTCTTACAAAAAAATAGGAAGACAAAATTATGTGGTTCAGCAGTGAATCGTTAGTAATTGTATTTTCAATTTGTGATATTTTGTTTTATCTTATTCTTTATTTATTGTTTTTTTTCTTCTTTTTTTCTTCTTCTTCCTTTTCAAATAAAATAGTAAGACCTCATTATATTTTTATTCCGCGTGGTTTTATTAATTTTATTATAAGGTTGTATTATTGTCTTTTATTGTAGTTATTAAGTATTGTTTTTTTTCTTCTTTTTTTCTTCTTCTTCCTTTAACAAAAAAAGAGGAAGAAAAAATTATATGGTTCTGCAGCGAATTGTTAGTAATAGTATTAGCAGTTCGTATTATTTTTCTGTTCTTTTAGTGTTTTATCATTTTTATTCTTTCTTCTTTTCTTCTTTTTCATTTAACAAAAGAAGAGGAAAAAAAATTATATCGATTCAAATTGAGTTTAGATGAAACATTTCCTAATTTTTAGAGTGGTAACGCTTTGTATGTCACCCTCGGATGATATGTTTCTATCTGGCGCTCTTGATAAGACATTGCGTCTTTGGGACTTAAAATCACCGAATTGTCAAGGGCTGATGAACCTCACTGGCAGACCCGTGGCAGCTTTTGACCCTGAAGGTCTAGTATTCGCTGCTGGTGTTAATTCTGAATCAGTCAAACTTTACGATCTTAGATCTTTTGATAAGGTAATTTTTTTTCTTTATTATAGTCTTGAAAATGAAGAAAAAACAGCAGATATTTCTTTTTCTCTTTTGTACTTTGTTTTTTTTCTCTTAGCGTTTTCGTCATTGCTTCTTGCTTATAATTTTGTTTCTTCTGCTTGTTTCCATTTGTTCGTTTGTTAAACATCGATACAGAAAAAACTAATCATAGATCGTTTGATAAGGTATTTTTTTTTGTTTGCTTTATCGCTGTGTTTAGACAAAGTAAACGTGAAAACTTTCCTTCTCTCTTCCCTCTATTTTCATATTTTTTTCTATTTGTTTCCATCTTTCGTTTTTTCAAACATGAATATAGAAAAGACATGTGTCAAAAATGTCACGGGCGTAAATTCTGAATCCTAGTCTGTTCTAAAACTTATTCTCAATTTGATCTTTCGACAAATAAAATTTTTGCTTCTTTGTCTTTATGTTTGTTCCTGAGATAAGCATAAAGAAGAAAGAAAGATTTTTTATATTTCTTCTTTGAAATATATATTCTTCTTCTTTTTTTTTCTTTTTTTCTTTGTTTCTTCCATTTATTGCCATAGTTTATCTTTTTGAGTTTTTAATTTCTTTGTTTCTAAAGATAAGCATTTGTTCCTGAATAAACAAAGAAAAAGTAGAAAAGTGTTTTGTGTTTTTCCCTTTCCCGTTTTATTTCTTTCTTTGTTTCGTGTATTTATTCCTATTCCTATATCCTTGTTTCCTTACTTTGTTTTAAAAGCTTAACGGATTTCCTCAATGTATTGCCAATTTTGATCCTTTTTTTTCTTTTTCCATTACTTTGTTTTAAAAGATAAATATTTATTCCATAGATAAATATAAAGAAGAAGAAAAGAAAAAGAAATTGCCTTTATGAATTTTTTTAATATTTCTTTCTTTGTTTCTTCTATTTATTGCCATTTATTTATACTTTTTTCTTTTTCGTTAATTTGTTTTAAGTGGTAAAAAATTTGTTGCCAAGATGAGCATAAAGAAAAAGAAATATGAGGAATTTTTTTCTTTTACTTTTTATTCATTCCTTTTTTTTATTTTAATCGGCGTTTCTTCTATTTTTTGCCACTTTATCATTTTTTTGTGTGTTTGATTGCTTTGTTTCAAAAGATAAATATTTGATCCAAAGATAAACATAAAGAGAAAAAAAAAGAAATTTCTTTGTTTGTTTCTTCTATTTATTACAATCCCTATAGCCTTATTTGTTTTGTCATTACGAATGCTTCTTCTAAAAATAAAGATAAAGGAAACGAAAAAAAGTAATTTATTTTTTATATTTTTACTTTTTCTTTTTTTTATCATTTCTTTCTTTTTTTCTTCTTTTTATTGTCATTTTCTTTCCTTTTTTTATTTTAATTGTTTTTTTTGAAAAAAGATAAACATTTATATACAGAATCTTTTCTTTATTTCTTTTTTTTTATTTCCTTCTTCTTTTTATTGTCATTTTTTATCAATTTTCTTTTTTCATTGCTTTTGGTTCAAAAGATAAACATTTTTTCAAAGGATAAACATAAAGAAAAAAATTCATAGTTTTCTCTTTTAGTTTACTTTGTTTAAAAAGATAAAATATTTTTTCCAAGGGCAAACATAAAGACCAACGAGACAAAGCATTTTTTTTCATTTATTTCTTTCTTCTTGTTTTTATTTATTTCTTGCAGTTATTACCGTTCTTATCTCTTGTTTTTCTTTATTATTTTTTTAAAAAAAAAAAATATTTGTTCCAAAATAAATATAAAAAGAAACAAACATGAGAAAATATAAAGAAATTTCCGTTTTTTCTTTTTTTTTCTATTTGTGTCCATTTATTTATCCTTTCTTCTTTTTTTATTGCTTTGTACCAGCCTACTCAAAATAGGTGGCCTGTTCTGAAACCACATTTGTCACTTGGGTAAATAAAGATTCGACCCTTAGGGATAATAAGATTTTTTATTTCATTTTTAGGCTTCATCGTGTTTTTCCACTTGACGGATTCTCATATAATTACTTCATAAAAGAAAGGGCCCAGTACGGGGGCCAAAAACTTTTCACACACCAGTCTCAAAGATAACCCGACGTTTTTTACATACTTTAGATATATTTGTTGTCACATTTTTTCAGATTGACAGGGGTAACTAACGGAGTTATAGGTTTCTAGCCCTTGAGGCTTGGGTAGAAATATTCTACTGTAGTTTGGGGAGACAAGCTATTGTAATTATAATTGAAGTGTTTAAAATTTCTTTATGAAAGGCAGTAGCTTTAAGAAAAAGGTCCTACCAGAAAAAACGCTTCCGCTAGTTTTGTATTTTTATTCGAAGATATTTGAAACTGAGTTTTTTTCCCAATGGAAATTAAAGAAATTTGAAAAGTTGATAAACTCAGGCCTTGGAGTGTTGAATTGAATGTATTTTCCAAGGTGTTTGTTTTAAGAAATTTTATCATTCTGTCATTCTGAAGCCCTAAGCCTTTTCTATGTTTACTTCCCCTGGTAATCTCATGAATTGACCTCGAACCCCTTTAGTGATAATCTGTTATTTTTATTTTTTATTTGAACCTTTTAAAAAAAGAATCAAGGGAAAAGCTCCAGAAGTATGCCGTAATTTTTTGGTTAAATTTTGAAATGACCTGATTAGTCATTTGGTTGTTGGATATAACTGTTCGACTTTTGGCAATGCCCTAAAAGCTTTTTAATAATAACTTTATAATAAAGAAGATAGAAATGAAAACTTTAGACTATACCCTTTTTTTAATTAGTCACGCATCACCTGGGCTGGCTGAGCCTTCTCTTTCATCCTTCTCCAAGTAGTCCACAAACTGAAATATAAATTTTGATGACATATGAGATAAGATTAGAGAATTTGTCTCCCACTCCTTCCTTATACTGGAAACTAGTGGTCTTAACATATATTTTAACCGTATTTAAAGCCCTCCCATTTGTTATCTTTATGACCGATCTGATCATTTATTTTAATGTTGTTTAGTCTTGCTGGTGTAAAGTTCAATGGTTCTTTATTATTCTTTGAAAAACTTCTTATAACCATTAATCTAATTAACCTGAAATTTTTTCAGGGTCCATTTGCTACCTTCAAATTTTCACAAGAGAAAGACTGTGACTGGACTGGCCTCAAATTTAGTCCTGATGGTAAATCTATCTTGATATCAACCAATGGCTCTATCATAAGATTAATTGATAGCTTTGATGGTCATCCAATACAAACATTTACTGTGAGTATTCTTTCGTAGGATTATTATATTATGTCCGGAAATAGCTTTGTCATAAGGATAGTGGGTAGCTTTTATAAATAGCAGATAAAAACGCTTGGTGTGTTCATTCAAATTGCAAATCATTCGAAATTGTAATCATTCGTAATACGAATTCGTATAAAACATATTTGTAATGCGAAAGTGTAATCATTCGTAATACGAATTGCAAAATTCTAAAACGAAGAAGCGACTTATGGATGACAAATCCGACAATTGTTTTTTTCAAAAATTTCACTTAAGCAAATTGGCTAATTGTAGGATAAATAATACCTTTTCGAACAAGATTTTTTTTAATGTTTCAATAGAAAATTGTTGATTTATACGGATGACACTTTCTGCGCTTATCAAAAAGCCATATTTTAGCTGATTCTTCATTGAACATCTGCTTCTAAAATGAATGTTACACGCCAGCTAACGCAAATTATAACTGGACATTGTCGATTGAGTTATTGAATTGGAAAGGTTAGAGGTGGAGAATGTGTTTGTGATGAAAGTGGAACTTGTAGCCGCTTCCTGTTTACTTGTCCCGTTTATTATTTAAATGTTTCGTGTTGGAACTAGAATTCCAATCTCTAGGTATTGATTTCCCGTTTTTTCTAGTTCAGTAGTATCTGACAAAGTGTATGAAATTTTTTTAATAGGCTTTTGTATTCTGCTTGAAGACTGGTTTAATGTTTATATTTGATTGTTACCTTTGATTGTGGCATTTAGAAGTTTCATTTAGTCTAGTTTTCTTTTGTTAGTTCATAGACTATTGGTAGTAAATACTTGTAAAGGTTTAGTCACTTGATAAAAATTTATTCATTCAAGCTGACTATTGACAGTTTTTTTAAAACTTTGTCAAAGAGACAAAATGTTTGAGATTTTTTAAAATCAAGAAAAGAAAAGGAAAAAAGAAAGCAAAATGCCAGCGGATCCCAAAACCAGCACCTCACATTTTGAGCAAAAATTATAACTGGAATGCAGGGAGATGGGGAGCTTTTAACATTTAGGTTAGTTGACCCTTCCAAAAAAAAAAAAAAAAAAAAAAAAAAAAAAAAAAAAAAAATGTAGAAAATTAAAAACACTGACGTTGTTGCCCCATTTTGGTATCTGCTTAAGAGCATCGAACTATACCCTTCTATATTTGAGAAAGAAGCAGGTGTAGAAATGGTATATTTAGGTTTAATTATAAGAGTAAAATATAAACTTTCAGATTTTTCAGAAGCAAATTTGTCCAGGAAACAAGTTTTTACCTCAGTTCAGTTCAGTTCAGTTCATTTTATTTAACATCAAAATACATTTAACAAATATGCCAATACCCGCCCCAAGAAAGATACCAAAAAGCACTTGCGACTGGGCGGGTAAATACACTAAAAAACAACACATACAAATTACATACAAACACTACAAAACAACAACAAAAAAATCAATCAATCTCTCATCAATTCATTTAATAATGATAATAATAAAGATAAATAATAAAAATAATAATAAAAAAAAAAAAAAAAAAAAAAAAACAAATAAAAAAAAAAACTATTAACCTTTACCTAAAAAATATTTTTTTTCAATTTATTTTTAAATAACCCCAGGTGCTCAGCCCCCCGAATGCTCTCCGGAATAGAGTTCCACACATTAGGTACTGAAAATCTAGTATGGAAGCCGGCCCTGGTTCCACTTCTATTCGGAACAATGAAATCACTAGCATGACGAGTTTCATAATGGTGCAAAGACCTATTGTCATTAAAATAACCACGAAAAACCTCTGGACTAACATCATTCCAGCATTGATAAGCAAAAATTCCTATTTGGTAGTCTCGTAGCTGTCCTACATTCAACACTTGCAACTTGTTGAAGCAAGCTGAAGTGTTATTTACACCTTCAACATACCCACCAATAAGACGCATCGCTCTATTTTGAAGAGTCTGAATACGTTTAAAATTCACATAGAAATTACTTGCCCATAACATACAGCCATACGAAGCATATGGGTGGATCAAAGCATGGTATAAAAGCAATAAAACTCTCTGAGGTAAGAAATTTTTAAAACGACGAATCGCTCCAAGGCCACGTGCAACCTTCGCGGCAACAACATTACTGTGGCGTTTCTACGAAAAATTACAATCAATGTAAAACCCAAAGTACCGGATTTCTTGAAGTTGAACTACTGGCATAATATTAAACAGAATTCCACCATCAATATCACTGGGCTTGCCTACTCTAGAATATACATAAAATTAGTCTTTGTAACATTAACTGATAACAAACTCAAACTAGTAAAAACATGGAAATTTCTCAGAACACAATTCACTTTCAACACAAGACTATCCAAACAACGACAGAAAACGTAACTGCAGTGTCATCAGCGAATGACGTTAAGCAACAATCTGGAATACAAAACCTCCTGCTATCCACATAAACCAGATATAGAAGTGGACCAAGGACCGATCCCTGTGGCACATCACACGACACTTGATAAGGGGAAGAAATAGCATCATCAATCATCACTTTAATAGACCTCCCAAACAACTAACTTTCAAACCACTTCAAACTCACTCCTTTAACACCTAAGCATTCTAATCTTTGCAATAAAATTTTAAAATCTACCGTGTCAATTGTTTTCCCAAAATCAAAAAATACTGTTAGGGGGATTTCACCTTTTACTAAATAATTATTTACAAAATCAACAAGATGAATGGCAGCATGACTAGTGGAATGACCTTTTCGAAACCCGAATTGGGTATCACTGAGTAGGCTATGTTTCGTGAGATGGTCATATAGACGGCGATGAATCACTTTTTCCAAAATTTTTGACAATAAAGGCAGTATCGATATTGGTCTCCAGTTACCGGCATCTGACCGGGCACCCCCTTTGTAAAGCAGGATAACTTTAGCTTGCTTCAACGCTTCTGGAAAGGTCCCCGTTACCATAGATAAGTTGATAATTTGAAGAATACATGGTAGTATATATATTAACACAGCTTCAAAAGTTCTCAGATTCACGCCATCTATCCCAGCAGAATTCTATGTTATATTTTTCACTATTTTAATCACCTCATCACTTGTACACTTTTCAAACTGGAACTCAACAGTGTCTCCACGAGAGTCTACGAATTTCTCGCTAAGAAAATTTCCCATGTCACCCCTTACACTCTCTTGAACAGACGAGCCAACCTGAGAATAAATCTGGCCAAAATGATTCGCGACTACATTTTTATCACTCATTTAACTTCCGTTTATATCAATGCAAGGCGACTGACTACTTTTCTGATTTCCCATAAACTCATTAATAACCTGCCATGGGGCTTTGGTATCTCCCTTACTATCAGAAAACATTTCTTCAAAATACTTCTTCTTTGCTTGCCTTCTCATACTGTTGCAAAATCTGCGTCATCCTGACTATTAAGATATTGCTCATATAACAAGTTCCTTTTTTTTATCATGTCTATTATTGCCTCCGTAATCCACGGCTTGCGGGGATCGTCCCTCTTTTGTTTGGTCAAGCGCAAGGGGCATGTTTTCTCACAAATTGGTTGGAAAATATACAAGAACTGATGGTGCGCTAGAGAAGATTCACCAGGAATCCTCCGAACTGAGTCCCACATGATACAGCTCAACTCCTCGGCAAAGCTATTCAGATTTTGCTTTTTCAGCTCACGTGTCAGTATTTTTTTTGCTGGGATACGTCATTTTATAAGACACGTCACATGAGCAATTACCGGAAGATGATCTGAGCCTGGATATACTATCACATCTGAATAGCTTTGACTCAAATAGCTAGGTCCCACGAAAACGTTATCAATTAAGGTCGCAGAATGAGTAGAGATTCGGGTAGGTACACAAGTTAAAGGGTAAAGGTCACTTGAAATCATATAATTAAAAAAATCCAAATTATCACCTGAAAGATCTAAAAGATTATAGTGAAAATCACCCATACAAAGAAAATCCATGCTTGTAGACAAAACCAACCTCATCAACTCATCAAAACCTGCTACAAACTCATCCAGGCGTGCACTGGGCGGCTTATACACTACACTAATTAAAAACTTCCTTTTTTCAATTTCTAATTCCAAACAAAAACTTTCAATCTTACCTTCTTTCCATACACCCAAATCCTCCCTCACCATATACTTCATATTTTTCTTAATCAAAAATCCCAGGCCTCCTCGGTTCATAGTTGATCGGTTCCTTACCTCAAAATCATATCCTGGAAAAGAAAAAGCCGAGAGAGATTGGTCAGAACTCAAAAAAGTTTCACAAATAGCCATTATATCAAATTGTGAAGAAGATATCTCAATCATCTGCAGAACATCTAAATATCCCGTAGTAAGGTGGCAATTCCACGTGCAAAGACACAGCAACATGTCTCCACTAACTTGCGACGTCAATATATAAGAACTCTCGCGAAGAGGCTTTGAATTAATAATAGGCAAATCATCACTTCAAATTTGAACCTCTAAATGATTATCAATACGGAGCAGATTACGTCTAAATCTATTCAATAAAAAAAAATCATTCAACATGAGTAAGGAAATAAAATAATTTCTCTTAATCTAAAAAAAAAAAAAAAAAAAAAAAAAAAAAAAAAAAAAAAAAAGAAAGAGAAAAAAAAGAAAGAAAAAACAAAAAAAACAAACGAAAAACACAAATAATCAACATTTACTAAAACATTAAAGAGTGTCAACAAGTGAGCAGATTCGTGTTGGGTGGCTATCACCCTGCTCACGTTATTAAACACGGCCACGATCAGACCACACGTTTTTTACACCATATCTGTTTCTCGCACCTTCAAAAATCGCTTTTTTCATTTTCGTAAGATATTCAGTGACGAATACACCTGATTTCACGAGCTTTGATTTCGCTCTGAAAATATTATACGCCGTATCTTTAGTTGCAAATTTAACGAGAACTGGCGCAACAGTCGTAGGTGTCTGGATATTCCGGGCAGCGTTCGGAAGTCTAAAACGGTTCACAGACAACAACTGTTTTTTCTGGACATTTACACCCATTCTCTTCACTATATCAAGAACAGTAGTACCCAGGTCGTTTCCGGGGTTCTGCTTCACTCCGAAAAAACCCAAAGAATCAAGCAAACGCTCCTGTTCGTAATCGTCCAGCTTTTCCTCAATAGTAGCCACTCGAAGCCTGAAAGCAGTATTTTCAAATTAAGATTAGTTTCATATATCAAAAAACGTGCCTTCGTCGAATTTTGAAGCCATTCTGTGTCAAAAGCTTTTTCAATGCGGTGAAGCAGAATCGAAGGAAAACGAAGGAAAATCGAAGGAAAAGGAAGCATTCTTGCTAAATGAACATTATTTTTCGAAAATTATGCTTGACAAAGTCTATCAATTCGCTCTTCGGGCTAAATATTAAACCTTTATCACAAGGCTTTACTGTTTAATTGTAGTTTCTGTGAAAAATTCCACACAAAGAGGGGAGTTGTCCCTCCCTCAGTATCCATACACGGGTCCGTTACCATCCCTCTCCGGGAAAAATAAGTCTCCATGGAAGTTTTTCGGTTAATTAAATTAAAATATTTTCTATCGAAATTCCCAAATCTTAAGATAGGCCACCAACGGTAACTAGAATAGAAAAACGGCATGATTTTCGAAAAAGAGGGAAACAGCCCTAAGGGATAAAATATTGATGGAAATTATGCTTAATTTTCAATTAGCATTCAATTAGCATAATTATAGCCAAATAAATGTAATATCATTTTTTTAATATATAGTATAAAAAAAAATAACTATTAAAAATTTTAAACGTTAAATATCATGTTTAATATATAATATCTAAAAATATGTAATATCTGTCTACATAAAATTCAAACATTTGAGCTCCAATCTTCTCAAGAAAATGAAACCAGAAACAGTTCTCAGAAACAACAGACAGTATTACGTATTTTGCGTTTCACAACTTTGTTTTCTTTTCGTATTTTTCCATTTGAATTTTTTATTTTTTTGGCTTTGAATGTCTGGATTTATCAGACATTTTGAATTTGATAGCATAATTTTCATCAATATTTTCATCAAATTTTCATCAAAATTTTCAATAATTTTCAAAATTTCAATAATTTCAAAATTCATCAATAATTTTCATCAAAATCCCATTTCTTAGTATTGGTTTTCTTTTAGCATGACTCTCTTTAACATCTGTTCATTATGATAAACAATTAATTTTTTTTTGTAGTGAAAACTACCGTACATAGTTTTTTCTTCTTGGATGCTAGTTGTAAATGTAACCCATTTAGAACCAGGGTGTTTAAAACTGGCAGTATCCCAGGAATAGTCTAGTGTATTAAGTTGAAACTTTCAGCACTCGTTAACGGGGATGTTGAACTAGGCAAAAAGTGCAAGTACTGCAGAAGCTAAGGCTAATGAAATTTTCACGGAATGTTGAAGAGGATAGTGAACTAAATTGAAACACTCTATATGGATGGAGGTTGAAACTTTTAACTTTTATGAAATTCAGTTGAAACTTTCAGTGTATGTTGGGGGGAATTTTTAACCAACCTAAAGGTACTGTATATATATATATATATATATATATATATATATATATATATATATATATATATATATATATATATATATATATATATATATATATATATATATATATATATATATATATATATATATATATATATATATATATATATATATATATATACATATATTATCCCTACTATATCTATAATATCCCTGCTACTTTTTCTACTACTATTAGTACTATTAAGACTGAGGGTATTAGGGGGATATTTTCAGAAAATGTGTGTAAGGGGGTATGTTAAATTAAATTTAAACATACTGTATTTGTGCAGGCTGTCAAATGGCTATGCCATAAGTATGTCAAGATCGGCCTTGAGTATAAGGTTGAAACTTTCAGAGCATGCTGAGAGGTATGTTGAGATAATAAACATCCTCTATGTGCATACTACTTCAACTACTGCTATACTGTTAGCGGTACTATACTACTGCTACTACTGATAGTACTGCTATTACTGTTAGAACTATTATTGCTAAGGCTAATGGATTAATGTGGAACTTTCAGGGACTGTTGAGGGGGATGTTTGGCTAAATCAAAACACATCATGTGCATGCAGGTTATCAACAGCACGTATCAGAAATATCTAAAAAACGGCTTAAAATATTAAGTTGAAACTATCAGGTCATGAGGAGGGGATGTTATACCAGATCAAAAAGGTACATTGTGAATAGGGTATAAAGTATAAACTTTCACGGTAAGCTTATGTTGCTTTAAAACTAAATCAAAAGGTACTATGTGAATGGTGGTTTCCAGTCAGACATCTGAGCATTATCTCAAGAACGATTGAGAGTATTAAGTGGAAACTTTTAGCGCTACTACTACTACTACTACTACTACTATATATATATATATATATATATATATATATATATATATATATATATATATATATATATATATATATATATATATATATATATATATATATATATATATATATATATATATATATATATATATATATATATATATATATATATATATATATATATATATATATATATATATATATATATATATATATATATATATATAAAGGAAAAAAGAAAAAGCTCTTCAAAGCAAATCCTGTTATCAGTGAAGAGTAAATGAAATTTTTTTAGCAAGGGTTTCAAGCCGACTAATGCATAATATGTGGATTTTGATGGGAATGCTGTTCCGCTCTTATTTACACTCGATTAATCATTTTAACCTTTATTTGTTTTAGGTTTCATTTATGCATTCATAGTAATTTAGTTTCGTTTTATGTTAAACTTGACTATTCATTTTAATTGCTATTCTTTTTAGGTTTCATTGATTTATTGTATGACTTTACTTCTTATCGATTTAGCTGTCACTCTTTACTTTTTGTTGAAAAGTCTTATTTAAAAGCGATTTGGAACATAAATTTTTCCAAATTTTTGGAACAATTTATCGTGTTTGTGTCACTCTTTACTTTTTGTTGTAAAGTCTTATTTAATAGCGATTTTGGACATAAATTTTGACTTAATTGTAAAATTAATTTTGATCATATATCAATTATCAAGAAAATAAAGGTCTGTATTTTTAAGAAACTGGTTTTGGAACTTTTTCCCCATATTGGTTGGCTCAGGGCCAAAAGTAAAACTGAAATCACTAGCTCGCAATAGATGTTAGCCATTGTAGTTTTATGCACTCATGATTATAAAAGATCGTTTTTACTATTTTATCTACTTTTAGGGTCACATGAATCCTAAGGGAATACCTCTTGAAGCTTCGTTTTCTCCAGATTCCCAGTATGTCATTAGCGGATCAGTTGATGGCAGAATACACATTTGGAACGCTGAGGGGGGTCATAAGGTAAGGCTACTGGTGATCTCTTAAATATCCTTATTATCCTATGTCTCGGGTCTATCCACTTTTAGAGTCTTTTGTCCTTTTATAAAAACTCAGCTTCAGCTTCTTCAGCTTCATTCATTCAGCTTTCATTTTTCTTCAGCTTTCATTTTTCTTCAGCTTTCATTTTTCTTCAGCTTCATTCAACGTAAGTGATGATTAAACCACCAATAGTCGTAATGTTTTCAGCTTCAAAGTAGCTGGACAAATTCGTCACAAAATCAATTTAGTGAGATATCAGTTATAGACTATATCCGTTATAGACCCCTGAAGGTCTATATCCGTTATAGACCCCTGAAGGTCTATATCCGTCATAGACCCCTGAAGGTCTATATCCGTTATAGACCCCTGAAGGTCTATATCCGTTATAGACCCCTGAAGGTCTATATCTGTTATAGACCCCTGAAGGTCTATATCCGTTATAGACCCTTAAAGGTCTATATCCGTTATAGACCCCTGAAGGTCTTTTTAAACCACATTCATATGGCTAAATGTATGGTTTAGATCCCAATGAAGCTGCTAAAGAACACCTTTCCCATCCTTTAAATTATGGGATCCCTCGTAGCCCAATGGATCTCTCAGGAGAAATATTGGGAGACACAAACAAGTATGCTAAAGGCTGCACGAAAATGAGAGAAGTGGAAGATGACTTAAATCAACCCATTTGGTTGATTACTCTATTTAATCGACTTCGAAAAGTTATTACTTCCCTTGGAAGTGGTCCAAACTTCCCTTGGAAGTGGTCCAAAATTACAAAAAACGAAAAACTAATAAATTGTAGAAGTAATAGAAGTAATAAATAGAAGAATTAATGGAAAAATAAGTTACGTAAATAATTGAGGTACTAAAAAAGAGAAATAAATGCGAAGCGATAAAAGTAGAAAAGTTATACCTATTGTAAAAATGACCTAAATTGCTAAGGAAAATAGAAAAGTCACGAACAACAGACATAGAAAAAAAAACAATAGAAATGAAATATAGAATATGAAAAGCTAATAGAGAGCCCAAATTTTGAATAGGAAAGTCGTGCCTCCTATTCAAAACCCCCTCCTATTCACCGTGCTACGGTGAGTTTTAATAGTAGTTGTGGTTTCTTTACATTCCTAATGGTAGGATCTGTTTCCGTCAATTATAGGTAATATTATTGCACAAATCAGATATTGCAGAAATGAACAAGAAATTACTAGAAATGAACAAGAAATGAACAAGAAATTACTTCAGATATTAATAGATTGATTCATTAGTTATTTATATTTTGAAATCACGAGCGTGGCACTAGTTTGATAGACTTTGGGATTCAATTGGGGTACACCTTAAAATACTAAGGAAGGTAGGTGGCTAAGATCTTCGAAATCTGAGTCGGATGTCACTTTCCTTGCAAATCTTCTTAGATCAGAATTTCGAACCTATTGACCAAAAAAATGTACTGATAATATTTTGATATTATCCAGTCCGTTGATTTTGAATTGAAGTTATCAAGTATTTTGCAGTAGGTTGCATCAAGACAAGTCTAATATTTTGACTTCAGATCCGAAATCCTTTATCAAAAATAAAAATAAAAAACTTAGACTAAACAAACATATAGAAAAAGGCGGGAAAAATAGGAAAAGGTGCGTCTTTGGGCCTAGAATCTTTGGATCTTTAAATGTAAATTAGGTGCTTTCGGCTTAAAAACTGGGAAAGCATGTTTATCGGGTCTTTTAGGCTAAAAGTGGTCTTTTTGACTTAAAATGCGTCTTTGGGATTAAAAACAGGACTTAAGGTCTAGATTGGGTGTTTTGGACTTAAAACTAATAAATTACATTTATTTGGCTTTCGGGATTTAAGGAGTGTCCTTGGGTCTTTTGGGTCATTACAAACATGTAATATTCAAGATTGATAAATATCTGATTTCTGACAATCAATTTCTATTGACTGAGGATATTACAGAATGACCGATACAAAAGAAAGGAAATAGATAAGTCATAAAAAAGAAATAATGAATAATAAAATCGAATTGAATAGACAGTAGAAATAATAGAAAAGAAAACAAAATTGTGAAACACGAAATTTGTAATACTGTGTGTTGTTTCTGAGAACTGTTTCTGGTTTCATTTTTCTTGAGAAGATTGGAGCTCAAATGTTTGAATTTTTATGTGGACAGATATTACATTTTTTTAAGATATTATATATTAAACATTATATTTAGCATTTAAAATTTTAATACTTATTTTTTAATACTATATATTAAAAAAATGATATTACGTTTATTTGGCTTTTGAGATTTAGCCTAAGGAATGGCCTTGGGTCTTTTGGGCCATTACAAACCTGTAAAACTCTCTCGGTAAATATCTCGTTCTGATAATAAATATTTATTAACTGAGGATCTTACAGAACGTATGGTACAAAAGAAAGGAAATAGATAAGTCGTAAATAAAAAAAAGACATAATGAATAACAAATAATAAATTAAATAGATGGTAGAAATAATAGAAAGAAAACAAATTCGTGAAACGTCGAAAAGAAATTTGTAAGCCACGAAATATGTAAAACAATGTGTTGTTTCTGAGAACTGTTTCAGGTTTCAATTTTCCTTTGAAGATTTTAGCTCAGGTGTTTGTATTTCATGTGGAAGATTCTTAAGAAGTTTCCATCTTTCCTTTCATAAAAAATTTCCCTGATAGCCGACAGGCGTTGCGGAGAAGATACAATATTCAGTTAAAATTATCGATTGACTAGTCTCTGAGGATATTGAGGCGGTAATGATTTTTTTTTTATTGTAGCACAGCTCCTTGTATCCTCCCATTTTTGCCCTAAAAAGAAGAGCCTTCCGAAGAAAACTTCTTTAAAAATTAGAAATATAGTCCTGTAAAAAAAAAAAAAAAACTATTTTCACCGAAAATAAAATTTTATTTCTTTTATTTCACTTCGTATTCTGTTTTTTCCGTTTCTTCATTGTAAGCAGGCACGGAAAAATTGAACAGCTCTCCTTAAGCTAAACTGCCTAATAATTTAATTATTATAATAATATAATTTAAAAAATTAAAAATTAGAAAAAAATCTCTTTTCAGCAAGGCCCTTCGTATTGAAAGAGGGGTTGTAAAAACTTCGGAGGTTCATTTGACTTGAAATTAAAAGTCCTAATGCCCTTTTAGGGAGTCAAAAGTAATTGGAGGGCTAGCAACTTTCCCGACGCCACCTTTTCTCCCTCTTCCATGGAAAGAGTTGGGTCTTAAGGGTTAAAGCATTTTTTTTTGTATGTAGTTTTAGAATTTTCATTCGATTTTCTTATTTTATTAGGAAAAGATATAACTCAATTACCGATTCAATTACAATTCTACTCAGTTTCAATTATTGAAGATTATCTATAATTTATAAAAAAGAAAATACTACCTGAGACAATATATATTAATGCTAATAATGGCAAGTAGCTTGGATTAAAAATGATGTGGCTCAATGTGGTTTTGATGTGGCTCAATGTGGCTTTTAATGTTGCTCAAATGTGTACATAAGTGAATTAAAAAGAACCATCCAGTTTGTACCTAAATACATGCCGTGTTGTATCCTGGTCTATTTTCCTGTTCTTTGTAACTGGCCTATTTTCCTGCAAAACTGGCTAGCAGGTGTAAAACTACCGAGGGGTTAGGAATATTTTTTTGCATTCATTTATTAGATGTTGCCTACATTGTAGATAATTATTGAAGCTGGCCGTGAGTAGGTCATACTCGTTTTTGGGGCTCAATTCCTTTCATTAGCAAGTCATAAATCACATTGACGTCTTGCCTGATTCTTTTCGTTGACTTTCAGTTCCTTTTGTTTCCAGGTCTCGAAGGATCTAGGATGTGTTTGGCTTTGAAAATAATATTTTTTTTATTGACGTTATTTAACATTGGCATCAATACACAAAGAAAAAATCGGGGGGGGGGGGGAGAGTAAAACCTACTTTTCAAAAATTAGTAAAAGAAAAAATCATTTTTAAATGAAAATATCCCTAAAAATAGTACTTTTCAAAATATAGGAAGGGGGATAAAATAAAGGTCCTCCAAAGCCATTACCGGCGCATAGGGCGTCGAACCGATGCTTCAATTGCTGGGTATTTGTTACAGGTACAAATAGCAAACTTGTCGCCCAGACTTGCTATAGCGAGGATTGATCCCTGCACCCCATAGCCAGAGGATCAACCCGCTGTGCTATCCCAGGTTTATTGGGACAAAACCGACCCCCCCCCCCCAATTGACGCCACTGCTATTTTCCGAATCACGAATGAGTTTAAAGTTATAAAATTCATACATAATGCTATTGCCTCAGAAATATTCTAAAAACTACTGCCTCAAAGATTGTTTAAAAACTATATCTCAAGCGATTATTCGAGAGCCTAAATTTAATTCTACATTTTTAGGTATTTTTTGTTTAAATTTTCAAATATTTTTGTTTAAATATTCCCCCCTTCTCTACAAAAACAACAACTGCGTACGCACCTGTGCCGAAGCATTCATTTCACCGAGAGAAATATGCTTTGTCAGTAAAAAGACATATAAGAAAGATTTGGTTTGATGTCAGATATTTTTCCGGTAAGAAAAGAGGGGGTGGGGGTCGGCTGGATATAATTTTGTGTTCAAGTCCAAATTTTCCTGGCCAAAGCAATCCTTCTGACTAATCTCGAGGGTTACGAGATATATATTTACATTTATGGCTTTGGGCTTTCTCAAAGCAAAAAGATTCATGAAATAATTGGCTTAATGGTGTGCTTTTTGAAAAGTATTTTTTTCTTGTTTTTTGAGTAAAAAAGTAGCAAGGAAAAAGATTGTCCTTTTTGGTCAACCCCTCAGGGCTAAATGAAAAGCAGGTCGTCCTCGGTTGGGGTGGGAGGATGTCGTAAGGAAAGATTTAAGGGAAATGGGAACTTGTGTGCGTAGCTGTGTTGGCCTCATGTGCCTTGATGCTGCGGTGAGCTGTTAGAAGTTGTAGTAGTAGTAGTATTTTCGCTTTCATTTCATTGGTGAAATTTTTTATTGCATTTATTTGTTATTTTCAATGTATTTATTTCTTTCATTTATTTCGTTTCTTTTTTACTTCTTTGGTCAAATCTTATTTTCTAGGTTTGTGTCCTTGATGGAGACCACACTGGCCCTGTACAAAATGTTCTCTGGAATCCTAGGTATATGATGTTTGTCACAGCCTGTACAAATTTGGTATGTCGTTCTTATTTCCTTCATCAATTTAGTAGGAAATTAGACGGGATATTTCATCCGTGCATTTAAATGCCTAAACAATCGATTTTCAGCGTTTTGTATTTTCCGTTCTTATAAATATCCCAGCACTGACGGTACTTTTCCGTACATTTTGACAGGGTTGTCAAACCCATTCAGGCTAAGTCAAGGCCGTATCCAGGGGGTTAGACACCCCCCCCCCCGCAATGTTTGTCTATTCGTAAAAACGTAATAAAAATGATTATAAACAAATTTTTTCTTCCTTTTTTGTAAAAGCCCCCCCCCCCCTCCCTAAAAAAATAATCCTGGATTCGGCCCTGTTCGAAGTGTCAGCCTTTCCCTAAAAATGGATAGTTTAGTTTCAGTGTAAAACAAATAATGTTTCTTTGGTTCCCACAGACTGTCCGCTTTTTAGAAACTTATGGGTCCGAAGGTAACAAAAAGGTGTCAAGCGTCCAGTTGGCAACCCTGATGATTTTGTTCAATTTTTTGTCAATCCCAACTTCTCTTGCTTAAGAACAAGCGGTTTTGACGTAGCATTAAATAAAAATAAATAAATACTTACTATTTCCATAATAGTTCAGAGCTAGCAGTGAACATCACACGACAGGAAAATATAATACACGGTAAAATGAAATGAATATAAAAGTGAATTACCAAACTTTACCAAAAGATACCAAAACTTTACACAAAATTTACAGGAAGTTCATCATTGTAGTGCTTCACTATGTACGGCGCAAAAAACGATAGACACCGTTTCGATGCCTTTTTGCTCGAAGGGCAAAGGAATTAGAATGACAAAGGACTCCTCTATGTGTTTTTGGCTGACTGATTTGTGGTTCTTAAAAATTCCGTAAAATTTTGCTGTGGGAAAGGCCGTACCCAGAGGAGGGTTGAACCTCAACCCCCCCGAAATGTTTGTCTGACTCGTAAAAACGTAACAAAAATGGATATAAACAAATTTTGCAAGCGTTTTTGATTTTTTTTTTTTTGTGTAGACCCTCCCCCCCCCGAAATTTGTTTCAGTAAAACCCCCTCCGAAAAAAAAAATCCTGGGTACGGCCTTGGCGGTGGGAATCAGAGTTCAGTCTTTTTTTTAATGCTTGTTTTTACCATCCAATATTTTGTTTTTAACTTATGTGTTTTAAGTTTTTCTTCTCAGAAAAATATGCCACATGGGAACAATACAAATTCTTTAACTCCAATATTTGACGTGTGCCAATTTTAAACGAACTCATTTCTAAAAAAAAATTATTTCTAAAAATCAGCTAAAAACCAAATAGCCATTCTTTTGTTTTCAGGACCTGACCAGTAAAAGCATGTCAAACATTAAGCTGTGCGAAAGATGTGGTTCTACCCCACTTTCTAGAGCTATAATGAAAGAAAGGTTGAGAAGGCCAGGACACAATCTACGGATGGAGGATTACAAATTACCAAATATTGTCCTTTTCCGTCAACCATCTAGGACTAAACGAAAAGTAGGTCGTCTCCGAACGGGGTGGACGGAGGTCGAGTGATTTAAGGGGAAATGGACTTCTTGATAGGGTTAAAGAGTGAAGCTTTTCATAGATTGGGATGGAAGAAGACCATGAATAGCTGTGTTGGCCTCAAACGGTTTGGCACTAAAGGGAGGTGTTAGTAGTAGTAGTAATATTTAGACTACAGTACCGACAAGAATTAGAAGCTAGTAAAATAGAAATGGACTTAATATTGAAAAACAAGACATGGCGAAAAGAAAGAAGAGATCTAAAACGAAGAAAAGGGGATCTATAATTGAATAATTTTTGTTTTGCTGCTTCATGTCCGTGACAAATGAACGCTTCAAAAGCTTAAAAAAATATACCAGAGGAAGTGTCTTAGGACAATCTCACGTATTCTTCTTCATGACTATATATGTATATGTTTCACCAAGGCACTTTGTATAGAAGGAGTTGTCGTAGAAAATTGGGAAGGAGCTCACTCAAATGGAAATTGAAAGTTCTAGTGTCTTCTTTAAAAGTCAAAATGATTGGAGGGAAACCAGCCTCCCTCCCATTCCCCTTTATCCCCCAAAAACAATCAGTCAAAATTTTAGATAGCCATTTTGTTCAACATAGTTGAAAGGTCCAATAACTGCGTCAATGGGGATGTCAACCCCAACCCCCTTGCCCTCGGGAAAGGGCTGTAAGTTGTGCAATTCGTTTATTGTTTACATTTAGTACTTGTTATTAGGAAAGGATGACATGTTTGACCTTCGGTGTGCAACAAGGCCAAGGGCGTTGAAGTGAAGCTTTCAAGGAATGTTGAGGGGAGTGTTAAACTAAATCAAAAGAAGTTATGAGCATGCAGGTTGTCAAAAAATCGTAACTCAGGAATAACTGAGGATATTAAATTGGACCCTGCAGGGAATAATGAGGGGCATGATCAATTAACCAAAAAGACAATATTTGCATGCTACAAATACTACTACTACCACTACTACAACTACAATTACGGCTTCTGTACCGACAACTACTAAGGCTGATGATATTGAAGGGAAAGTTGATCTAAATCATACTATATGCATACAGATTGCCAAAAGGGCTTATCAGCAACATCTTAGGAACGGCTTAGCGTTTCTAGCTGAAATTTCAAGGGTATGAGGTTCAACTGAGCAATAGGTGATATGTCCATAGTACTATTTCTACTAAAGCTACTACTACTGCTACTAATACATCACTACTACTACTACTACTGCTATGATGCTAGTACTACTGAGGCTAAGGGTATAAAGGTGAAAACTTAAAAGAATTTTGAGGGGAAAGTTGAACTAAATCAAGACACACAATGTAAATGCAGGTTGTCAAAAGGGTGTTTATAAGGTATTTCTTCGGATATTAAGTTGGAACTTTCAGTGAATGCTAAGGGAGATCATGTGACCAAAGGGTAATACATGCATGCTACTGCTAATACTACTACTCCAACTACTACTTCTTATGCAACTAGAGCTAAGACTAAGAGCATTAAGATAAACAATTTAGGAAATGTTGTGAGGGAAGTCGAACTGAATCAAAACACAATATCGGCGTGCAGGTTTCAAATGGCCATATTGTCAATGTCATAGCAACGGCTTATAGTAGTTGAATTTTCCAGGGCTTGATGAGGGGGATGTTCAACTGATCAAAAGGTAATATGCGCATGCTGCTACTGCTATTAGCACTGCTGTTACTACTGTTAGTACAACTACTATTGTGACTACTACTACAGCTAAGGCTAAGGGTATAAAGGTGAAAATTTCAGGGAATATTTAGGGGGAAGTTGAACTGAATCAAAACAAACTGTGTGCATGCAGGTTGTCAAAATGCGTATCAGCAGTATCTTAGGAATGCCTTGGAAAAAGAAGTTGAAACTTACAGGACTTATTGTAGGGATTGTTGAACTTAACAAAAGGTAATATTTGCAAGCTACTTCTTCTACTACTATTACCACTGCTACTACCTATACTGCTGATAAAGCTTAGGGTATTAAGGTATTAAGAAAAATTCAGGAAAAAGTTGGGACAGTATTGAACTGAATCAAAACACACTATGTGCATGCAGGTATTTAAAAAGACGTATCAACAGTGTCCCAGGAACTGTTTACGGTAATAAGTTGAAACCTTCAGCGTGTGTTAAGGGGAGTGCACTTCAACTTTAAACATAATTTGCACTTCACTGAAAACAAAATAAATTCAAAATTTGTCTCTTTTTTAACAAAGGCTTTCAGAGATAAATATCAATATATATATACATATATATATATATATATATATATATATATATATATATATATATATATATATATATATATATATATATATATATATATATATATATATATATATATATATATATATATATATTTATTTATTAAACTGTCAATCCACAATCATTTGGGCATTTTATTTTTAGTAGTCTTGTTTATGACGGTGTTTATTATTTTCGATATTATGAGGAATAGAAACATTCAGCTCAAAATAAAGATTGCTTTTAGGAGAGTGTAAATTATATTCTGGTCTTTAAAAGGTATGTGGAGCGTTAGCCCTACTCTCTTTGATTTCTTTAGCCCTCAAAACTATCTGTTCATTCCCAAAGACGGCTGCACCTTAACAGGGAAGGCACATCTGGGTGTTGATTTATGGTAGTTTTACGCTTTAAAGTTATTTGAATTGCTTTCTGATCATATTTAGTTTAATGTAGCTCTTTACTTTTTTTTGAAAACATTCTTTTGTGAAAAAGTGTTATTAAATTAATGTAAAAAAAAAATAGATTGTTAAAAAAATGTGACTCTTCTTAGGGATGTAATCATAGAGATAGAAAAAATAGAAGTCAGATTCTGGGAAGTATTGCCGCTAACCCGGGGTCGTAATTTTATGAGTTTGGCTTACTGATTTCTTATCCTATGTGTTGTCCGAGAATTTTGAAATAATTTTTTTCTTTTTTGCTATTTTTGGGCTTGTAACCGTATTTAAAAAATTAACGCATCTTTTTATTAACGGCAAAATTTGTAGAATCTAGCCCTTATTCTTACTATAATGAAAAAAACTTGAATATGGCTTTAATTACCCCTAAAAACAAAACAAAAAGTAGTGATGAATATTAGTTAATTTTTAAGTAATATCAATCATAAAAGAGTTTGGGGTATCTCATTGTGTGCAATCAGTGTAAGAGGAACCTCAGAATTAAACGTTTGATGTTCCTCACTTTCAATGTTTGACCCTTCAACCTCAGATGGTTCTGACCCAAACAAAAAATCAGTTTCTCTGAATTTGGATCATTACAGAATCCTCCTCAGCAGTTTGTTGGATTTCAAACAAACTTGGTCCAGAAGTAAGAGCAAGTGTTTTAGTTATGATTCTGGAGAGTTCAAATATGACTCGACCTGTAAGGGGAGGATGTTCCTAAGTTCTTTTCATCAGGAAATTTATTAGAAAGTTGTTGGACCTTAATCAACCATTTTGAGGTGATGTCTTATTTATGCTTTTTGAGAATCAAGATCCGATCCAACTTTTGTTGGGGTGAGACTCTTAATTCTTTTTAGCTTGGAAAACTAATAGATATGGTTATATTTCAGGAAACTTGGACAGAAGCCAAAATCAGTATCATAAATTGTTCTTGTTGGGGTCCGTAACCATTCTAACCTCTTTGAGAGGAAACAAATCCTTCAACTATTGTCGCCTCGGTATCTGCTAGATTGGGTTCCCAGATCTCAATTGATTCTTCTATCTCCTCTGTACGTCTCCCTGAACACCAGTATAGTTTACCATTTTGTCACCCTAGCCCGTTTTTAGTCTTGCGTGAGATTCAAACCTTGTACTAGTTGGAAATACAGCCTAAACAATTTCCTGGGAATAGTTGTCTACACAATTGACGAGACCCCCTCCATTGCAGATAATCTATCCGTCTTAACGTGCAGTTTTAGTTTTGCGGCATTCACCCATTTATAGGAGATATAAGTCCTATCAAATGGTACTGTATTATTATTAGTAGATATGGTAAATGCAGTGATGGTGTTAAAAGTAGAATAGTCAAGGCTCATGGTTTTTTTATAGTTGAAGAAAATTTGGAAGAATATGAAGATTAAGGACACCCTAGACGGTCAATAATTTTGATCAAAAGCTTACGTCAATAAATTTATTAAAGCATGATTGGCCGCCTAGGAACCGATTGATTCATTCAAACTTAATATCAATCACCAACAAAGCTTTTGATGGTGATTGAAAGCCACGGAAGCCTTTGAAAGCCACGGATGGATTTGATCAAATTGATTGACCGTCTAGGGTATCCTTTAATCCACGAACCAAGATTAGAGTATTGGAAGCTACAGAGATGGTCATGGTCAAGTATGGTCCTAAAACATGGGTACCTCGATAGAGGGAAAAGAATATGTTAGATGGTTTCCAGAGGCATTGTCTCTGGATTCTCTTGGGTAGGCTACCTGTCTGACTGAGCGTATTTCATACAGTACGCTGCAGGAAAAATGTGGTTATATACCGCTTTTTGGACTATAATGAGGAAAAGATTGAGATGGCTAGGACACGTGGTGCGGATGACAGATTACCAAAGATCGCTTTTTCCGGCCAAGCGAAAAGCAGGTCTACCCCGAAAGGGTGGAAAGATGCCTTACACTTGAAGAATCTTGAACGTATTTTGATGGTGAAAGAGAAAGCTATGATTGGATTCCGATTGAGGAGAAGCGTGTGCAGCCGTTTTGGCATCAGGGGGCTTGGTGCTGCAGAGAGTTACTAGTTGTAGCAGTAATATTAGTCAAAGTATCACAATCTCACGTCAAGCACAATTTCACAAGAAATCATTTCTTAAATTTCTTTTTTTTTTCAGGCCTTTTGGATTCCATCGATTGAAGACGACACCGTCTAGAATAAACATACTCATTGTAGTTGTGAACTTTTTTTCCCATTCCTCTATTTTTGTAAATTGGGCTCTTGTAAATTTGCGCCACCAGGCATTAAAATATCACACAATCTTATAACTTAGTAAATCATTATGGATAGCAAAAACCCTTGTAATTTCATTTTTTGTTCAATGACATTTTCCAAAGAATATAAACAGTAAATCGTTTAATCAATCAGTAAATCAAGTTAATCAATTTAGTAATAACGAAATAGTTCAATGTACCAAGGACGTCAGAATATAACATATTCTGTCCTCGCATCCGAACGCCGCGATATATGCAAGATTTTCTCTTTTGGTTCTTTCGAAATTGTGAAGGTTTTAGGGCAGAAACACATTTTCATCAGTGTTGCCACGTTGAACCATGGAAATAAATAAGCAAAACTATGTGTTCATTCCTAAAGACAGCTGAACCTTAAAAGGGAAGGTAAATTATTTGGTCTTTTTAGCGCCATATGGTTTTAGCTTATTTCTGCTGATTTATTACCCACGCTTCTTTTTTTTAAATTTGGCGCCCGCTACTACCAACAACTTCATAATTGTATATGCAAGTCTATTTCATTCAAAAATCACCCCTGAAATCTTTCTAATATTTTTAGATATATATGGTGTGTAGCTTTCTATGTACCAATTCCAACAATAAATTTTCATTTTCGTTGACTTTTTATTTTCAACCTCGATTTTTATTCGCAATTTCTTGGAATAGAAACAACGTCATTGACAGCAAAATAAATGGAAATATGTCATGCCTGGAATTACAGTTCAAACCTGCCCTTCGCGTGGCGTTCAGCCCTAAAGAGTTGCGACCGTTGTGTGTCGTGGTATGTTTAGATGGACACGTGTTTTCCCAGTTGTTAGTAGTTGACATAAAGCACCGTCCCTACTTGTGCGAAAAGAATCACTTTCTACGAAACTAAAACACTATATTATACCCTCTAAATTATCCAAAAAGAGTAAGAATTTTTTACTTTATTTCGTATGACTAGGTATAACAGTCGAAATATCATCTAAAAAAATAACCACTACCTCGCAACACTCGTGGAAAATCAGAAGCCAAAAAACACGATTGTACATCCCTCTTTGCGTGATGTGAAAATTACGCTGAATACAAAAAAAAAGAAGACATAAGGTATATACACTAAGTACATAACGGAAACGAATGGATAGCACTTAAGAGTTCCATTTAAAGAGTACCAATAGCCATAGTTCAAACCTCTTCCCAAGAATTGGCTACAAAGCCAATCCACTGGGAAATGGTTTCAGGCCATGGCAAACGCCTTTGCTTCAGGGTCGCCAAACGAAAATAATTCATTTTGGAAGAAGCTTATAATGAGCTAAATTACAAGTTGCTTTCTTGAGATAAAATTCCGTGAAATGGCATTCGTTTAATGCTTGAGAGCCGAAATTAAAAGGTGAAGGCTGAAGACCGCAGCGACAATTTATAGAAAGATTTAAGTTTAAAACGAAATGGAAGTATTTCGAAAATGTAAATAAATTCTTTAAATTCTTCTTGAAATGCGTTAGACACAACGGAGTAAATATCTTGGCGTTTACCATCAATAGTTCACATTACATAACTAACATTACGCAATTTTATAAACGAAATTTTTGAACCACAAATTAATTTGTAGGACCTTATCATAATCAAAATAAAGCAAAAAGAAATAAAGGAAGTCAAATCCGTTCAAAACAAGTTTCCGTACGGAAATATAAAAAGGAGAATTTAGTGACATGAGCAAAACGTATTCACGAGCGTTCTAGTGGGAAAGGGGAGCTAAGAGCAGAGGAACTGTCTCAGCTTCTCTCTGAGAGTGCGAGAGGAGTTAAAAAATAGGGAGCATTGGAGAAATCCAAAGACTGTAAGAAAGTCCTACTTATAGCCTAAACTTTAATTTGGCACACGATATATGAAATTTTAACCTCAAATGAGGGCTCCCTTTTACACTCCCCGAAGGGCAATTCCCTGAAGTTGTAGGAAAAGTACATCTTTTGGACACTTTCTGAATAAAAGAGTCGGTGATACACCCCTCCCCCGCTTAGACAGGAATCTCCAATACACCTAAGCATACAAGATCTTCGTGGCGCCCATAATAAAAAATTGAATATTTAGAAGAATAAAGTTTCACTATACACTTTGAGTATCTACTGATAACTTGACTATTCAAGAAGTTTAGGAGGAGCTATTCTGGATTCATTCTACTCGCCGGGAAAAGAAAACTACTTTTTTATTTAAAATTGGTAATTCTTCAAAATATGGAAGTCAATCTTGCTTTCGGAGCAACAGGTCACATGTTACTTAATAAGATTATGTACAGATACGTCAGGCGCTACTTCCTCTATTCCCGAATTTTTGGGGTTCCTTACAAAAATTGGTTCTCTTGAATCTCCACGGAAATTAACGCTTATGAATACGTGAACGTAAACCCGAAAAATAAATCGTTAACTTTTGGGCGAGATTTCAGAGAACCCAATTTTCTTTTGGGGAATGTCAAAAAGTCTGGGGATAGTGGAAATACTAATCCTAGGATACAATCAATTTGAACCAAGCAAAAGATACGCAGTGTCGCATTAAGGATAGTGGTAAATTGGGGACGGTGTGGCATAAGGGAAAATTCGGAGATAGTAGAAACACTGATGTCAGGTTACAATTGTACCTAATGAAACGAAAGATACGCAGCGTGGCATTAGTCTCTATATTTGCTAATACTGTTGAATGGGTGGGGCAACTGCGCGTCTCTCAATGATCATAGCAGATGTTTCTAAAAGCTAAGAAAACGAAAAGCATTTCCGGGTATTCTAATAACTTCAAGAATCATTTTCCAAAATCTTCAATATTTTTGACGTTGTAAAGAAACATCAATCCCCTCTATTGAATATTTTCTAGAACATGTTAGAAACTTTTAAGATCAAACTGTCTAAAAATGATGAAAAAATTTATGCAACCGACGGGCCCCCTTCTCGGCTGCCCCTTTTGTGATAGAAAGATCAATCCACTGCACTATCTCTGTTGAATGAAACAAAACGGGGCAAATTTACAAAAATGGACAAGAGAAAAAAACTAATAAAAGGCGGAATATGCTCTCCACAATTATTGTATAAGCTTTTGAAAGTTTCCTTATGACTATTATTACACTAATTGAGACGGGGCTTTCGACTTGAACACTTTCAATGCTGAAACATAACACTGCCATATCCGTACATAATACTATTGATTAGTGTATCACCACAGCATAAACACGCACTGTGAAAATAAATCACACATCAGACAGAAACACAAAATAATCAAGTATCCAACGTTGCCAACAGAATAAAAACTACACTAATAAAAATCAAGCTTGAAAGACCTTTACTTTACGTTAAGTACATCTATATATATATATATATATATATATATATATATATATATATATATATATATATATATATATATATATATATATATATATATATATATATATAAATATATGTATATATATATATATATATATATATATATATATATATATATATATATATATATATATATATATCCACGTCGCAATAAAAATTAATTATTTGTGTAATAAAATTCATTCAACATCGCTAAATTTAATAAAATTAGGTACCATCATTTGTTATTTATGAATCATGTTTAATGATTAATTAGTTATTTCTGATTCGAGTCAGAACTCGAATTAAGTAACAACTTGGTTGAATAGAAAGTTTAAAAGATTCTATGGACTGCACAGTTGGATTGATCTCTGCTTGGTAACACGGACTCGAAGTTTCCTCAACAACCGCAGGGCCCAGAATTGCTAAAGAATTATGTATTTGCGCCTGCAAATAGCCAAACAAAACGAAGAAAAAAAGTTAAGTCGCATGACTAGGGTGCTTAAGTAGTAGAATAATATGAAACGATGTACCTTTCCTTTGACTTGTTTCATAGTTTCTACTGATGGGAAATAATTACCCTTTTGACGATATCTGTAAAGCAAACTACGCAACTTGTCATATGGACTAGTATACAAGCCTACCCTATTAACAACCTACAATAGCTTAAAGTAGCTTTAGGCTCATCTCAGAATAATAAATTTTAAATGTGATAATTTCCATATTTTTAAACAGCTACTTCCAAAAGCATGATCTTTCGCTTTCTTTTTACTGCTTTTTATGGCCTTTTTTAATTGTTTTTATTAATGTATTTGCAATTACAAGTTATTCCATTTCATAATCGCCTAAAAGTAAATTAAAACATACTGGCGACGCCCCATTTCTTATTGTCATTAACTATAATCGGTCGACATGGAAAATACTCCTTGCACCGAAGCTCGCCGTTGATACATAAAAGGTAAAGAAGAAAGGGTAGCCAGCGAAATTTTACGTAATTTGAAAAAAGAGCTCAAGAGCTGATATCGTTCTGTTCTACCAACCAAACGGTATTGTCAGCAGCCGAAGCTTCCTAGGGGATTTCATAATTAATCTGAGTGGTAATGTTAAGTTATTTTTTGAAAATCTCAGCGACATCCAAGGATTTTCGGCTAAGTAACTTTCTAGTATGCATGTTTTATTTCACATATCCGTGTTTCTAAACATCAAACGATGTGTCCACCGGATAATTTCTGCATACCCAGAACTTAAAAATAACGAAATTGAAAGTAAAGGATTCAAAATCTACATTACATCATGCGCATCACATAAAGGTTGTTGCAAAAATTATAAAATAAACACACCTTTACAATATCAGGGATGTTATTTTTTTTACAAATCGGTTGAAGTAGTAGTTGTACTCATTCCTTATTTTTGTAGTCCGAAAAACTAACCGTACATCTTAATTAAACAAAGTTTTGCCTCCTTCCGAGCCCCGTCTTAATCATCATAAAATAAAAATAAGGATCCATCATTTTTAGAGATTTACGTGAACAAGGCTAAAAACACTAAAATAGTACACAGTTCCAAATTGTTTGCCATTCTTAAAACCTGGTTACAGGTCCAAAAGAAGATAAAGTCGAGGCAGAGGTGGTTTTAGGTGGACACTTGCACCCGGGCGCAGAAATTGTAGGGGCTCAAAATTTCAAATAAATAATCTAACAGTTATGATTATTTTGTAATTTCAAATTTCCATTTTTCCCATATTTTATCACCATTCCTAGAAAATAAAAGTAAGTAGACCGAATTAATGTGTTTGGCGATATTTTGTATTCAAATTTTGTTAATAAACGAGAATTTTGTCAAAATTAGGCCTAAAAATTTTTGCAAGAAAGCGGAGAGGTGGGGGCATTAATCAAAACTTTGCCCCAGGCGCAAGAGAGGTCAGGACAGCCACTGAGACGGGGGCTCTTCTAATCACTTTATACCCGAATTAAAATAAGGCAAGATCTCCCCTTCAAAGTTTGTGCTTTCTAACGCGTACAATCCTTATGACTCTTGTTACACGAATTAAGAGGGCTAGAGGGAAACAGTGAAAAATTGTGTTAATTAAACAGCTAGATACTCATCAAAACCAGGGCTAACAAATAAAAGAGTTAGGTTTCTTAGCTAAAGCAAATGAATTACGTTTAGCCACGGAAAACAAAATTTTTTTGTTCTTCTGATATTTTTAATTTTTTTTTCCTTTTTGTTTCTATTTGACTCACAAATATTCTTACCCCCCAAAATATTCAAGAAACAGCACTATAAATTTTAAACAATTTCCTTTTTCGACTTGTCAGGAGAACAAACATGTTATGGTTAAAGTGATTAATTGTGACATTATCCATAATAACCAAAGAATATCAATGGTTTTAATTCATAATAAATAAGTAAACCATTTTGTTGACAACATGTAACACTCCAATTAATTTGAAGCAAGATAACTCACAGCTCACAGAAAAAAATATCTCTAAAAAATATCTTAGAAAAAATAAACACGCCAAACTACCTACAATGTTTCAGACAAACCAGAAGATACAATTAAGAAAACACTATACGCATATTTCCGACAAAAAACTAAAACCGTTTAACGCTATCCACTTTGTCTGCACCCGACGGGTTGAAAATGCAGATTTAACTAGTTTCATAGGTGGATAGAAGGGCGGAATCGACCGGCTCCATACAACTAGGACAAGTGAAGCTTCTCATAAGCCAGTCATCGATGCACTCGGTATGATAAGCGTGCATACATGGTAGAAATCGAAGACAGTCTCCGTTGACGAATTCCACCATACAGATGACGCATCTAAAAAAGGAAACTGTCAAATAATCTTGAAAATCTATTTAAATCCTTGTAGATAAGAACCATTTTTGATTTAGTATTTTGACGACACGACAACAATTTTATCGTTTTATTTTATTCTCAATCAACACGGTGGGCGTTCAATTTGTAAAATGTTGATACCATTTCAGCTTTATTATATTTTTTATGACAGCTAAGAATCCTCTGTTCACTTTTTCGACATGTAAATTATAAAGTCAATCAGCAAATTCATAAAAGGATGCGAGTTGAGTGCCAAATAGCCCTAGTGGCATCTGCCTGGCCTCACTCTCAAGTGGAAAATATTCTGCTCACCGACTTTTAAAACACAAAAAGCCCAAGGACATTTTTAAATGTCTCCAAGTCATGAATTATCATTATTATTAGGAGGAGTGGTGGATCCACTATCAGTGGGTAGGCTCAGGCCTTCATGGCCCATTGCCTCTACGCCCCAAAAACTATGCTCCATTTATGGCCACTGTGGAAGGCCATCTCGTATTTTTGGCACAATGGGAATTCACCCCTCCCTATTCGGGAAAGATATTTCCCGAAATATTCAATTCCTGTTATGACTTCTGTAACTTTTCTCGTCTCGAGCCTTTTCAGTCGAAAATGTTAGTCAGGGTGGGGTTGAACTTCAGGAGTAATTCCTTCGTTTCTTTACATCTCATCTTCCTAGGCAAATTTAGTTCCGCTCTCTCATTGCTCCATCTCCTCACAGCTGCCTTCCAGCAACTCTGATAAATAGGAATGAAAGGTTCTGGACCGTAATATCTGTGATGTTTCAGTCTTAGCTGCTGATCTGCCATCTCATTAACCTCATTCCGATTGGTTTTCTTTGAATGCCAAGTCATGAAACTCCCAAGTCAAAATCTGGCCACTAAAGCAAATTTCTTATACAAGACAATCACATTTAACCTGCTCTCTGGAGCGACAATACTTCATATTAAAATCTCGCCAAAATTACCTTTGAATCCAAGAACTTACTTAGCAAAGAACTTAGCAAAGGTCAACATGACCGAATAAACTGATTGAAATATTTATGCCAATCAGAGATGTCAACTTGCTTCTGTTGAAGAAGCCAACTATGTTGTTCCCTTTTTTTCAAAATACAGTTATGTTAAAGGGCTTTTAACCTAATCCTCGTTTTAATTAATTGTAATTGCCTTTTTTATGCATAAGAGTTTTTAAATAGAAAAATCATTTCGTTTCACTGGAATCCCAAACAAAAAATATTTCTCAGTCTTTGTTATTTCTGGCATGTACGTTATGGGAGGGAGTAGGTGAGGCTCAGATTCACCGCTTCTCAAATCCAAAATATCTAATAATTTTCAGGCATTTTATATTGAAATTACCAATGTTTTTTTTGCCCCATAGAAAAGAATCCTGCTTGCACGTCTGCGTTATTTGCTTCAGTTAAACTGGAATTGTATACCGAGTTTTGTCCCAGAAGGAGTTTATTAATTTTACAAAACAACAAGAAAAACTTTCTCAGATTTGTTTTCGTTTTTCAAATTATTTAGTTGATAAACTTTTCCAGATGTGAAGCCGCAATATTCAGGTATATTTATATTATTTTTCAGCGTCTTGGTTATACTTTATACCAATAACAAAAACCTAATTTACATCAAATTTAGAAACGGAATTATATCAAAAAGCCTGTAGCAACTAGATATGCAGAATTATCTAATACTATGATGTTCAAATACTCCATCTATATTTTTAAAGTTATTTTCCGAACTTTTTAGTAGATGACAAACAAGTTTTTTTCCACAAGGAAAAGGCAGGTAGATCACTTAATAAAGCTGTATTAGGCGTCTAAAATATTCTAAGGCTTTAAGTGCAACTCTATGATAACCAACTCTCAGGCAAATATACTAGAGACAGAATACAGAAGCAAAATGTTATTAAAACACCTGCAGCCATCTCCTATGCAACATCATCTAGAATTCAGATTCTCCTCAGTACCATCTCTATTTTTAATTTCTTGCTCCAGTTTTTAGTAGATTGCATATTCTCCATATACAGTCCACAAAGAAATTCTCCAGTCAATTAAATTGCAGTATCAACCTGGCTGATAATTAATTATGTGAGAGCAAGAGTAGCCATAAGAGGTTACTACTCCTTTAGCCACTATAACCTTTCAGCCTACACTGATAGTAGTGTTTAAGGGAAATAAATAATAGCAGCCTGTGTAGTTAGTTTAGCCTCTAAGGAACCTTCTGAGAATATTTAACCATAAATGTTTTCTCCGCCTAAAATGACAATAATTGGAAAAATTAGTTCTGAATGTTAAATTATCAGGATTAGAAATATTTGCCAGGAGGACTCTCTATCTACCGAGTTGGATATTCTACCAGCAAAAATAGCAAATATTGACGCAAAATGTTGTTGAAACGACGTTGTAACATTATTTAACCATTTCCTGATTTTCATAAGCACTCTCTTTAATTTTACAATTTTTCGCTGTTTTTTCTAGATGGCATATACTTCTGCCCCACAAAAACATATGGAGACTGCTTAGAATAGCGGCTTTAAATTCAATCCTAGGATAAAAGAACTCTTGGATATTTAAGTTTTCCATTAATCTGCGTTTTCAATCCGTTCAATGAATTCTGTTTACTATCCTGCTATATCGATAAACATTTAGAGTATTTTGAAATCAGATTTCTTTGAAATTTTGATAAATCAGATACACATAAATGCCATACTGAACGATACAGCAGGGCAATCCAAAATTACTCTTGAAAGATGAATGTGATATAAATTCAGCATATTTAGGCAATAATATGAATAAGACGAACAGCGCTAATAATGCTAAAGTAGAAAACCCTTCTATTTTTCTTATTCGTCTTGTTATTGCAGTAATAGCCAGTTTCAGGTTCAGTAAAAAGAGAAAGAGGTGATCTTTTCAAGTGGTCTTTTCAATGGAAACTAATAGTAGATGAGTGCATGGCCGGGCCTATTCTAATCAGCTTATACATACTTTAAGACAAGCGAGAGTCTCCTTTCTGAAATTTAAATTTAAATTCCTTAAGGTTTGGGATCCTTATGACTTATCAAACAGTTCGTGGTAACAAACAGTAAGTAAGGAGTGACTCAGTCCAATAGTAACCAAAATCTAAAAACCAAAATTTTGATAACAATTGATATATCAAAAGAATTGGCTTTTTATGTTGATCCCAAATATATAAAGCTCAGTAAATTTAATGCTACCCATCAAAAGCTACTAGCCAGAGACAATTTGCGTAATTTTCGAGAAAGGGGGAAAACGCCTCCAAAAAGTAACCGATCTTAGTGACATTCACACCATCAGATTCAGAATATCAGAGAAGTTTCAAGTTAAAATATATGTTAATGAGGAATTTCGTATTTTTTGCCAGAAGGAAGATCACGGATACATGTTTATTTCTTGTTGTTTTGTTCCCCAAAGGTGATCGTTCGAACCAATGGTCCTAGAAGATCAGGACAGGATTCATTCGAACGGAAACCAAAAGTTCTAGTGCCCTTTTTAAGGAACTAACAATATTGGAGGGCAACAAGACCCCCTCCTATCCCCCCTTTTCCCTCAAAGACATCCAATCAAAATTTTGAGATAGCCATTTCATTCAGCATAATTGAAAGGTCCAATAACTATACTTTTGCAGATGATAAGACCCCAAATAGCTCCTGGGGAAAGGCCTGTAAGTTACATAATTTGCCCATTGTTCATATATAGTATTTGTTGTTGGGAAACGTACGGATTTTTCTTTGGGGGGGGGGGATAATTCCTGTGGGGGGTGGTTTCCACGGGGAGGAAAGTTTCCCGGGAAAATTTTCCACGAGAAATTGTACAATTAAACCTTAAAACAAACAGAAACTATTTCACATGTGAGGGGGGCTACTCCTCCCTCACTGTTTACGCTAAATTTTGACTCTTTATCACAGTGCTTTAAGGAAGATTCAAACAAAAGAGCCGTAAAATTAAAATGAAAGGTTAATTTATTTTGTTTTTTGAGTAAACCTACTATGATGGATTTAATAATAGAAAAAACAATAGCCTTTTGAAAGTAAAAACATCAAGACAGGGAAATTCTTTCCTCTGTCTTGTTATAGTTCCCTTCCAAAGGTTAAAGATTTTTTTTTGTGTGTGTGTGTGTATGTATGTGTGTTAAGCACTGAGGACGGCTTTATGAAGACCCTTGCCAAAATAACTGTTTCCTCTTTCCGCTTTCACTTTTTTCAACTGACGGAAAATCACCCTTATTTCTTAATTATTTTTATGTTTTTTTTTCCTTTTTATCAAACGTCATGCATAGCCAGTGTGGTCTTAGAACGTAGTTAAAGTCATTCTTAACTCTGTTATTCAGACCAAACAAGTAGCAAAGGTAGTTTTTTAGCAGATACATATCACTAACAGTTAGGCAAAACAGAAATCTTAATTGAAACCTAACTTCTAAAAGAACAATGATTAATGAATCGTATGGAACACATGAACCTTATGCAAACCTGCGACGGTGCGCCGTCATTGAAGGACGAGCCGGCGTGGGGGAAAATTTCACCTAACGACGCGTCGCCGGTTTGTCTGTAATTGGCCTAATCTTTTTGCCGCGATTGGTTGATTTTTGGTGTGTTGAGTAAGCTAACACTCCAAGTTACATTGCAAAGGCCTATCAAGATTGAGTTCAAACCAGAAAACGCGAATAAGAGCTTACAGAGTAGGGAGTGGCGGTATTTAAAGGGAGCCCGTGTGCCTTGGTCCCCCAAAAAATCTCCGGATTTATTTAAAGAGCTTATTCCCTCACTGGTAGCAGTCCACTTGATTTCTTGCAGGATAGTTAGATAATTTACTTGAAGAGGCTCGCAGCGTTGAAAATTTTCCCTTTTAAAGGTGTTATTTTGCTTTTATACATCTATTAAGATTATCTAACAGTTAATGGTAACGAATAGTAAGTAAGGAGCAGCTCGGGCAAATAGTAACCGAAAGTAAAAAAACGGAATTTTGATGACAATAGATACGAAAAAATGGCTTTATACCTTGATTCAAAATATGTAAAATTCATTAAGTTTAATGTTACCCATCAAAAGCTACGATCATGAGAAAATTTCTGTCATTTAAAAAGTGTGTGCGGGGGGGGGGGGACGAACCCAAAAAGCCAAGGTAGCTCAATGAAAATCACACCATTACGTTCATTGCATCAGAGAACCCTAATATCGAGGTTTCAAGCTACCATCTGTAAAAATCATGGATTTTCGTTCCCCCCCCCCCAGAATGATCAAGGATACGTCTTTTTTTTCTTTTTTTTAAGGGTGATCGTATCGAACCAATGGTCGTAAAAGATTGGGAGAGGTCTCATTCCAGCGGATATTAAAATTTCTAGTGCCTTTTTTGAGTGACAAAAAAAAGAAACGGGGGCAACTAGCCCTCCCACACGCTTCCCCCCCCCAAAGTTATCTGATCAAAATTTTGAGATGGTCATTTTGTTTAGCATAGTTGAAAGATCCAATAACTATGCCTCCAGGGATGATATGACCCCCCCCCCCCTTAGCCACTGAAGAATGGGCTGTAAGATATGAAATTTGCCAATTGCTTACATTTAATATTTGTTATTGGGATGTGTGTAGACGTTTTTCAGGAAGGGGTGGTATTTTCTACATGGGGGAGATTTTCAACAGGGAGAATTTTCCATGGGATTCCAGGGCTGAACTTTCCAGGGGAATTTTACACGGAGGAATTTGCTAGAATTCCTATAGGAGATTCTTTTTATTTGATCAAATTTCACACGTGGAAATGATGCGGCGGAATCGCCCGGAAGAAGTTTCCAACGCAACCAGGCAATTGGATTGCCTGGTTTTCCCGTGGAGAGAGGGATTTCCCGCGGCAGAAGTTCTCTACGGGGGAGTTTCCCACAGGAGAACCTAGCCATCGAGGAAGGGGGGGGGTCATTCCCGAGAAACATTTCTACAGAGGGAGAATGTTTGACACGATTTAAAAGATGATCAGAAATTAAGTAACATAATTAAATAAAAACAAGTCTTTTTTTCAGGTGAAAGTCGGCTATCGAGAATTTTCCAGGAAAATTTGAGAAAATTTCTTGGGAGCAACTTTCAGCGAGGATGGAATTGTCCGGAGGAATTTTCCAGGGGTAATTTTACATGGAAGGAACTATCCATGGAGAAATTTGTCGGGGAGGGGGCAGGGAGGGGAGAGGCGGATTTCCCGGCATTATTTGAAAGACGATCAGATATTAATTCTAAAAAAAGTTTTTCCAACTGAAAGTAAGAAGCAAAATTAAAACTTGAAATGAATAGAAATTATTCCGTATGTGAGGGGGCTGCCTCCTCCTCGATACCTTGCTCTTTAGGCTAAAGTTTGACTTTTTGTCCCAATTCCTTGAGAACGACTCATGAAACCCAAGGGCCGTTTATTTAGAATAAGAAGTCTCTTTAAAACACTACAAAAGTTAAGCGAAAAGAGTGAGGGATTGAGGAGGCGGCAGCCCCCCTCGTGTACACAGTAATTACTATTCGTTTAAACTTGTAATGTTGCTCTGCTTTCAGGTGAAAAAACTTTTTTTGTTTATTGACTTTTAAGATCAATCTTAAAATAAGATCTTAAATTAAGATCAATCTTAATAAGATCTTTAGCTATAATTTGTCATTCTCTCGGTCACACCATCACTGTGCTCAGGTTTCCAACTTCTTTTTTGTGAAAACGCAAAATTTTCGTTTTTTTTTATTTTAACCTTGGTTAAAATAAATACTTTGCCGCGAATATTTGGGATGTAGATGGTTACAAAGTGTCCTTTATCGTAAACTTTTTTAAAACGACCTCACATGTGTCACATAAAACGACCTCACAATGTCAGGTACTAATGAATTGCTTGCATCTCCGATGCAAAAGCTTATTTAAAGCTCTTTTATTTATTTACTCAAAGAACCGCAACCATTTTAAATTATTTCGAATTTTGCATGGTAAAAACTGGTCGAAAAATATCTTCAATCTTTTTTTTTTTTCAACCCAGATCAAAACTTTAGTTCAGATCAACGATTCTAAGTTAAGAATATTTCTAAGAAGCCGTGAATTGAAAGTATATTCTTGAACTCTTGCAACCAAGGCCATATTTTGCTTATTTTATTGCTCACTGTTCAACATTGACAAAAAAAAATATTAAAAATAAGATAGATCAAACCAATGCAAACAAAAATGCAAAGTTTACGATTTTTGGTTTTGATTCGGTACGATTTTAGATTTTGATTCAGGTTTAACTAAACTTAATAACTAGACATACCACTACAAGACTTCCTTCGCAGAATCTACAAATTGTACTACCGAATTTTGGACCTCGATCTTGGATCTCGGAAATTGTTTTGAAATAAGATTCGAATTTTGATATTCCGCTGTAGCTACTGCGTGTTTTCTTGGATTCAGCGTAATTTCGGAATTTTAGTCCAAGTTTATCGGAATCTCAAAAAGTTTGGGTTGCTGCCCCCCCGTCCCCCCGACACCTCTGCATGTTACAATGAAGATGGAAATCAGAATCAACTTGCATTTACATGCATTGTAGCTTCCATTGTTCAAATTTTGTCCTAGTTGAGGCCTCCAAACTGGTTCTAAGTTAAATGCTATAAGGTATCTGCAAGAAGTAATTGCCTGTTGTTTCTCTTCTTCTTCCCCGAACGAACTTCTTCTGTGTTCTGCTGCACACAAAGAACAAAACCTACAAGAGTGCTGTGACACACACTAGGTCGAAAGGTATAATATTGTGACTGCTCGATTTTATTTAGTACAACAACAGGTATCACGAAAACACAAACACGGGGGAAGCGAACGCTAGCGTTTATTGTAAACTAAGAGATTCAAAAGTCTGAAAAAAAAGAAGTGACTCTACAGATTTAAGAGTGTTGTTGCTTGTGTCGTGTTTTCCTCGAATTTACGTGTGTTATTATTTAGTGTCTGCCTTCAGAATCCTAAAGGGCTTTAACAGCCTTGCCTGTTTATTTGGATTTGAACAATGTGTCACTCAGGGTGTTTTGAACAGATCCGAATATCCTTCCGAATAAAAAATTGGCGTCAGCCGATAGCACGCCGCCGGAGGCGGCGTGCAGTGGCGCATAAATCTTTTCCGTAAAGATCAGCTATTTGCCACTGAAAAGAGAACCGCCGTAGCCGTCTAGGTCTAGTCCATACGATCATAGCTTAGAAGTAAAACGGCGATGGCAGTTCTTTTATGCATTTTGTTTGGTTATCTCAACAGTTTCGCCTGAGCGAAAGTTAACGCAACATCTTTAATTTTAAGAGCTTGCGAACTCTCACCTTAATTGGACCTGGCAATTTTATATGGATTGGATAAAAAAGAATGTGTAAATTAGAAGAGAAGAAACTGGCGCAACTGTCGACGAAAAAACACCAACGCCATCTAGCATTTGGCTCTTGGCATTTTCCCGACCTTTATAATCGTATTCATTTTAGAAAAAAGATCAGAGATTTATTACCATATTAGTTACCGGTTACAACAGTTAAAATAACTTTTACTTACTATTACACTGAAAAAAATGCCAAGAGACGCCAGACACAAGATGGCATTGTTGTTATTTTCGTCAACACTACCGCCAGTTCCCACTTTTGTAAGTAACCCATCATCTTTGGATTGGATATTGCTTTATCCAATTGGATTGGATATTGCATGGCTTTAATTTTAGAAACTCTTGTTCTCAGCAACAATGATGTACTTGAGATTTTAACAATGTTCAATGATTTACTGGTGGAAAATCCAGGGTTTGGACAAACGCCCAAGATATCAAATTGCAATAATGTACACACTTAATGAACTTTTTCAGGCATTGTTGGTTGTATGTACACTTCCATAGATCTACAACATAGGACTTAAATCCCAAGATCTTGAAAAAAAAATGCCAAGGAGCAGCAGAGCTGACTGTGCCACCGGAATCCGCCGAAATTACTTCAATTTCTAGTTTCGTTCTAACCTCTCATCTTTTATTTTCAAGATTAAAATTGTAAAATTAAAAGTTTTCAAGGTCAAGGACTACTTCAATATCCAGCTTTGTTCTGACATGTAAACTTCCGTTTTCGAGGTTTCAAGTTTAAGAGTTTTCAAAGTTCAAGAATTACTTCAATATCTAATTTTTCTTCTGACCTATAAACATCGTTTTCAAGGTTTGAATGCTTAGAATTTACATGGGAGGCTACACAAAAATACTTTGGGAATGTTTATTTTAGGAAATCAGAAAAATAGGAACAATCAAAAAACAAAAAAATTACAAGTTTGCTCATGATAAACTTACTAAGCCATATTATTAAGCATTTTTTTTTTTACTTTTTGCATGTGTGTGCATGAAGGAATAACTTTTTTGGTTGAGACTGATCCCCCTCATATCTAATATAAAAGTATTGACTTCCAAAAAACTTTTCTTAAGCTAAAACCCATTTTTGTTTCATGCATATTCAAAAAATTTACCATTTTATGAATGTGTCAATATTTTGAAGTCAGCCCGCTATACCCAATGAATGGGGGGAGGGGTCATCCTCCCCCAAGTAATATTATTACATTTCCCTAAGAATATTTAACATTAAAAGAGGTGAATAATTGGCAATAAAGCTGGTTTATGGCTCTGATTTGATTCGGCGTTCTATAATCAAACAGTTCAAGGTAACGAACTGTAAGTAAGGAGCAACTTAGCGCAATAGTAACCAAAACCCTAGGAAAAACAATTTCGACAATTAACACGTCAAAAGAATTGGTTTTTCAAACTGATTCCAAGCATATAAAATTCATTAAATTTAATGTTACCCATCAGAAGCTACGAGCCTGAGAAAATATGCCTGATTTTCGAAAAAGTGGCAAAGCACCCCCCAAAAAAACAAGCAATACCAATGAAAATCACACCATCAGATTCAGCGTATCAGCATATTCAGATTATCAGATTCAGCGTATCAGCATACTCAGAGTATCAGATTCAGTGTATCAGCATATTCAGATTATCAGATTCAGCGTATCAGCATATTCAGATTAACAGATTCAGCGTATCAGCATATTCAGATTATCAGATTCAGCGTATCAGCATATTCAGATTATCAGATTCAGCGTATCAGCATATTCAGATTATCAGATTCAGCATATCAGCATATTCAGATTATCAGATTCAGCGTATCAGCATATTCAGATTATCAGATTCAGCGTATCAGCATATTCAGATTATCAGATTCAGCATATCAGAGAACCATACTACAGAGATTTCTCACGGGGAGAACTTTTCGTAGGGAGGATATTTCCCGAAGAGGGGGGGGGGGGGATTTCCCGACATTATATGCAAAACGATCAAAAGTCAAATTAAAAAAAAAGTTTTCCAACTGAAAGTAGGGAGCAACAATAAAACTTGAAATGAACAGAAATTATTTCATATATAAGGGGGCTGCCCCTTCTTTGACCCTTGGGTTTTAAGCTAAAAACCCTTGAAGTTCTCTAAAAGCACTTCTCATTCAAATTCAACGGCTTTTGTGTTTCAGCAGTCTTTCTTAAATAATTGAGACAAAACCTCAAACTTTAACGCAAACAGAGTAAACAGAATCTTGCAACCATCATAAATCACTATACCCATGGCCAGATAAGACTAATAGTAAATAGCAAGGTAATGGACATACATTACTCACTCTGTATTCTTCTTGCACCCATCAAAGGTTGCTATACAAGAAGCCAGATCAGACCAACATGATATAACAACAAATGGATACAAATGACTACCTCTCTATTTTGCTTGCAACCATCATAAATCACTATACCCATGGCCAGAATACCAAATGGCAAGATCAGAGTAATTCAAAATAACAAAGTAATGGGCTTTAGTGACTCACTCTCTATTTTTCTTGCACCCATCATAGATCCCTGTGGGTAAATGTTGGATAAGCCCAATTCGTTTGGCCATTTTTACTTGTTCCTCTTCTGACAGAGATGTAGTTTGAATTCGTCCACTGGATGTGTAAGATATCGTCGATGAAGTCTATAAAGAGTAAAACCAATGGACTTGATGATACTTGCATTTTAACACTTTTAACTGTCCAGATATCAAAACAACTTTTTTCAAACTTGGAAAAATTTATGTTTATCTTCTAAGTCCCATTCCAAAAATTCCAAGTCTTTTCTTATTTATTATTAATGTGGGAAATGATAATATGGAATGGAATTTAGAAAATTACCTTAAAAATTTCCCAAAATTAAAAAAATCAAGTTAATATCTGAACAATTCAAAGCAATAAAATATGGTGAAATAGGGAAATCAAATAGAGTTTGCTGACATCAAAATAACACCCTGCAATCTCTGTAGCTCAAGCTATTCTGATAATGCTTAGAATTCTTAATTTACAAAAATTGTGCTTTTACAAACTGTGGAGTTTTTAGTGTTACTCTATATTAGTAACTTTAATTTTCGAAGTATATCGTTAATTTTAACCATAGGCTATTTTACTACTACTGCTACTACTACTAACAACTCAATGCAGCACCAAGCCACCTGAGGCCAACACAGCTACGCACGTTCCTCCTCGATCCCAATCAATTGGAAGCCTACCTCTTGACACTCTCCTAGGAACTTTCTATTTCCCTTTAAACTTTCCTTAAGACATCCTCCCACCCCAATTAAGGACGGCCTGCTTTTGGTTTGGCCTTAGATGGTTGACTGATAAGGATAATCTTTGGCAATCTGTCATCTTTCTTCTGCAGAACGAACCCTGGCCATCTCAACCTTTCTCTCATTATCAGAAAGCGGGATTGAACCATATTTATTGTAAAGCTTATTGTTTGAGATAGTCAGTCAGTTGGGTTCCAATACAATCGATAGGCAATTTCTCTGGAAAACATCTAGCAAATCCTACTCTGTTTTTCAGAGCACTCATGCTTCAGAGCAATGTTGCACCCACCGTCTTTACTAATAGTACTACCTGGGTAAGTGAATTTGTCCACTTGATTGATCTTCTTGCTACCCAACATTACTCTTTACATTGACTTATTCCTAGTCTTAGTGACTTAGTCTTAGTGACTAGGCCTAGTCTTCTTAACATTAATTTTCAAATCTGTTCTTGCACCCTGAACTCCCAATTTCTACAAATATTTATTTATTTTCCTAACATTTTCATCTAGGATCAAGATGCTTAAATCATCAGTATAATCAAAGGCTAGGAGAGTTATACTTCCCCAATTGATACTTCCTACCTTCACCTTACTACCTATGTATGTGAGCCTGTCCTCTTGATCAATCTTCTCGTTACCCAACATCACCTTTCCATTTTCACTAATTGCTAGTCTTCGTGACTTAGTCTTCTTAACACTAATTTTCAAACAGCTGATCAAACGCTTGCTCATAATCTATAAAACTAAGGACTACTGGCGTTTGATCTCTCAGGTATTTCTCAATTATTAATCTAAGAGTTAAAATATGGTTGATCTATCCTCTACCCTTCCTAAAACCAAACTGTTCTTTCCCTAAAACTTTATTTGCAGCAGCTCTAAGTCTAAAAAGTATCACCATTCTAAGTAATTTGCTTTCTGTGGAAACCAGGCCCATGTTTTTACAATTACCACACTCACTCTTATCACCTTTCATATAGAAGGGTTTTATTAGAGTTTTTCTAAAAATCACTAGGTACTTCTCCCTTTTCAAAAATTGTACTCATAATCTTCAGTTATTTATCTCCAACTTCATAACCACCATGTTTAAGAAACTCATTTACCATACTATCAGCACCAGGGGTCTTATCATTTTTCATTCCTTTTAGCATTGTAATTAATTCTCCTTACAAAATAAATCTTCCTTCACATCCAAAGCGTCACAATTGTTTTAATCACCTATTCTCTGCTTTTTTCGAAGGTAAATTCTATGAATAACTTAATCTTTGAATATATTTGCTGTATAATTAAAACGTTGCAACTATAAAGAGCGAGAACGTATATATGTAGATTGTAATTTTAAATTTCTTACAGATCGTGTAGTTAAAGATAAAAAAAATAGAAGCTAGAAAGAACAAGCTTTAAATTTTATAACCAGTTTCAGTCACGTCATTATAAAAATTTTATAACATCATTATAAACTTTTATCACTTATAATGATAAAAATATGATCATTAGAAATAGGAGGATTATTGGTAAAAAATCAACACAAAAAATTATCATCCTACCAAAAAGAATAATATGCAACATTTTGAAAATGTAAAAATGTTTTCATTTCCAAACTTACCAAAAGACTAAAATTTTCTTCATGCAATGAGAAAAAAATTTGATTCTGAAAACTAAACAAAATTACAGGGGGCAGTCATGACATAAAAGTTGTCTTTGAACTAATGAAATATTTTGACTGCCTCATATTTTCAATTTTTGTCTAAAAATGTTTTGCCTTGCTAATAGCAAAATTTTCTTTAAAGTTTCTAGGACAATTAGAGGTAAAAGACTTTTTTATTTTTAAGAAATGTTTTAATACCATGATTTTGCTCAATCAAAGCTGTATATGCATCCATAAAGAAGGCATGCTAAGAACTCCCCTTCAAGAGCTCAACACCATAATTAACCATAAGACACCATAAGAGCTCAACACCATAATTAACCTTAAGACACCATAAGAGCTCAACACCATAATTACACAACACATTCTACACAAACAAAATTTCGAACTTGGTCAAATAAAGTCTCAAACTTGGTTAATATAACAAGAAGCAATAACAGAATATAAGAAGCAAAAAACAAGAAGCAATAAAAAAAAATACATAACAAAGTATCCAAAAGTTGCCCATTTCACAATTTTTTGGGAAACACTGATACTTTGTAGAAAAGAATTTACTAGGGGGAGGGGGAAGCAGTTCCATAGTCTATCTTGCACAAGCATCATCAGTTGGTGATGTTAAACTTTTAGTTTTCACAAAAAGCACTTTCAAGAAGAGAATTATTTCAACAGACAATAAGAGTGGTCATATTAAGATATGGCAGGGCTGCCACAGGTTCAAGTGGTGAAAAATAGGGACTTAGGGACCTCTTCTTAGTCAACAAAGGGACCTCTCTAGGGACAATTCTAGAAGCAAAATGAGCCCAAAAACTCAGTTTTCAGAAAGCTTTCAAAAAAAGAGCAGTGACCCAACAGCAAATGACACTTGACTAAGAAAAAAAATGGGAATGACCATTTGTAGACATCTCTCCAAAATCCGAGGCCAAGTAATAATTAAGAAACCGACCACACCAGAATCATCATGCCATGGGAGGAGCTTTTAGCTTCTTTTTTTGAACGCTTTAATCTCAGATACAAAAATATGATGAGAGATAAGGGTATGGTAACTAGAACAAACAACCTATTTGTTTCCATTTTCTGCACTGCCTTCTACTGGAACAGAGATGTGATCAGTAACTGTTTCTTTGACTCTAACTGCTGCTGGTTCTTTAAGTCCCATCTATCATAGCCTGTGCTAGTTGTATCTTGACAATGTCCTTCCTTTCAGTGCCATTTTGAGCCAGCTATGAGCTTTCTTCAGTAGCTCGTCTGCAAGCTGCTCCTTGGAACCAAACAGTTCTTTTTTTTCTTAGAGAGATTTTTCGAGAGTCTCTATTGTCTGTCTTTTCAAAGAGGTTTTAGCGAGCTGCTGCTCTCACAGCCGTTCTCTTGCCTCCAAGTCCTTCTGCTCTTTCTCAGACTTTTTTTTAAGGCTTTTTCCTGCTGTAGGTACAAATCATAGCTCTTTCTAGGGGATTTGACCAATTTTATCAAGTCTTCAGTGACAGCAACATTTTGCTCATGTCCTCCAAATCTGCCCCACCTATCTATCATAAACAGCTTTGTATTCAAAGTTTATTTGTTCACTGAAGCTCTTTCTTCGCTGAGAACTCGCCCGAAAAGGGAGAAACCCCGCTCAATGCTGGCAGACCAGTGTGAAATGGTCAAAGCATTTTTTATGACTTCAGACGAGTTTGGACATTTTCCTCCCTGGATCACGTTGTTCCCCTTGCCGTCGATCCTTCCTGGCTCTGATGGAAGCCCAGATAACTGAACTAGCTTAAACTCGTCAACCAACATGTCTTTTTACATCTAGGTAGGTAACTTCATGGCAACGTATAATAAACTGTGAGCAGAAACTGACTTTGAAACTTCATCAGGATGAAGAAAATTTAATGGTTTCAACAACTGCTTTCTGCCGACTTCATCAAGGATCATCTTCCAGAAATAGGGTCCAAGAGGTTCAATTTAAATATAAGCAAACTTAATTCACCCAAAGGAAAAGTTTTTGATCACTGTATCTCAGAACATTTTTCCATATACATCTGCTATTCCACCAGTCGATTTCCCAGAATAGTCAGACTCAATCATCTTCAGAGTCCATGTAATTGTTTCATCCCTCACTACACAAGCACCTAGGTGCAAGGGCTGTTTTGTCGGTTCGCCTCTCTCCATGGAAGATAGTGCCAAGAGATAAATCTGATTTGGTGCTAACTTTATAGTAACATTCTTCATAGGTTCTGCAGTTCTGGCGTTTTGCAGTAAAGCGTAGGAACCCTTATGGCAGACAAGCGATGTATTGTAGATAGAACAAAAAAAAGAGAACAGATCTCCCAGAACAGCTCTTCACCACTCTTTCATTGGGTGTTCTGTCGCATCTTTCTTTTCCAACCAAGTCTCCCAGAATTAACTCTTTCCCATTCTAATTCAAAATGAAACTTCAAACCCTAAACTTTAAAAAAAGAAGTTAGTAGACAAACATATAGGCTATTACCAGAAATGTATTCAAATAAAAAAGGGTGCAAGGAGGTAGTTTAATAGTTCAAGAAATGCATATAAGCTCAAAATCGCGCAAGAAACCTGATTTTAATACCACTGCCTTCATATTTGTAATTAGATCCATTCTCTTTTTTTTCCTCTGTGTGCAACAAAGTGACACCCAGAAAAGAGTTTCCTAAGTAATTAACAACCAAACCTTGCCACCTCCTAGTCTTTTGATTCCAGAGGCAAATAGGGTCACCCCTTCTGCGTGACTAGTCTGTCTACTGTGGCCAGACAGTAACGCTGTAGCCTATGTAGCAACAAGTTTAGTCTTTCTAAGACAAGCCAAAACAGGTTCCAAGAATCTCAAGCAAAACAAAAATACTGAATACCATATACTCACAAGTATTGGTAGCCTTCAGGATACGGAGCTTTAAACCAAAGCAAGAAAAGGGACTTTAGGGACCTTTATCAATTTAAGGGACCAATAAGGACCTTCACTCGATTTTAGGGACTTATCAATTTAAGGGACCAATAGGAACCTTCGCTTGATTTTAGGGACTTTAGGGACCTTGTGGCAGTCCTGATATGGCAAATCTCATATCATTTTGGCAAGATCTAAATGAGCTGGATCATTTTTAAAGTGAAGGGCTAACTGGACACCACTGAAAAGATTGAATGAGTTATTAAGTTGTTAATATATATATATATATATATATATATATATATATATATATATATATATCCAGCATAATCTGTGACTATTTCTACCCTTGAAAATTGAAGGAAGCCATGGTTCCTATCCCCAAATAATATTCCTGATTAACTGTGGTTAAACATAGATGAAAATTCAAAAGCGAGTTGAGGATAAAAGATATCATCATTTATAAACTTGTTAAAATTATCACTTAAAAACTTTTTACCTCATAAGGTGGTGGTAGATCATATTCAGACTGCTGGGAATCACTTCGTCCATCTTGATTTAAGAGACCAACATCATCAACTGCAGAGCCTTTCAAGCAATTTCCCATTGATTAGTCTATAGATAATTGAACAGATTAATTAATATTTAAAAAAATTGTGTTTGAGAAAAAGATGATAATAATGAAACATTTATTTGATTATCTGAATTTTGGTCAAATGTATCATGCTGAATACAATCATCACTATTCAAGGAAAAAGAAACACCCAAAGAAGAGGAAAAATATGACAGGTACCCATGTTATTTGACCTCATATTATCAAAAGAGATGACAATGCTGAAGTCCTATTTACTTGCCCATCTTAATCTTGGCCAAAAATGTTTTTGTTTTTTGCTGACTTGACATTGTCCTTCTAATTTTATGAGTTTACTTTGTTTTTGTTTTTAATGTTTTACGTATTTGACATTGACCCTTTTATAATTTTCTGTTGTTGTTTGATTGTTTGTTTTTGTTGTTCTTTTTTCGCTGTATTTAATGCTAAAGTGGAATTTTGCCCTTTTGGGCTTGTGATGGCCATTTTTCAGCAATAAATCTTATCTTATCTTAAGTGTTATTAATGTAGTTGATCATCCCTAATCAAAAAATACAAACACTGGTAGATGGGGAGACACATGAAATTTGTAAAATCTATTCATGTTATTTGCTCATATGTCAATTAATTCTATTTAAAAATATGACAATTATGAAAGGACCATTTTAATCATTGTCAAATTTTTCACTATTAACTTCAGTCCTCACTGTTCAAGAAATTCGCAACATATAGGGAATATATGACAGTTACTAATATGGCTAGCAAGAAATTCTAGAAAAGGCCTTAGCCTGTCTATAGAAAATTATTTTACTATTTCACATAACTTTTCAATTAGAATATAATTGGTTTCTTCAATGATAAATTCTGAAAAATGCATCAAAAGCCTCTAAAATATTTACTAATATGACTCCTTAAGGCAAACCAGTAAACTTTATGCCCCATCCCCTAATAGCCATATAAATTCCCAAACTATTCATGTGCAATGAACTTTCCATAGATTTGTTGCATTTGCTTCCTTGTTTGCTACCAAATTAATTTTGAGAAAAGAGCCAATAAAGGTTTTATTTCAAGAGTACAATTGAAAATTCATTGTGTATATGCGGTTTAGGGTATAAATTTGACCATTATAGGAGGGGAAAGGGAGGTTATTTCTTTGCATTAAGGAATGTTATTAATAAATATTTTAGAATGTTGTAAAGAAGTTTTCAGAAATTAAAAGCTGTTCCTTCTGGAGAGTGGGAGCACAATACTAATACCACACTCTAACATACTTACTAACATTATTCCTTAAGGTGTTCAACTACACTTTACCCCCCCCCCCCCTGATGGTCAAATATATACCTGAATTGTAGACACACAATGAAATTTCCAAGCAGTAGGTTTACTGTAGTAGTGCTTTTTTGCCATTACATCGATTTCAAGAAAAAAGTTACATATCACCACTTGAACAGTTAAATCAATGTAAAATCTCTACAATAGCACCTAGAAGATGGATTGTTTCAACCATTGGTTTTGTCTAAATTTTTGGTAAGATTCTAGTTTAAGAGTTTCTTATTATTTAGGAAAGTAGTTAAATTAGGTGAATAAAACTTTAGGAATGAATCCAGGGCTGAAAATGTACCCCAGGAAGTATTACCTATCTACTATGCCTACTCTGTTGTTATTTCTAGGACTTGGAAAGATTGAATATATGACTTGTCTATACCTATCTGGATTCTAAAAGAAATGCCTTAGTTTTAAGTTTAGAATCTCTTTTTACTGGCTTTAGTTTTTAAACACACTTTTAAAAAACTAATTTAAATATAATTTAAAAAATCATTTTAAACACATTATTTTTTAAAATAAAAAATACAATTTAGATACAATTTTAAAAAAAACTTTAAATACATTATTTTTAAAAATAAAAATACAATTTTAAATACAATTTAAATACAATTAAATCCATACAGCCTCATTAACGTTTTTTTCCTAAACTTAAGAAACAGATCTAGAGATTTTTAAAACTTTATAAATTGAGACAGAACAAAGGTATGAGGCTCAAAACACTGCCTTATTTGAGCAGGCATATTTCTTAAAGTTTCACTTTTACAGGGTGGGCGGAAAGTAACTCCCTATTTTAAATTACTTATAAATTGTATATAATTTGTTACTGCTTGTGGACTCATCCGCTACACAGTGCGAACTGTGCTCAAGAAACAGTTGAACTGGCGTTCGTGGAAGCCGCACTACTGCCAATCACTCTCGGATGAGGACTGTGACATTCGCATGGAGTTCGGAGAAATCATGCTGGCTTGGCATGAAGAGTGGCCCCATCTCTTCCGCAACATCCTCTGGACTGATGAGACTGTGTTTCACGTCGGAGGCTTTGTCAACCGTCACAACTCCACTACTGGGCAGGAGAGGATCCTATGATGACAGTTGAAAAACAGCAAAATCGACCCAAAGTAACGGTGTGGTGTGGTATCACCTCAGATCAGGTTGTGGGCCCATTTCTTCTGCGCAACACCATGAATGCTGAACAATACCATGATATGTTGCGTGATAGAGTCTGGCCAGTTGTCAGCACATGGGAGAACATCGACGAGTTGATATTTATGCAAGATGGCGCCCCACCACACTTTGCTCTTGTTGTCCGCGAACGGCTGGATGCTCGCTTTCCGGGGCGTCGGTTGGGACGTCGTGGTCCACATGAATGACCATCCAGGAGCCCGGATTTGACACCCTGCGACTTTTTTCTTTGGGATTGGGTAAAGGAAGAAGTCTACCGCTCCAAACCAAAGACACTCGAAGAACTGGAGGATCAAATTAAGGGAGTCATGTCCACCATCCCAGCGGAGTTTCTGAGAAAGTCAGTGGATGCCATTCCTGAACGTTTGCAGCAGCTGGTGGAAAGATCTGGGGCACATATTGAATTTCAGAGATAACTTACCATTTATACCTTGTATGATTAATTTTTTTGAGAATAAATAAATATAATGTACATTGTTTTATTAATCAAAATAGGGAGTTACTTTCCGCCCACCCTGTATAACACAAAGTTTGTTAAAAGCCATCAAAGGTTAGTGCCCTCTGGAGAGAGAAGGAGTGGAGGACGGTGTTTCAAAATATCTTCTCATGACGTTAAGGCTCTGAATGCATTCCTGAAAGTTTAATTTACCTAACTCAACTATTTTCTAAGATAGCAAGAAGCCTCAAAACTATATTTTACCAAATTTTCGTAGTAAGAATGCAATGAGCTTTAATATTTTAGCCCTAAACAATGCTGAATATTTAAAGGCACTGACAGTCAACATTGGAGCCTGATCTTGGACACTTATTCAAAGCTTGAGCCTACTCTTGGGAAATGTTGTCTAATCCAAGACATAGGATATTAAGGTTAGAACAAAGAACCTAAATCACAGACAGACTCAATCTTTAGCAGATTTAAGCTAAGACAAGTTTTGTAAGCAGAATAACTATATCTAAAAATGCTAGACTGTAGGGGTGATTTCTTTCTAAATTTAAATGTTGAAAAACAAGGTTTTTTAAGATTGTAGTCACCCAATCCCAACTTGCCTAGTCTAAATTATCATCCAATTCCACCTATTTAAACCTATATACATAATTTCCAAGTTCTGAAAAGATATTGAAAAATTTCAGTTTAAGCGGCTTCTTGCTACCCTGGAAAGTATGGTGGTTGAGTTAGGTGATTACAACTTTCAGGAATAAGTCCAGGGCCAAAAATACAGCCTGGGAAGGCATTGCCCTGCTACTATCCCTACCCTTTTGCTATCTGCAGGGCTTAGAGGATTCTATGCATGACATGTCTATGCCTATTGGAATTCTGACATATGTTTTACTTGAATTTTGAGTTTGTATCTCTTCTTCATTGTCTTTAGTTTTTGTTTTAATGCAAGTCCTATTATTCCAATAGACCTAGAACTTTAAGCCACATCAAGGGTTAAATTCCTAAATTCAATAAATCATTTTACACATTGTTAAAACCTTATAAATTGGGACAGTGTAAAGATATAAGGGTCAAAATGCTTTTTTATGCCTTATTTGAGCAAAAGACCTATTTTGCATGATTCCCCTTTTATAACACAAAGATTAGCCTATTGAAGTTGATCAAAGTTCAGTGCCCTCTGGATGGAGGAGTAGAGGTGGATGCTTCAAAATATCTTTACAAGAGATCATTATGCCTCTGAATGCATGTCTGATAGATATACAACAATCAGTTAACTCAACTAAATTTTATATTTTTGCCAGTATTTATCAAAATACATGCACAAATCTATTTTTTGTGTATTATCCTAAAAAAGGAGAGAATATTGTCAGAGATTATGGGCAACAAGAAAATGGCTGCTAATAAAAGAATTATATGTGATGAATTAGATGTTAAACTATAATCTAAATTCTATATAAAAAAAAAAATATTATCAACCATCTTCCAGCTAGCTACGGCTGAACAGCTTCTGTCTATTTAAATTAAAAACAAATTTTTTTTCAACTTAAAGTAGCCATATTAAAACTTAAAATGAACAAGAATTATTACATACATAACCCTCTTTGATGTTCTTTACTCTAAAGGTGGACTTTTTGTTCTAATTATTTAAGAAAGACTCCTGAATCACAAGTGCCATTTAATTAGAATAACAAGCTTTTTAATAGTTAAAAAAAAATAGCATAAAGAACAAGGTAATAAGGAAGAGGCAACCCCTCATATATGTAACAATTATTGCAAAGTTATATAATGGGCAAAGTTAATAGCTAGCAGCACTTCCCCCAGGGGTTGTGGGGAGTCAAGTTGTTCTCAAAGGCATAGTTATTAGATCTTTTGACTAAGCTCAACAAAATGGCTATATCAAAATTTTGATCAGACACCTTTGGGACAAAATGGAAAATGAGAGGGGGCCTAGCTGCCCTCCAATATTTTTGGTCAGTTAAAATTAGACTAGAAATTTTTGATTTTTGATAAAATGAGCCCTCTCCTGATCCTCTAGGATAACTGGTTTGATACATTTAGCTACAGGAAAAACAAACAAATAAACATGCACTCATGATCTTGCTTTTTGTAAAAAGTACAAAATTCTATATTTTTGTATACAAGAACTTGAAACCTCTCCATTAGGGTTCTCTGACATGTTGAATCTGATGGTATGATTTTCAGTAAGATCATGATGTTTTGGGGGTGTTTCCTCCTTTCTTCAAAATTAGGCAAATTTTCTCAGGCCTGTAACTTTTGATTGTTAAAATTAAACTTGATAAGCTTTATATAATTTGACAAGGCATCAAAATTTGATTCTTTTGATGTATCCAATGTTATCAAGACTCTATTTCTTGGAGTTTTGGTGGCTATTAAGCTGCATGACTCCTTGCTTACAGTTCATTACCACAAACCATTTGACCAACTTCTCAAAAAACAGAATGTTCAAAGGAGTCATTCTTAAATAATATTAAATAAAAAAACAAGTTTTTTTTAACTGAAAGTAAGGAACAACATTAAAACTTAAAACAACAGAAATTATTCCAAATATGAAAGGGGGACAGTCCCTTCCTCAATGCCTTGCTCTTTATGCTAAAGTTTTTTATTGTTTTAAAAAATAAAGTTCTGAGACAGAGTCAAACTTTAGCATAAAGAGTGAGGTGTGGAGGAGGGGACCACCCCTTTCATAAACAGAATAATTTCTGTTTGTTTTAAGTTTTAATGTTGCTCCTTACTTTTAGTTAAAAAAAACTTGTTTTATTATTTAATTTCTGAATGTTTTTGAATTAATGTAGCTTTGATTTTGGCTCATACATGAATAATTAAAACAAAATTTGCATATTAATTTTACTTTTTTTTTGCTAAATGGCTTTCTTGAAATTTTGTTCTGATGTAACTTATGAGTTAACTTATGTAAGAAACTTCTATATTCATATGTTTTTATGCATGTCCCCCTAGTCTATACCTCACTTTTTATGCTAAAGTTAAAATTTTGTTCAAATCACAAACCCCTGAATCACAAAAGCCAGTAAATTAGAATAGATAGCTCTTTTGAAAGTATTAAAAAAAAAAATTTAGCATAAAGAGTGAGAAATTGACTAGGGGGCAACCCCCTTCATATACATAATAATTTATGTTCATTTTAAGTTTTAATGTTGCTCCTTACTTTCAGTTGAAATTTTTTTTTTTATTTAATTTCTGATAGTCTTTTTTTAAATAATGCTGGGAAATCCAGCACCCCCCTTCATAGAAATGTTCTAAATAGACTATGATAGGCCTAATTGCTTTACTTGGAAATTCAACTTTTAACCCTTTACAGACCTTTAAAGATGTTTTTTTTTCATCCTATTAAAGGCAGCATTTTGATGTCTGTCACTCTTGTTTCAAGCTGTGTACCCATAACTGAGTCAATGGTGATTAAATCAAGAACCAGAAAACAAACAGGAAATATAGGCTATAACTTGGGCTATATAGCCTATTTATACATTGAGAGGGGGTCATAAAGGATATTGGAGTTGCAGTTGAAATGTGTTAACTACAACCAGGGGCATCCTGAGGCATTTTATTGTGGAGGGGGGTGGGTGTGATATTTGTAAATTTAACAAATTGCTACATAATTTATGCCAAATTTTACCAAATAACAAACAAGTTGGGGGGAGGGGTGTGCCCCTCCCCCCTCAAATTGCCCCTGACTACAACTAGCCTAGGCTACTCTGTAGGCTATATTAAGAAGGAAGCAGTGTTGCTTTCAACCCTTTTTAGCAAAAATAAGAGAAAAAATTATCATCTTTAAGGGTTTATAAAAGGCTTAAAATTGGATTTTCTTAGTAGCCTAAAGCAATTAAGCTGTTGCATTCAGAAAGAGCATAAGAAAGGCATTGAGTGGTGTGTTCCCCTAATTCATAGCTCAGCAACAGAAAGGTATCAATATTTACTCTGAATTTGTACCTCTGTCTAGAGACAAGGTCCCAAAGCTTAGTCAATTTTTTTACAATTTAGGGTAATAGGCCTATATGCTAGCCTAGTTATTAGTCATTAAAACTTCAATATCAACTGCTCATAGGCCTACAGCTTGCTGGTCTAAATTTTCACTAAAAGAGCCAAGAATCTTACCAACCTAGGTTTAGAATCAAATTACACCCCTTTAATTTCAAAAGCCTACCTAGTTCCAAGACTTGCTTTTGTTTGTATTCTAAATTTGCATATGCTTCTTCTTAATTTATGCAGTGTTTTCACTTCCTTTTTCTCGCAGTCCGATTGGTTAGTTCAAAATCCCTAATAAAAACTTTTTGCTCCACAAAAAAAATCATTATCATACATTCCACGCGTGCGGGCCTTTTATGTAAGAATTATCCCAAGTATTTTCTTATAGATTTTAAACAGTATGTAATGAAATTACAAGACTAGTAGTCGTCAGCTACTGAAGACGGTTGAGATAAAAAGTTTTGATGCTATTAAACTCGCTTAGTATTCTCTCAGCCACAAAATTAGTGAAGGGAAGGGTCAGTACCCATTCGAATTGTATGATCAGAAGGGGAAAACAAACAACTCCAACAGCATTTTGGTAGATTAATGTGTATCCCAAGCACTTTCAGTTTACGAATTTTCAGGATCCAAATTTTCAGGATATAAATTATTCCGTATTGCTAGGTCAAATTGCTATCCCAGTCTGCATTAATCTCCTTTATCCTAGCCAGGCTAGATAATTGTCTGGACATGGAATTGATTCAGAGAAGAGAAGGATTAATATCCATTCGAATTGTATTATGAGATGGGGAAAACAAATAACTCCAACAGCATTTAGGTTGATCCATAAGTATCCCAAGCATTTTTAGCTGACAAATTTTTAGGATCCAAATTTTCGAGATATAAATTATTCCGTACTGCTAGGTCAAATTGGTATCCCAGTCTGCTTTAATCTGCTTTATCCTATCCAGGCTAGTTAAGTGTTTGGATATGGGATTGGCTTAGAGACAGTTTCAAAAACTGAATCTTCAAAATTTAATCTTCCTTTCATATGGATGAGGAATTCATCCTAATTGTCTTAAATTACTCTGTAAAACAAATGTAACTCGTTTAGCATGAAACAATAGATAACCTACAAGCAAAGTCATACACTTATATCCTTCCAATGTCAAATTTCCTCACCGAATTGGGAAATGTTAAGGTAATTTTTCATCGATTTTCAATGAATTTCAAACAGTCCATATACAGGGCAAATCCTGAAAGCTCGTGGCGGATATTTTGACTAGTTCTTTGGCTTATTGTCTTATGAAACAGGTCATCATCGGTTTGGAACAAACAATTGAAGTTGTTAAACAGACCGAGTGAATGAGAAAAAATCTCAAGCATTGTTTTCAGCAAAGGGTTTTGATGTGTTCTTGTGCAAAGGTAATCACATGTTTTATTTTTAGTAGAGATTGAATTTAATCTAATAATATTCCAAGACTAGCAGTCTTTTGGCTATTGAAAACTATTGAGATAGTCAGTTTTAATTTTTTTCATCTCTCTTAATATGATCTTGGTCACAACATTTGAAGAGAGCATCAATACCCAGAAGTTAATATCCAACTATAGCATCATTTTTACGTTCAAATTGTAAAATTACTTTTTGTTCTACAAAATCCCCACAAAAACTTTGCTGTACAAGGTTAAGGCTTTACCTTAATTTTCTATTACAAAATCTGCAAACTCGTGTGGGATTCAATTGTGGAGGTGGTCACATCTATTTTTTTTTAACACAGACTGAATATAGCGCAATCACATTGCATGATCATTAGTCATTGGCTCTCGAAGACGGTTGAGATAGTCAGTTTCGATGTTATTCAGCTCTCTGAATATTCTCTCAGCTACAGCATTGCGAAAGAGAAGGGTCAATATCCGTTGGATCAGCTATGCGGATCCAGCCATGAGTGGCTAAACAGGCTGAATAGTAAATTGCAAATTAAAAAATTAAGGCAAATTACCTGATTTAATGTTTATTATTTTCGAAACTACAATACCCAAGTGTTTTCTCAAGTATAGTCACACGCTTTTAGTATCCTCAAGAATTTACCTCCTGTTTTCTTTAAGGAAAACACATTTGTGCATAAGACGATACAGCGATGTAAAGAGCATGGGTGAGGCTTCAAAGGTTGTCAGTGACCCAGCTAGGTTGGTACACTGGGTAGGACCCCTGTTAATAATCTTAAGACTTTCCAGGGGCACCAATTCACGAAAAGGAATGGAGGCAACAATTTTACTGTTTTTCAGTGAAGGCGCAAGAAAGTCTTTTTTTTAATCCATGGAGTATGTTCCAGCATACATCTCCAATGGCAAAGTATCACTTTTATTTCGTAGTCAGTTGCAATAAAAGCTATATTTAAGTCATTACCCCATGATGAAATATTTTTGAAATAAAGGGGTAAGCTTTAAGCTATAGAAACTAACATCAATTGTTCCCAAGTCAACTTACTAAAATCATAGGCTTGCCTACATTTTTTTTTTTTTTATTTAAATTTAACGCTTAAGCGAATCAGTACCATGGAAGAGGCGAATAAAGGCCTTTCTAATAGCGAAAAGCCTACCATGATTGATATTCTGGGCTGTCTCAATTGACGGATAACTTTTGTATTGCATGGAACGGAGAGACAATAAGGAGAAAAATAATAAAGAAAAGAATAATAAAGAAAGAGAGGCGATAAGAATGCTAAGAAGAGGTAGGCATGACAATAGACTGTTTCAATCAAATTGTAGCTGAACTTTGACAAGCTGGGATATGGTCTCCGTAATGTGTGTATACTTATCGGAAGATATGTATGCCTTATGACTCTAGTTGCACCATTCATGGCACCATAAGTTTGTGTACTGAATATAAGATAAAAAAGTTTAAGGTAAATAGATGAATTTCAATAATTCTCATCATAATATGCAATTAGCAGAAACAGTCTATATATAGGTTTATACCCGTTTTGATAACCACCGGAGACATATGTACGTACTAAATTTTTTCTTGCACTTTGGCGGTATAACACAAGAAGACAGCAAGTTTGCTGATATAAAAGCTAGAAATGCAGCGCTCAGAGAATTTTTTTTATTTTTCAAAACACATTTTTTAGTTAAGTGAAGCCTGCATCCATATTTATTCCTGAAAGGAGCATTGAATTTGGAAAGCAGAAAAACCTTCAACTTTTGATATTTCTGATAGTATAGTAAGCATATTGTTGTGTTCTAAATTAATAAATAAAAAGACGAGTTTATCTTCAACTTAAAGTAATGAGCAATGCTAAAACTTAAAACAAATAGAAATTATTTCGTTTATACGGGGGACACAAAATTCTACGTGTTTCTAGGTAAGGGCTTGAAGCCTTTATAGGAAGTTTATCTGATATGCTGAATCTATTTGTGTGCTTTTCATTACGATCCCTTGATTTTTTGGGGCTTTTCCCCCTTTTTTAGAAATCAGGGAAATTCTCTTAGGGCCGTAGCTTTTGATAGGTAGAATTGAACTTAATAAATTTTATAAATTTAGGCTCAGCATAAAAAACCATTTCTTTTGACATCTATTGTCGTCCGAAATTCTATTTCTTAGGATTGTGGTTACTAGTGCACCGACAGGATGGAGGAGGCAGACGTCACTCTCCACGCTGAGTAGTGTTTGACAGGAGACTTAAGTCATGTAAGTCATTGGGCAGGGTCACTCTCACTAAAAGTTTGTTACCACGAGCTGTTTGATAATTCTACTGGGTAAATATATATTTCGTGAATGTTACGCCACACATTCAATTAACAAAGCCCGCTACCATTTCTTAGGCTTAAGCTTTACACAATATTTGAGAGAGTGAATTTCTTTTTAAATCAATAATATTATGCATCATTCAAAAGTAGTGGAAAGAAATTGTGAGTTGGATAAAGCAGAAATAAATAACACTTTTGAACAGTAGAAATAAATAAATTGTGAGCCTGGATAGGATAAAGTAGATTAAAGAAGACTGGGATACCAATTTGACCTAGCAATACGGAGTAATTCATATCTCGAAAATTCGGATCCTGAAAGTTTGTCAGCTAAAAATGCTTGGGATACACATTGATCAACCTAAATGCTGTTGGAGTTATTTGTTTTCCCCATCTCATAATGCAATTCGAATGGATATTGACCCTTCCCTTCTCTCAGCCAATTCCATGTCCAGACACTTATCTAGCCTGGCTAGGATAAAGCAGATTAATGCAGACTGAGATATCAATTTGACCTAGCAATACGGAATAATTTATATCCCGAAAATTCGGATCCCTGAGAACAACCTTTATCCGGCCCTGTGTAGGATCGCTACCCAAAGCTGTTTCATTCTGATTTATCCTATCTGGGCATACTAGATATCTCGAGATAAGTATTTAGCGGTCTAAGGCACAGTTCTCTGATAAACGTCAAGAAAAGATCTTTAAAGCTGAAACGTTCTTCCCTTCAAGTAATGGCTTTAATCTAAATGTCTCAAGCAGGTTTTTAAAATATTTCCAATCCTATTAGCAAGATTAATAAATTGCTAACAAGCAAAGCCATCTTGTCAGATGTTTCCAATGTTAACTATACTAGTCGAAGTAGATTATTCTAAGATTCCTTTTATTAATTGAATTTCCGTTTTTTTTAAATGGTTCTTATGTATGGGAAACTTAGAAAGTTCCTGGCCAATTTTGGAGTAACTCTTTGGCTTTTTATTTTACTTCACAAAACAGACCATACTTGGTATGAAGCAAACAAGCAAAGTCGTTGAAGATGCCGATTGCATAAGGAGCAAAACCAAGCAGTGTTTTCATTAGATGAATTTGAAGCGTTCTCTTAGAAATTGTCATGACCGTAAGCTGTACAAGAGATAATCATGATCGTGACATACAGTTTCAAAGGTCCGTAAGAACTGATCGAGTCTTCTTCTTCTCCTTTTAACCTTCAGACAAGTTTAGATCTTTTCATATGATGAACAATACAGAAACTGACCAGGTAAACATTTTAAGATGTCAATAAAGACTGCACAGGTCTTAGAATTATTTGTCACATGCTTACAGGCAAAGAAAAAATTGTTCATTTTAATTGACAAATTTGTGTGACTATGGTTCAAACACAAATCTGGATTACTTTCCCTGCTCCCCTTTTTTCAAAACATTTTTCCAGAACACCGAAAATCTAGATGTGCTCAACGAGGTTTTTTATTTGATAGTTCCTCTGCCATCTGTAGTTGTGACATAATGAACCATGAAATAAATTTTATGCTGCATATTGCTGCTGCATCACCCTTAGTGTTGGCAGCTATGACTTTCTGCATCGCTTAACCGGAGTATCTTCTTTAAGTTAATTGGCTCCTAAAGTTGACGAGCCTGGCTGATTATAGGCTTGCACAATTGGGTACGATATATTCCAGAAGAACTATTGTAATATATTAATCAGGAAAACTCATCTCTTTTTCAGTCATTTCTTGATGTATCTGAATCATTTCTATTCAATTACACTTCGGATATGTGAAGGTTTTCAAAAAAGCTAGACATAGGTAGAGAGACATAGACTGTTAGTGTGTAAAGACTTTGTAACAAATGGTGAAAAATATTAATTCGTCACTTTAATAAAGAAAAATTACGAATAAATTAATACCGAATATGAAGGAAGTCTCCAAATATGTCAATTATCCGAAAGCCAGTTTCCCTGAGATAAAAAGCCCCGCTCATTGTCTAAAAATTTCTCAAAAAGGAAAAAACCATGAAAATTTACTGGAAAGGGAAATCCCAAGAAAATGTGAAATCCCTGGACTGGGCTGAACTGCATTGAGTTGATCAGATCCTGGGGAGATCCAACGATTAGGTGATCAAGTGAATAGCTCTAAATACCCCTTCGCCATGCTGGCGTATGTAACAAGGTGGTCAATTAAAAAATTGGTCGAAGAACTGTTAGAAGCAACTATACCTCATCAGTGGATTTGAAAAGTTTGGCAGAAAATGGGAGAACTGCTGTTGCCAGTGTGCAGAAGAAATGGTACAAAATCGTAGCAGTTGGAAAATCATCGTTTGTGAGGTATTCGTGTCTAACCCCACAACAGGTGGTCCCACACACGTGAGTACGTAAGAGAAAACACCGACTTCCCTTTGTTAAGCCAAGGACACCAGCAACTTTAGATTGTGTCCGGCCCAAAACTCCCCGTGCTCATAAGATGCATCAGTACTAAATGAGCCAAAACTATGAGTTTCAAGATTATTCTGTACATTTTTAGAAGACACATTTTAAAATTTCCATTTCAGGTCTCCATATCCCACAGCGCCCAAGTTAAAATTTTCTTTTTTTCCTTGTAAACTTTATGTTATTTTTGTTACTGGAGTGTAATTTGTAATTTGGGTCATTGATCAGAATATGGATTCTAAATATACCGTTTAACTGAGGATTTACATCATAAGAAAAATGTTGCTCCACTGACAATCGGCATTATGATCAATAAGACCTCTTTTATTTAAAAAAAAGCCTTATTTCACTTTATTTTTAAATTTCTTCGTTTTATTTAGGAATTATTTGAAAAAAACTACGTTTTCTAAAGAGTTAAAGAGGCTGAGTTACAAGGTCGAACCTTAAAACGTACAGGGATTAGGAGGCACAGTTGGGGGGCTACCACCCCTCAAACCCCCGCTTTCGCAGCCTTTAAATATAAAAAAAAATTTCTTTAAACTGAAAGTAAGGAGCGACATTAAAACTTAAAACGAACAGAAATTATTCCGTATATGAAAGAGGCTGTGCCGTCCTCAACGCCTCGCTCTTTACGCTAAAGTTTGACTTTCTCACAACTCTTTTTTTAAACAATAAAAACTTTAGCGTAAAGAGCGAGGCGTTGAGGAGGGCACAGCCTCTTTCATATACGGAATAATTTCTGTTCGTTTTAAGTTTTAATGTCGCTCCTTACTTTCAGTTTAAAGAAATTTTTTTTTATATTTAAAGGCTGCGAAAGCGGGGGTTTGGGGGGTGGTAGCCCCCAACTGTGCCTCCTAATCCCTGTACGTTTTAAGGTTCGACCTTGTAACTCAGCCTCTTTAACTCTTTAGAAAACGTAGTTTTTTTCAAATAATTTCTGCACGTTTTTGTACAGTTTATTACTTATTATTGCTTGACTAACTGTTAGCTGATCGTGTCAGGAGTTAAAGTTGGGGGGCTGCCGCCCCCCAAACCTCCCGCTCTTGAACATTCTTGTGTTAAGGCTTTTAATTCCTGAATACTCAAATCACGTCGTACAGGGTGCCTCCTAATCCCTGTACGTTTTAAGGTTCGAACTTGTGACTCAGCCTCTTTAACAGCCCCCCAACTGTGCCTCCTAATCCCTGTACGTTTTAAGGGTCGACCTTGTAACTCAGACTCTTTAACTCTTTAGAAAACGTAATTTTTTTCAAATAATTTAAAAAAGAAACTGAGTTTCTTTCCAAAGTATATAAAAAAGTTGCTCTGATGGTGAATCGAACCCGGGTTTTCCGCCTGAAAGTCTGGGGTATCAGCCGCTGGACTATACAAACACAATAGTAATTGTTGTTTAGCAAATGGAAGCAATTTTCGACGCAAGCAAATTCCAAAAAATCTTGATATGTGGTTTTTGGAAAACAAGGAAGGAGTAATCAGATTGAGCTGAAATTTCGAGGATAAGCTCCCAGGCCCCAGGAAAGCTTATCCTCTAAATTTCAGCCCGATCAGACAACGTTTAAGGGGGGTTGTGGTGGGAAAAATTAACATGGGCTAATATAGGAAAACGAGGTTTTTCGTAAATGTAAATTCGGGGGATAATTTTGTCGGTCTGAAAATATCAAAAGGCCCTAACAGGTCAAATTCTGCTTCGAATGAGTCCTCATTCAACCGGATTCGTTGCCAACTGTGGCCTGTAGGCGTGGCTAAGAAAAAAAGAAATGAATTTTAAATGGCTATATTTGGTTTTTTGAAAACAGGGAAGGAGTAATCGGATTGAGCTGAAATTTCGAGGATAAGCTCCCGGGCCCTAGGAAAGCTTAACCTCTAAATTTCAGCCCAATCGGACAACGTTAAAGGGGGCTGTGGTGGGAGGGTCCAAACTTCCGGCCCAGTTTACCCCATGAAGATAAAGTTGGAGGAGGATGAAATTTTGCAAGTTTCTTAGTTTGAGCTACAAAATGCGATTACCGCCGTCTCTCTGCGACCTCTAGGACCTGAAATCGCTTAACATTGTGGTGGGTCGCCTCTTTATAGAGGCACAAGTGTGCCTCCTTGATGATATTAATATTAGTTAAATGTCAAAAAATGGGCAAACTTTTATTTTATATTAAAGAATTATTCCTTCCTTTTTAAACACAGTTTAGAAAGAAAAAAACTTTCTACAGCAGTAAGTTTTTATCGTTACTTGACTGCTTAGTTTTATAGCGAGGGGAATATCCCCTTATCAAATAGGAAAAGTTTGCCAATTCCATTTTATTTTTTGAAGTTACAGTCATTCCTTTGTAAAACGACGAGCGAGAAAATTGAACTGCAAAGAGGCTTGCAACGTTTTATAGAATGCGTCCCTTTCATCTTCGTAGCTTTGTTTGTGGGAGCAAAGCAGGCAGTGATAGTCAGTTTGGCGTAGTTTGAGACATATCGGACCACCAAAAAACATCAATTTTTAGGGTTGCAGATCACCATTGCCTTCGACGCGCTAGGTGACACCAAAACTCCTACTTCTGCACGGTGTGTTGCAGGATCTCTACTAAAAGCCAAAGTTTACCCGTCGTCAAGTTTCTCTAGTCTGCTTCCTGTACATCTAACTTCATTTAGGACAAGTATATCTAGACAATACTGTTTATTTTCCCTGAGAACTTGTTTGGTTCTTGAAATCTGGTTAATTGTTCTTATGTGAGAAAGCCATCATAACCTGACTAAATTGTAAAAATAGCAAACTATGACTTTTGAGTAATGATAAAAGTAACAAAATACTAATTTTCTTTGTGTAAGGAAAACAAACCTAACATTACTTTTTAATAAGAATACCCTTGATCCAACAAGGTCCATAAAATGCAAATACAAATACCGGACCACTTCAAACTCGAGAGGTCAACGGAAAGAATATTACGCGACAATAATCACATGACAAAACAGGGTTTTTAATAGAGAAAGCAGAAACTAATTTTTTGAACAAAGAATTATTATTAGCAGTACATTGAAACTGGTCTCTGGCCAATGGGAGACAAGAATGACAAAATAAAACAAAGCTTAAAATAGGGATTCGGGAACGGAAACAGGGTAGTCTTTTTTGGAACTAACAACGAGTATCTGTTTTAATTTGTAATTAAGGTAGGCTACCGCTGTCTGTCTGAATTTCCCTTTGAAAATAAGAGTTTGAGATAAAAAGAATACTTCTGAAAGATTTCTGTCACCTGAATATAAATTTAATACGCATGTAGGAGACAAGAATAAAAACTAGTTCTGAATTCTAACATTTTACTATAAGTTGGTGATTTGGGTTTATAATTCCGTAGTATTTTCACTTATCCAAGGCTTGAGCAATTTGGACAAAAACAGCATTTTTAAGGTTAGAATAAGCCAAAAAAAATTTCTTCCCAGAAATTTAAAACTTGTAGAAGAAGCTTCGAATAACCGAGGGTTCAAAGAGGGGAAGGAACCTTAACCAAGAAGTCAACGTTAGAAGAGCCTTTTCTGCTTGCCTTTTTCAGCCTAGAGTTCCTTGGAACTTAGCTTGACTTTATAAAGACCTTATATCCAGAAAATTGTAATTATCGGACCACAAAATTACTTTCCCCCTTGTGCAGTCTTCCGACGTTTATACGAAGGAGAACCCTGTTCCCTTTTTAATCATTTTTTTTCATTTCGTTAAACCCGTACCAACTGTTTATACAAAGGTGGCCTCAATGTTTATACAGATAGGTTAGGAAAAAAGGGAATAATATTGTCAATCTAAGAATTTCCAGACCTTTATGTCCAGATATATTCAATTAAGAGTTTTTACCTGCTAAAGTTAAAGCTTATTAAAGGTCCAAGGAACACAAACCCTTTTTTTCAAGAAATAATAATAGGATCTCTTGGTTTCGGTTAATAAAATAAATTGGATTAAAATCAAGTAGGGTTATTCCTAGCTTGGCTCAACCAAGAAACAATAGTTTGAACTAAAGGATTTTTAATACCCCAGAAATCAAGCCTTGACTAGCTATTCAAGAGTAACTCTTTTAATTAGAAACATTCGATAGCCTAGAATTAATTTAATCCTTTTCTTTTGGTTAAACATTTGTGGATTGAACAAGTAGACCATAGACATCAGACCTAGAAGAGGTTTAGAACTATTCAAAATAATTAGAATTAGAATTTTTTCCTTTTTATTTCTTTTGTAATAAATATCAGTTGTCACTGAATCCTGAGTACCGATTCTTACCCAAAGCTTCAGTTATAACACGCTACATACTACCAAATTTTAGCCCTGATAGTAAGGGCAACCTTAAAACTGGTCGCAGCAGCACTCAAGTTTGGTGCAACTTTCGTTTAAGTGGGGGAGGATTACTAAAATTCATAAATTTTGGTAAAATTTAGTCCTCTGTTCCTCACAAGAAAGTGTGTGTTCAGTTTTCCAAACCTATCAGAGACAGAAAAGTTTGAAAAAGTGTTCATTAAAGAAACTTTTTGACCTTAAAGGGAAGTTCAGACAGCCTTTTACCTTCCTAAAATTCTTTCTTTCTTCTCTTTTTCTTTCTCTTTGTTACAAGTTCCAGTGTCCGTATCGTCTGTAGTTTGTTTAAATCTTTTTTAATTCTAGTGTTAATGGTTAATCATCTTCAAAAGTGTAATCATACTATTAGCCTTGAGGGTTAGTTTAAATCGAGATATTTAGCTAACTCTTACGTAATTTATAAACTAACTCATTTTAGTAGTTTAAAAAATTTAAAGGTTCAAAACGTTTCCCACATTAAGAGTTTATAAGGATAGAACAATCATGAGGTCAAATGAAAACAAAATCAAAGAGTTAAAAATTGCACTACAACAAGCACAGTCTAGAATAAACGCTCTAGAAGGGTAATATAGAGATGCCACAGTCATAAGTAGGCTTCAAAACCTATTTGTGGAGCAAGCGCCTCCCATCTCGTTACTGACATATCCAAATGAAATCCATTCATGCATTACCACCCTTAAAAAAATACAAAGGAGTTTAGGGAAAGATGATATTGCTATGATAAATCAGGCTATTTGTTATGCACGAGGAGAAATACCAAGATTCTCAACGAGCTTAGACATTCCTAAAACAAGAGATTTAGACCAGTTAGAAAGACTTCTAAAAGAAGCCTTTTTACATGAAAAACCAGCCGCACAAAAACTACAAGAACAGCTCTCTGAGAAACAAAAGCCATCTGAGTTTGTGCACCAATTTTACTCCCAGATCAGGGAAAAGGCAATAGATTATGCAAAAAATTCTCCTGGTATAAGAGTAAATGACATTACGATGAGTATTTTTAAGAGTGGCATGCTCCCTTCCATTGGAAGAAGAGTACTAGAACAATCTAAGGCCTCAGACGACCAGGATGAATTATTAGCACTTGCAAAAGATTCGAAGCAACAGATCTAATATATAGGGACTTCTCGGATATGTCCTTGGAAGCAGCGGTAGTAGACTTAACTGACAGGAATTCCACTAAAGAACCTGGAGTTAACCACAGAGTAGAATATAAAAATAACCAAAAGAAATGTTTGAACTGTGGAGAGACCAGCTATTTTAGAATAGATATGCCAATACCAGGTAGGGTTAATTATTCCAGAAATAAATTTAGTGAAAGAAAAAACGCTCGCATAAAATGCTGGACTTACGGGGGTCCACCTAGACATTCGGAATGTGAAAAATGTCCAACCTGTATCCGCTGTGGTGAAACAGGACACAAAGCAAGATATTCTTTAGCCCCAGCACCTAAAAACCAACCCCAAGAAAATTTTTAGGGTATGTTTTGCCGAAAAAATGTCGGCCTCCGAGCGATGGTTAGGGAACCACCGGAAGGCACAGGCCCACTTTCTGTAATGTTTTAGATATAGGTTAACCATTAGGAGTTGACCTAGTGTGACTAGGATTTACGGACATGTCTTGAAAGGGATTCATGTACTTTAGAGGGAGGTTGAGAGGACACCTCTCAAGGATGCAAAAATGGGTTGCGTCCACCTCTTAAGGATGCAAGAAAGGGTTGCGTCTACATCTTAAGGAAGCAAAAAAAAGGTTTGCATCCATATGGATACGAAAAAGGGTTGTATCCTAACGCACGAAGGCTGCATATGCATATACTCACAGAGTGTTCATGGTCATGAACCTGGATTGGAGTCTCCCAGGCTAAAAAATGAGACAAAAAAAGCTAGCACATTACTCAAATGGCTTCTAAAGTAACCAGGATACCGAAATATTTCCAAAATTTGACATTTTCGGTAGAGCTCAGAACCAGAAAATTTCGAATTTAGGACAGAAAGGAAATCACATTTTTTAGGAAAAGGTTAGGAGATCTCCATTTGGTTCCCGTGAATGGCTTGTTATATACACTGGATGATTCTGACCAGAAAAAAAACGTCAATTTAAGATCATTCTATCAAAACAACTAGTTAATGGAGTCATCCGTCTCCTGCATTCAAATCCTTTTTTGGGGGAGGGCCAAGATGGGAGCTGTCAAAACCTTAAATAAATTAAGACTATATGGTGTCTTTGTATATATGTACTGCGAGGTTAAAGAGGTAGTAAAGAATTATTAACTCTGAGAAGAGATAAAGTTAGCGTTAGTTACCCCACTCTTAGAGATAATATTAGATAATATTTTCCCTTATGAACTCTTTCATATTCGGTCAAGTGATACCACAGGAAAATTGTGACTTTGCGTAAATGGTGACCAATTCACGTTGGTAAAAATATAGTAGTAGCACCATCTAAGGAACAATGATAAAACTAAATCGCATTACCCATAGGATTCAAAATATTGTTGAAAATAAAAGGCACTGCCGATAGGATTAAAAATATCCGTCAAACAAATGATAAGAATTATAGGAATTATATAAGAGACTCCTTATAATGCAGCCATACACTAACTTAAAATAGTAATAATTTGCGATTTTCTGTCTCCAACAAAGGAGATGAGTTCAGAATGTTCGAAATGTTCAGCATTCCATTCCCAATTTCAAACACTTCGTATTTCTTTCAAATAGAAAACGATTTTAATTTTTTTTGGTTGAGTAAAGATCAAACGAGATATTTCTTAGAAGATTACAATATAGAAAAAGAATGTAACTTAAAGGGTATACCACTATTGTGCCACCTCCAATTTCTTATTAGAAGCACACAAATGAATCCTGCAGTGTAGCAAATTACATGAAAAATAATGCATCAATTAATAAAGCGTGTGAAACCAAAATTTTAAAGGAAAATAAAATCTTAATCCAAAGAATTGGAAAGGGAGAAGTATATAATCACATCTCCTTTCAAAGAAGAAATAAGAATACATTTCGAATGCAAAACAGAGAAAAACAGTAAATTCACATATATAAAGGGTAGCTCAATAGTGGAATTGCCAGAAGAATGTTCTCTAACTGTAGAGATGCTAAAAATAAACAGGATGTATAGGGGACAGATTGCAAAAGAAATGGCACCTTCAAACATATCTATAATTAGCCTAAAAGGGAACCTCTCCATAGCTGGAATAGAAAATGAATGGGACATTAAATTGAAAATTTAATCTCTATATATTTCCAGAACAACTCCAAGACGCAGATTGGCATAGCTGAACTGAGAAAAATGCACATTTCCTTAAGAGACGAAAGAGGAAGGAAAATAGCTAGCTACTGGACATTTATTCTTAAAACCTTTAATCTATTTATATCTTTATTAGGACTAGTTTCTATAGGAACAATATTCAAAACATTGAGAAAACTATGGTTAGACTATAGGAAACAAAAGTCTCAAGGATTTCAAGTAACTGTGGAAAAAGAAGACATTGAATTAAATTGATTCTTAGCAAAGTTATGGTTTCATTAAGAAAAAATAACTGTACTAAGAATTTAAGTGCGGGAGGTTGTGAGAAAGCCATCATAACCCGACTAAATTATAAAAATAGCAAACTATGACTTTTGAGTAATGATAAAAGTAACGAAATATTAATTTTCTTTGTGTAGGGAAAACAAACCCAACATTAGATTTTAATATAAATACCCTTGATGCAACAAGGTCCATAAAATGCAAATACATAAACCGGACCGCTTCAAACTCGAGAGGTCAACGGCAAGATAATTACGGGACAATAATCACATGACAAAACAGGGTTTTTAATAGAGAAAGCGGAAACTAACTTTTTGAACAAAGATTTATTATTAGGATTACATCAAAACTGGTCACTGGCCAATGGGAGACAAGAATGACAAATTAAAACAAAGCTTAAAATAGGGATTCGGAACGGAAACAGGGTAGTCTTTTTTGGAACTAATAACGAGTAAGTGTTTTACTTTGTAATTAAGGTAGGCTGCCACTGTCTGTCTGAATTTCCCCTTGAAGATACGAGTTTGAGATAAAAAGTAAACTTCTGAAAGATTTCTGTCACCTGAATAACCCTATGTCGGTGAAAAGGGGGGTTGTGATTTCGCTAGTGGATAGAGCCTTTAGAATTTGTTCCCAGGAATTTCTGGATTCGTAATTGTTATACTTGAGGGATATTTTGTTTTGTAATAGTTATCCAATTAAGTTCATTGACAAAATAATTGAAAATAGACGGGTTAAACATGATAGTAGGGTTATTGGGGTTTCTCAGTCTTTAGATTTAGTTGTATCCAAAAGTTTCATTTCATTACCATATGTACCGAGTTTGGGTGAGAAACTTTCACGGGTTTTACGTAAATTTGGTATTGATACATGTTTCCAATCGTTGAGGCCAATGGGTATTTTTTTTAGTTCTGGTAAGGATTAAACTCAGGGAAATTTAGTAAGTGGGGTGTATAAAATTCCGTGTTCTTGTGGGAAGTTCTATATTGGTAGGACTCACCAACAATTTGTTGAAAGGTTTATTGAACACCGAAACTCAATAGAAAAAACGCTACAATTAAGCAAGCCTCCGGAAACTTTTGTTTCAGCTTTGGCAGAGCACATTTGGCTTCAACCAGATCATTTTGTAAAATTTGATGAAGCCCTAGCTATTTCAAATCATAAGGGTTACACTCAATGGGCGAGGGAAGCCATAGAAATTAAAAAAAATATATTTTTGCCAACCTTTCCATAAATAGGGACATAGGTAATTCAAATATTGACCCAATTTAGGATAACCTTCTAAAAAGTGAATCAACAGTTAATAAGGGAGTTAAGATTTTAAATAATCTTACCTGCTAGACCAAAACGATTTGCTTCAGTAATAGCTAACAAAAGGATTATTTCGCAACAGAATAATTAAAGTAATTTACAGTTTTTTTTATTTTTCCTTAGTTACTCTGGTGTCCTCACTGAAGTAACTCTATAATAGCATCTTTTCCCTACGTGGATCAGTTTGCGCTAATTGTACATTTTTGTTTTTTTGTTTTTTTTGGTGGTGGTTTTATTGGTTTTTAGTTTTATCTTGTTTTTTTTTATCCAGTTCTTCTTGTGTTTCTTTCGTACTGAAGACGCCTTGTTTGAATACAGGCGAAATATCCGCGTTGTTTTGCATTTGTATTTTCTTTTCTCTCCACTGGCCACAGTCTCGTTGGTTTTTTTTTTTTTAGATTTTTCTCTTTGTTGGTTTTTGTCATGGCTGGCCAGTTCGGCTTAAGATCTTTCATGAATCCTGAGTACCGATTCTTACCCAAAGCCTCAGTTATAACACGCTACACGCTACCAAATTTTAGCCCTGATGGAAGGGGCAACCTTACACTTACATTATAAAATCCTGCTTTGGTGGTTCCTTTTGCATTCAGAAATCGAGTCCAGGGGCCTGCAGGGGTCATCATCAGGGAGGTTGAAGTATCTGAGGCTATTGTTGACGCATCAGTTGCAGTTGGTTTTCCCAAGGGGTGGACCCACTGGGTCCAGGTGCAGGTTACAAACCCTCAGCCCAACCCTCCTCCTCTTTTCAGGCTTGGGACTGGCTACTATGCACACATTTGTCTACATAATAGGCGGAGTTTAACTTTCATATGAAATTCGAAGACAGTCAAAATCCTCAAGAGTAGAAAATGATTTTTAACCCACTTTAGCCATTCTGCTTAGAAAAAGTCTGTCAAAGAGCCAGAACAAAAAAGACGGGAAGTAAGTAAGATAGACGCTAAACAAACAAAAAACCAGTCAGATCATATGCAATGCCAAAATAGAATCTAAGCATTTCAGAATCAAAAATAGAATTAAAGAATGTTAAGATGTGTGGCATCCTTAAAGTCCTTAGCGATTTCATCAAATATAGAAATTGATCTGCAGCCATTGGTCTTTAAAAATTTGTTTTGGCGAGTTGCACCTTCATACTAAGGCTAATATTGTTTAAATTTATTGTTTGTACTTTTCTATATACTTTGGGAACAAAATGGGGAATTCATATTTTATTTTGAAGTTTGTATAATTCTTTTAAATTGATGAAAATCTGTTTAAAAATAAGTGTTTACACTTTTGGAAATAGAATCATAAAGTTCCTGGAACAACAATTTGGGGAAATAGTAACGTTCCACTTTAAAAATCATATTTTAATTTATTGTTTTTTGTGTTTTACCCTATTAATAACTATAATAACTAAGATTGTATGTAAATATATATTTTTTTTTTCAGAATAAGTTTTGAGTTTACTTTGTGAGCCTTGGACTGTTTTATGAGAAACTGCCCTGCTTATTCCTACCATAGCCCTCGAAGTAGGTTTTAAATTTTGAACAATTGGACAACTTCATAATTGACCTCTAATACATTTGGGGTCACAAGTAAACACCCTCATGTAGACAAACTACTTTGGACCACGAAGGGCCGAAAGTGTGAGCAATAAATAATGTACAAACTGAAAAAGCAGGTACAATGAAAACTTTCACCGAACCAGCTTAATGTCTATTCAAACCAGCTTAATGTCTAAGTAAACTCGAGACCGGTCTGCAAATTGTAATTATATTGTTTCTCTTGCCAGCAGAGATTGCTAAAAAATGGCAACAATAGCCATTTGGCCATTAGCCATTAGCCGACACTAAGGCAAAGCCTCTTATGCCTGCCTTAACTGAGTGATTGTGATTTAAAGTTTTTCTGCGAATTTTTTGTTCAAGTTACAACAATATGGGATATTTAAAAGATAAGGGTATGCTAAAATATTTTTTCTTTATAGTTCGGTATTTTGCTCCAATGGAATCGAATATTCTATGGAAAAAAGGGACTTTCCTATCATATTTAAAACAAAGAGAGAAATAATAAGTGGAAAATAATTTTTATTTCTATTTAGTGACACTTTTTCATTCTTATTTACCATTCAGTCTTTCACTTGAATTATTCCAGAGTCATCAGTAGACGTAAGTAACCGTGTTTTTTTTTTAGATTGTATATTTAATCAATCTCAATCAGTGGTGTCCAAGAAAAGCATTTTGATCAAACAGAGAATTCACACTGGCAAAAAGAACACAAACTAATGATAAAACACAGTTAAAATAACTGCGAAGCACTCTGGGCGTGTTCTGTTTTGCCCATAGCTGCGATCGCTCAGGATATCTAATTATAAGTTGTCTACAAACAAAAGTGGCATTCTGCACATGAAAAGTGAGGTGATGCAAAAGTATTCAAGTACTACTGTTTTCTTCTGAAATCAAGATATTGAGAGACGGAGACGTCTTTTCCCAATTTGGAAGTACTTTCATAAACAGGATAGACTAAATTAAGCAGTCAAACAAAATTAAAATGATTTAATAGCACTAGTTTTTAAATCTGAATGAACAGAACATGGAGATCAGGTAAAAAAATCTAGAAAGTAATTGAGTGATAAGATATTGACACAAGGTATCAGAATTATGGTTAGAAAATACAATATATATATATAAGTGCCAAATCCTAGGCAGCGTAATAACACTGCCTAAGTAAAGAACGATGTTGGCACAACGTATTATTCATTTGTTTCTTTCTTTGTTTACACCAGGGCTCATTAGATTGGAAATTGGAAGAGCTAGTGCCCTTTTAATAATGGAAAGTGATTGGAGGGCAACTCCCTTTGCCTTCCCAAGGCCAGAACATAATTTGCACTTTACTGAAAAAATATAAATGTTTTTACTTTTATAACTTTAATAAATCAAATAATATTAACATTTTGATTACTAAATATCAGTATATGAATAATAAACTGACAATGCACATTCATTTGTATTTTTTTCAGTAAAGTGCAAATTATGCTCTGGCCTTGGGAAGGCACGGGGATTTTGAGCCCTACTCATGTTAATTTCTGCTCGTTTCGAGTTTGACTCGGTTATTTATTGTAATTTCTGTTCGTTTTAGGTTTCATTTATTTATCGATGCTGATTTGTGGTGGTTTCACGCTTGGTAGACTATTTGATTTTAGTTTTGCTCATTTTTAGGTTAATGGAGTTCTTTACTTTTCTTTGAAAAAGTTATTTTGTGGAAACACTTTTTTAATTAATTTCTGTTCGTTTTATGTTGACATAGTCTTTTAAGGGAAAAAGAAATTCTTTAAATCTTTCCGCTTTTTTAAGCCTTTATAGTTTAGCCTGCTATGTGTATGCTGGAGAAAAATTTTCAGCAATTTTTAACAACATATACCATTTTAAAAATCTAGACACAAATAATAGTGTTAAATTTAGTTTCATACCTCCTCTAGTTGACCTGAAATACAGAACGTGATACCATTTGCCAAAAAAATCTTTTTACTTTCTTTGATAGCTTGGATACACTTACGCTATTTTGACTTGGTTAAATTTTAAGAGCAGTAGTAGTCCCGAAAGTTTGAACACAATACCCCCAATCGTTCTTGGGATACTGCTGAGATGTCTTATTGAAAATTAGCAATAACACAATGCATTTTGATTTAATCTTAAGTCAATGTTTAGTTTTTAAACATAATGGGCAAATGGGAGGGTGGGCGTGGGAGGGGGACTAGTTGCCCTTCAATCAATTTCAAATATTAAAAAGGGCAATCACTTTCAACTATTAAAACAGGCACTAGCCCTTTCAGTTTCCAATCGAATTAGACCTTTTGAAGTTTCTACGACAACGCTTTCAATAAAAACCTTATATCCCCCCAAGGCATTAGTTATAACCATTGCCCTGAGGACTGGAGGAGGGTGTTATCCTCAAAGACCTAATTTCCAGAACTTTCAACCACGTTGAAGAAAATTGCTATCTCAAAATTTTGATTGGATGCGTGTGAAGAAATTATGGGTGTGAGAGAGGGGTTAGTTGCCCTCCAATCACTTCCGACTATTTAAAAGGGCACTAACCCTTTCAATTCCCAATCGAATGAGCCCTTTTTAAAGTTTCTATGACATCGTTTTCTATATCAACCTTATACGACTCAGGGCATAACTTACAACCCTTGACCTCAGGGCTGTGAGGGGGTTTGTCATCCTGAAAGACATAATTTCCAGACCTTTCAATTACTTTGAACAAAATGGCTATCTCAAATTTGTTATTGGATCGATTATTAAAAAGGGCAGTAGCCATTTTAATTTCCAGTCAAATGAGTCTTTTTTGAAGTTTCTACGACAACGCTTTCTATAAAAACCGTATATGCCCCCAGGGCATAACTTACAACCATTGCCATGAGGGCTGTGGGGAAGTGTCCTCCTCAAAACAATTTCTATGTGTAAATCAACTAGGCTGAACAAAATGGCTATCTCAAAATTATGATTGGATGTGTTTGGGGAAATAGTGGGCATGGAAGGAAGGAAATGGTGAAATGTAAAAAGCGACGAAGACCACACTTCCTTTCCATCATAAACAATAAGTAGAACAACAGGGAAATTTTTATACAAGACAGTGGAACGCAACTTTGACAAACCCCTCTTTTACCATGTGACTGTGGCCATTTTTATGTTGGTAGAAGCCATCAAAATTCAGAAAAACGCTTACAACAACACAAAGATGACATAACTAAAGCTTTCAATTCTAAAAGCACAAATATTTCCTTTGATTCTGCTGTAAGCAGTCACATATATGATAACCCTAGTCATAAAATGCTTTTTGAAGAAACTTGCCTTATTAGCAAAGATTTAGACATGAAACAAGTTGTTGGTGAGGCGATTGAAATAAAAATCAAAATAAACATTAATATTTCTTCAAATAGAGATTTGGGGGAATATTCGCTTAATGCCCTATACACAAACTTAATTAAAAATGATTTAACTAATTATATTAAAAAAACAGTAAATAACTCCACTTAATCTATTACGAATAGACCATCTAGACTGGCTGCCAAGAAGGTGAGGTAAGCTTTAAAAGCTTGTCTGTAAGTATTTTTATTCCATTTGAATGAATTGTTCTCTGTCCACTTTGCTTGGTGTACCAGTCCTGGTTGAACTTCCTTGAAGTAATGATGTTAGGGCTGTTTAAGAAAATTGAAAAAAAAACTCTTTTCATTTTAATGATTGAATTTTAATGTAAGTTTCTTTTATATGGTTTTTATTCTCTTCGTTTGTTTTGCTGAGGACGGCTCTTGGATATAGGGTCGAAATATTCATTTAAAGTTGCGTTCCACTGTCTTGTATAAAAATTTCCCTGGTATTCTACTTATTGTTTATAATGGTGAAATGGAGGGCGTGGAAGGAAAGTTGTTAGTTGCCTTCCAATCCCTTTCGACTATTAAAAAGGGCACAATCCACTCTAATTTCCAATCAAATGAGCCCTTTTTGAAGTTTCTACGACAAATCCTTCGATACAAAGTGGCTTGGTCTAAGACAAAGAGCCCCCCCCCCCTCAAAAGAATATAATACATTGTGCCAACATCGTTCTTTACTTAGGCAGCTCTATTGTGTTGCCTATGATCAAATGAATATTATATTGTTCGATTTGAAATTACTTAATTTGTAATAATTACTTAATTTGGCATAAATGATTTTGTACGTTGTCGGTTTTTGCTCCTCTTTTTACTTTCATTAGGACAAATGGCTCGCCTCCCCCTACTGCCTGTTGACTTTAAAATTTTTTTTTTATTCAGATGGAGGCTAATTTTCATTGATTTTTACTAAAAAAGTGAAAATAAGTCCATCGATGTAAAGATAATTTATCTCTTTTTTGACAACTTCGCGCTTATTGCAGTAAAAGTCAGGACTCCCACATTTTTTGCAATCTAACTAGTTAATGGTACGTTTACACATTGCGGAAATCCGTCCGTTTCTGTTCGAACTATGGCTAAAATAACGCTGCGTTTTAAGGCAAAGATTTCAAATTATTGCAACAGCATGGCCTATGTTCTTACCCTCTTTTGAAAGCTGTTGAACAATAGAGTCTCAAATGACACCGTTTTGTTTTCTTATAGCCTGGGTGCATAGGATCATAAAAGCCTGGTGTAGCCTTGAACCAAGTTATAAGATGGTGTAGTTTTTGATAATCCATACTCATGATTTTATTCATTTAAAAATCTTGCCAAGATTCCTTCCTGATTTGACCAAAACGTTGTGGAAAGCTAGAGATTTTTTCTAGCACAAAAACGGACGGAATTTCCGCACGGATTGCTAAATCCGCATGAATTTTCGCAATGTGTAAACGAACCATAAGTTTTTACCCGAAATCAAATGAATATTAGATTGTTGAACTAGCAACCGTGATTATTGAAGAACCTCAACAGAATTTCCACACTGTCTTATTGAATATTTTTGAATTTTCTTACTTGTTAGCAGAAAATGCCCGTTCCTGAAGAGTAAGTACTGGTGTATCTTAAGTTTAAAACTTATTTCTTGAAATGTGGTATGTATTTTTTGTTGAACCAATTTCTTGCCTCTTGGCATAGGCCTAGATGGCTTATGCTTCACTTCTAGTGTGAAATAACCCATACCAATTGCAAATTTCAGGTATTTTTCTTAAGCTTTGATTTTTTTTATTCAGAAAGAAACATGTTAAGAAAATAATTTGGTAAAGTTCTACAAAATCACATTATTGAGTTAGGACAAAAGTGAATACACCATTCAATGCCTTTTGGTCAATATATACCAAGTCATATTATTGAGTTAGGACTAAAGTGAATACACCATTTGATGCCTTTTTTTATGCTGATTATGAATATAATAGCATAAGCATTTCTATTGGAAATGAATTTCAGCCCCCCCTCTATCGGCCAATTCCGGTTTAGGTTTGTTATCGCCTTTATCGGGGGGGGGGGCTGAAATTCATTTCCGCTAGAAATGCTTATTATATTTGTAATCAGCATATAAAAAGCATTGAATGGTGCATTCACTTTATTACTACTACTAACAACTCATCACAGCACCAAGCCACCTGCAGCCAACACAGCTACGCACACTCCTCCTCCACCCCAATCAATTCAAAGCCTCCCTTTTTACACCTGCCCACAAAGTTCCCATTTCCTTTAAATCTTTCTTTATGACGTCCTCCCACCCCAGACAGGGACGACCTGCTTTCCATTTAGCCCTAGATGGTTGGCCGAAAAGAACAATCTTCGGCAATCTGTCATCCTTCATCTACACAACATGCCCTAACCACCTCAACCTTTCTCTCATTATAGACCTAGAAAGCAGTATTGAACCACATTTTTCATATAGCCTATTGTTTGTAATACAGTCAGTCAGCCGGGTACCCAGAACAATCCTTAAGCATTGAAACTCAATAATATGATTTGGTATATATTGACCTGCCTTTTTTTATGCTGATTATGAATATAATAAGCATTTCTATCGGAAATGAATTTCAACCCCCCCTATATAGGCCAATTCAGGGTTAGGTTAGGTATAGCCTATATAGGTGGGGGGGGGCTGAAATTCATTTCCGATAGAAATGCTTATTATATTCGTAATCAGCATAAAAAAAGGCATTGAATGGTGTATTCACTTTATTCCTAACTCAACAATATGATTTCATAGAACTTTACCAATAATTCTTAAGTCATAATAGGCTTATGCAGAAAATTTGAAGTTAGAACAAGTTTGAAGGCACTTCTGGTATTTGCTACTTTATTCCACTATATTTGCCTTATTGTGCAAATATATAGCCCAAAATATATATTTCACATGTGTTTTTTCTGTGTCTTGATTGTGTCATTCTTTTTTCAACTAGTGAACCTGTTAGCTAAATTGAATCAGGCACTGATGATATTAAGAAATATAAAAACACCTAGGAAATATGTAATTTGGGCTATATTTTAAACATAAGGGGTGGGTAAAGTATAGTAGAAGATCCTTCAAAATGTGTTAACTTAGCTATATTTTCTTTCTACTTGTTATTTATCAACATTTTTTCTTCTCAATAGCCCCAATTCTAGCCTTACACCCTATTTTCACCCTTGTAGTTTTCCTAAGCTAATATTGCTTAAGAAAATATTTTGTTGTTTATCAAGGACACAAAGGCTATGAACTATCTTTGTTTCACTGATGTACAACCAATAATTGTTTATTTGACAGTTCCTCTTTATATATTTGTTTTTCTTTGTAGTAGAAGACTGCACTGTAAACTGTATGCATTAACATAATAAAGAAATAACACAAACATGATTGCACATGTTGTATACCAAAAAAGCATTTCAACCAACTTCAGGAACATAGAAATAAAAAAGGCAGCCATATTCAGCAATAGAATTCAGTGTTTCCATGCACAGAATTCAACTGAGACCATTTTTATAGATAGGGTATCTAAGGTAACAAAGGAAAACCCAACATGGTAAACAAAGGAAAAACCTACAGCAATGCAGTTAGAATATGCTGGATATAGGGTACCACAATGATTTTCTGCAACAAATAGGTAATACCAGGGATGAAAAGAATAACTTAGGAGTTAAAAACTGTGTATAAATTGCAAAGGCCCTTTTAATTATATTTTTCTTTATTGGAGAAATTTTTACCACTTGTTATCCTTAGCCTCTGAACTGCTTTATTTATCAGCAGTGAACAAGCAGAAGCAAGCATGGGCGCCCCCCTGGCTGAATGATGCTGCTTTATTTTTATATTTTTGTTCTGAGATTTCTATTATATAGCATTAAAAGTGCCAATTACACAAGGTTTGCCCCCCCCCCACTGGAATTCAGCTTATTGGCACCCATGGAAGCAAGGTAGCACCCAATCAAAATTCCCAGCTTTTTTGCTAAGGAAGAGCAGTGGCATAAATTAGGGGATAGGCACTTGCCCCCCTCCCCACCCTAGTTTTGTTTTATATTTTCATCAAAAATGGATTTTTTGGTATTCTCATTTAAATAAAAAAAACACTAACCCCCCCCCCTAATTTCTGTAAGTTGATACCACTGAGGTAGAGATGTATTTGTAGATCTAAAGTGGCTACTTGACAAGAATTATTGAAACAAATAAAGTCATACATTGAAGGGATAATTGACTGGTAACAAAGCAAGACACAACCCATGATAAGCTGATCTACAATAACACCTTGAAAATAACAGAGTCCATGGACATTTAAATATCCTAGGGGATTGAAAAACTTCCTGATGTAGTTTTACCCACAGGAATGCAGTTTGAAAGCTCACCTTTCAATTTTACTCAAACTTTAACACTAGAATGCCAATACAACCAAACTGACTGATCAGTTTATTTATTGCATATAAGGCAAGCTAATATAGGGTACAAGACTGAACAATAATATAAAAAATTTCAGAAGTAACCTCTATTAGGAACTAGCATACCTCTTTTTGTCATAGCCAAGTGGTTAGTACCCCAGAATTGAAATGTTGAGGTCAGGGGTTCAAGTCCTGGTGTTGCTGGTTATTTGGTTTGGAATGGGGGTCAATGGTGTGACTCTGTAAGCTCTGTCAGAATCAACTCAGCTTTAAATGTCTACCTGGAGAATTCCAGGGGAGAAACACAGGATGTATTAGAGGACCCCCCCCCCCTCCAACCATGCATTGCACTCCTGACTAAAGGCATTGCATCAGGAGATTGGTACCTGCACAGTGTGCACATGGTCAACCTGCAAAATAGTACTTTTTTTTCATAAAACATAACAGTTTGGTGAGTATGGGAGAAACCAGACCTACCACTGAACCAGTTTGTGTGTGTCATAAGTGTGGCTTGAGTTAATTTTTATAGTAATAATTGTTCAAAACACAAGACAGCAATTTGTCTATTTCCTTGCTTGAGGATAGGACTAATATGGCCAACTAAAATGCTATCTGGTACAACATATTGAGCTAAACCTACATGGAACACTGGTTGTAGATGACATGTTGGAGTTGAGCAATTGAACAAAGAATAATTACTACAAATGCTAACCTTGTTGATATCAAGTGAAATTTTCTGATAAACAATTGTAGCTTTGCAAGAAATATCCCTTGGAGGGTGGAACTACCAGTATTAAAAACAGATAAGATATTTATTTCAAAGATTTCAGTATCACAAATTCTGAAGGGCCAAATTTGAATCTTGCATTAAAAATTATTGTAAAGAAAACCCCCCACAAAACTGGCAAAAAGTGCCAAAAAAATGAAAAACAAATAATCATTTGTCAGTCAATGATTAATCTGGGAATTGTCAATTAAATAGATAAAAACTGGTCAAACTATTAAAATAAATGCATATAAAAAAGTTCAAAGGGACACTAATCAGAACTAAAACTGGCAGATAAATACAAAAACATCGTCATCACCACTATCAAATAAAAAAAGAGGAACTAGTGGAATATTTTGTTTTTTTCTGTAATGAAGAGGACAAAGGTTTTTTCCTATCTGAACCAGCAAATGAGGGATAAGATAGGAATGGGCTCCAAAACAGATCAAGGTAGCCAGAACATGGATAGGGAGTTATATTTGGGAAAAATGCAAGGCGCTGTTATTGCACTTGTTGCAAATTGAAGGCACAACATAGCTTTTGTATACTCAAGTGTTTCCAGCCTAATTTTTCTTAGAAGCAGAGAGTATGGCACATTGCTTTCTTTGAAAACTATTCACAGGGCTATTTTTGGATGAATTCTATTTTTTTTTTCTTATTCTTTGAGGGAGATACCAAACTGGATAAGCATATTTAAGATGCAAGCAGACAAAGGAAGTATAAATCATTAAGGAATAGGAATAGGGGGTGCTAAATTTATTTAAGAGCTTAACAAAAGAGATAAGACATATTAGCTCTATAGATGGTACTTTTAACATGGATATCCCACTTTAAATTAGAAGAAATTGTGACACCAAGTAATTTAAAGAAGGACAAAGGAATTTCTAAATATAATTATTTAACTGCTTTTTATAAAAGTTTTAACTGTCAGTAAGGAATTGGAAGTTTTACAATCTGATGGTCAATGCCAATTTATTTGTAATTAACAATAACAACAGAATCAATCAATGATATGGTCTTTGTGATCACAGTATCTGCCACAGGCTTATATCCAACTCTACTGGGAGGCAATTCTGACTGAAAAGGGTATTTATTTGAATTAAGATGGATATCACTAGCTTTGATCCAACCAAGATTCTTAGGATTAAGGTTTTTTAAGGGTGATCCAATTCTACAGCAAATGCAGTAAATGAGGCAATATCATGGCATGTTTAACCAGGGTATAGATTTATATGAGGTTTAATTTGCAATCTTTTGATTGAATAATGATAAGATGAAAGAATATAAGAAGACTTAGGAGTGAATTCCCTACCCAAGATTTGTCCAGGGTATTCCTGAGCCAGAAATAATTGGGGTTTAAAATATGTTTTTTTTTTATGTTCTTGACGTCCCAAAAATTTGCTTATCCCCCTAGTCCCTCTCCCAGTGGGCCTGGTCTTTTTACAAGTATGATTCAATATAATTGCAATTTTCTGTAGTTCCTTGACAGAAAAAAACACTTGTTGGGTTGTATGTGTTCTAAAGAGCTAACTGAGTATTGTCCTACAAGGACAATAGTCCTTGTAAGACAATGAATACATTGTCCAATAAGTGTACTACATGTTCTCTATTCTTTTCTAAACTATTTTTTTTTCTTTAGAGTCACTCCAAGCTGGGCAGAAGATATTGAGCAAGAAGAAGGTATGGTGAATTTATTACTAAAAAAGAAGTGGGATTTATTTCCAGTATTCAATTGACCAAGCAGAAAAAAAACATATCACATTGTATTTCATTGATTAATGACTAGCAAAACAGGTGCACCTAAAAGCAGTCAAGTGCTTTTAGGGAGGGGGAGAATTCACTGTTCCAGAAAAATGCATATTTTGTCTCAAAGTTTTGAGAATTTTGAAAATTTACTTTTGCCTAGTTTTGTTTTAAGATTTATTTTGATATTTCATCTGCATTGTTTATTGTGCTTGATTTTGTTTCTTTGCTTGAAATTTTTTGATGAAAGAAATATTAAAACTCAAAACAAGTAAAGATTATTCTCTATGCAGTGGAGTGAGCCACTCCATTCTTTAAAGTTAAATTGAAAGTATGACCAATATCAGTTATCTTTAGTATGCTTAGTCTTTAGTGTAAAGAACAGAGTGCTTAGATTGTAGATGTAGATTAGATTGTTAGATTAGATGGTAGTCGCAGCCACAGGAAGTATAGCCTAGTTTATGTTTATTTCAAGTTTCTGTATCAGTCTGAAGTTTCAATAGAAAAAACTTGCTTTTCAAGATTTAATATCTCTCCATTTTAATATTGTATTTACCAATGTCCTAACATATAAGGAGGCTCTTGTCCCCACAGCCTTTTCCTCTCTCTGCTGAAGTTCAACTTTGGCCCAACAGTGTTTAAAAAAGGAAAATCACTAGAAAAGCAAATTGAACTGAACTATTTTTCTTGGGAGGGGGAAGAGGTCTAAAATTCTAGGAGTGATTAAAGAACAGCATAACCCACCTGACAGTAAAGATATTTAAGCGTTTTGAATTTAAGCCCATTTGGCCCATATGTTTACAAATATATAGCAGAAAAACAAGGTTCTTGATAGTGTAGATATAGTACATAGAGATGTGTTATGCAGTCTTTGAGCTAAACATATATCTTTGATTTATATGTTTCATAATCTCATAACATAGCTGGTTTCTAATGCTTCCAATGAAGTAAATACACTCTGAAATTGTATGACTGTTGTAGTGCAGTAAGGGGGGGGTATGGTATTTTCCCCGGCAGAAAATACCCCCCCCCCCCCCGCCGCGGAAAATATGCCCCCCCCCTGGAAAATACCCCCTATGGAAAATAAGTCTTTCCAAGTTTGAGAATTTTATTTGAGTTTTATTTTTTTAATTTCCACAGGGGGAAGGAGTCTAGTGACAGAATATATGGGAAATATATTATTTGGGCTATATATTTGCATATAAGGGGGGGGGGGTGTAAAGTATTTGGATACTTTGAAGTCAAAAGAAAATAATTCTTTCTTCATAATATGCAGAATAATTGTACCTACTTTACCCCCCCCCCCCCAGCAGACCCGTTATATTTTACCCCCCCTCCTAATGTGCAAATCTATAGGCCAAATTTATTTCTAAAGTAACAAAGAAACTAACAAAAAAACTGGTGTTCTCTCGAATTTTCCTCAATATAAACTTGAGTGAGTGGCACATATTGCACAAGTACCAAAATTCCTCCCCCTTACGGAAATTAAAAAATAAAACTCAAATAAAATTCTCAAATTTGGAAAGCCTTATTTTCCATAGGGGGGGGGGATTTTCCGCGGGGGGGGGGGGTAAACGCCTAGAACCCAAAAAATACCAGGCAGGGCTCTTGCAGAAATGTGACTAGTGGGTCAACTAGATGAATGTTTCTTACTTTTTAACAGTTTAATTTAAAAGTAATAGCCTATTTATCTTTTTGTTTTGGGCATGACTACCATACTTGCTACTTGATACCCAAAATTCAGCATCTATTATAATCCCACTCCTGTTGTTTAACTATATTAATGCTCATGAACTACATCCCCTTCTCCCAATGGTTAGTCCTAGTTATACCTATTAACAGCAAGACAGTGGTACCAATACATATTTAATTTTTATTCTTGTTGGGGAATTGAAGGCCCTGGTTAGTCCGTCAACTCATAGTAGTAATTGTGATAGGCAGATCATGCTTTACATTGCCTATGGAGGTGAAGCATTCCATCAGTTAAGTAAAGTTTGGATATTCTATAAATATTTCCAGAAGCTATAGCTTTGTAATAGCAATAGCAACTGTGCTGACATATTGATGCAAGTCAGGGAGTTTGCCAGATGTTTCTGAGAATTGGCAGCCTAGCTTTGAAAGCAACTGTTTAAAGGAATGATTAGTTGGGTTGCTGGGATAAATAATGCTCATATTAGGGCCAACACCAAGTAACTAAAAATGAAAAATATAATCTGGCTTAGCTGGTGGTTTTGCTGGGAGCATATGACTTGCATGGGACAAGAAGGAGGCATAACCCAAACTCTTACTTCTAATGAATTTTGTTTATTTCTAGTTTGGTTTGTATATTCAATTTAAGCTTTATTTGTTTTAAGATTTATTTATTTATATATATTAGTACGTATTGTATGTTTGTTTGTTATGATTGTTCATTTAATTTCTGTTCATTTATTCTTTAATAGTAGTTCATGGTTGTTTTGATTTTGAGTTACTGTAGGTTTCTATTTCTTCTCATCTTAGTTCTAATATGACCTTTAGTCTGGGGGGGGCATGGAGGGAGGGCCAAGAATCAGTTTTCATGATTTATCATTGGTCATTTTTGGTTTGGGGGGGGGAGGGGTATTGGGGCATGGAGGATTAGGGGTCAGCTCCCATAAGTTTTGGAATAAAATATTGTTAATAAAGTTGCTGTATGTTCATTTTTGGGGGGAGGGATCAGGCCATGGAACACTGGAAGGACAAGGGGTCAGCTCCCTTAAGTTTTGGAATAAAATATCATTAATAAGTTTTTGAGTGGGGGTCGGGGTTGGCCTTATCTGATCTTTTGACTGTTTTAAAAATCCTCGCATAAAAATTTTATATGCCCCTGGGGTATAATTTACAACACTTGCCCCCAGACTCTGAGGGGTTGTGAGAACCCTGGATTTTTTATTACATGATCTTTGGTCTATTTTGGACAAAATGAATATCTCAAAATTCAACTGGGCGTATTTGGGGAAAAGAGGGCTAGTGGGGGGGGGCAGCTGCCATCATATCACTTTTGACTCTCAAAAAGGGAACTAGAAATTTCAATTTCTAGTCATTTGAGTCTCCTCCAAAGTTTACCTCTGCCATAAAAACCTTATATGCCCCTGATGCATAAGTTACAACCCTTCCCCCAGGCTCTGGGGGGGGGGGGTATGTTGACCCCAAAGTTTTGTTATCAGATCATCAGACAATTTCAAACAAATAGCTATCTCAAAATTTTGATTGAATAAATTTGAAGAAAAGAGGGTTTTTGTGAAGGGGGGGATGCCCTCCAACCACTTTTGACTCTTAAAAAGGTAACTAGAACTATCAATTTCCAATCACATGAGCCACCCTTGAAGTTTATACAAGCACCCCTTACATAAAAACCTCCTATCCCCCAGGGTATAACTTACAACACTTGCCCCTGGGCTCTGCATGACTGTGTAAGGCATTTGACAATCAAATCATTCCAGTTAATTTGGCTCTGAGGGGCTTTGTCGACCCCAGAGTTTTTGTTATTTGATTTTTAAACTATTTTGAACAAAATGGCTATCTCAAAATTTTGATCAGATACATTTGGGGAAAAGGGCCTTGGAGGGGGGGGGGGTGCTATTTGTCCTCCTATCACTTTTGACTCTTAAAAGGGGCACTAGAAATTCCGATTTACAATCGGATGAGCCACCTCCGAAGTTTATACTACCATCCCTTCCATAAAAACCTTAAATGGTCCAAGGGCATAAATTACAACACTTGCCCCCGGGTTCTGGGAGGGAGGGCTGTGTTATCCCTGGAGTTTTTGTTATATGATCTTTGATATATTTTGAACAAAATGACTATATTAAAAATTTGATTGGACGTATTTGGGGACGCTAGTTGCCATTGGATCACTTGTTACTCTTAAAAATGGAACTTATGCTTTGAATTTAATTTCTAATTATTTGAGTCCCCTCCGAAGTTTATATGACCACCTATGCCCCCAGGGCGTAAGTTACAACCCTTTCCCCGGGCTCGGGGGGGGGGGGGTATGTTGACCCTGAAGTTTTTGTCATCTGGTTGTTGGACTATTTCAAACAAAATGGAAATCTCAAAATTTTGATTGGATGCATTTTGGGAAAAGAGGTTGTGTGGGTAGATGCACTCTGATCACATTTGATGACTTTTATGCCCCTAGGGCATAGCTTACAACACTTTTTCCCCGGGCTCTGGGGGGGGTTTCGCCCCCAGAGTTTTGTTATTTGATCTTTAAACTATTTTGAACAAAGCGCTATTTCAAAATTTTGATTGGATGCATTTGGGGAAAAGTGGGCGTCTGGGGGGGGGGGGGTAGATGCCCTCCGATCACTTTTGAATCTTAAAAAGGTAACTAGAACTTTCAATTTCTAATCAAATGAGCCACCTCTGAAGTTTATACGACCACACCTTACATAAAAAATGTATATACTCCAGTGGCATAACTTAAAACACTTGCCCCAGGCTCTAGGGGTTATGTCGACCCCGTAGTTTTTGTTATCTAATGTTTGAACTATTTTTAACAAAATTGCCTTCTCAAAATTTTTTGTCGAATGGGTTTGGGGGAAAAGGTCGTGGGGGGGGGGGGGGGTTCTTATTGCCCACTGATCTCTTTTGAGTCTTAAAAAGTGAATTAGAACTTTCAGTTTACAACCAAATGAGCCCATGGGCGCCCATAAGGGGGGCAGAGGGAGTTAGGGGCGCCCTCCTGGCTGAATGATGCTGCCTTATTTTTATATTTTTGTCCTGAGATTTCTATTATATAGCATTAAAAGTGCCAATTAGACGAGGTTTGCCCCCCCCCTGGAATTCAGCTTATGGGTGCCCATGAATGAGTCCCCTCTGAATTTTATATGAGCACCCCTTCCATAAGTCGTATATTCCCCTAGAGCATAACTTAAAGAAAGAAAAACGAGAAAAAATGGGTTTTTTATAGGCCAAATGACGATACTGAAAATACAAAGCGAATATTTCGAGAGGACAAACGCCTCTCTTCTTCAGCGCGAAACGAAACGAAGAATCAATAAAAGCCAAAAATTAAAAGAATTAAAACCAACTACCTAACACCCACGAAAGCGATATATTCGCCAATAACCGCGATTTGCACAAAATCCAAAAAAATATGACCTGCCATCGACGGATACTAGCGAGCAACTCCGTCGATGGCAGTTCGTATTTTTTTGGATTTTGTGCAAATCGCGGATATTGGCGAGTAACTCGCTTTTATGGTTGTTAGGTATTTGGTTTTAATTCTTTTAATTTTATGCTTTTATTGATATATCGTTTCGTTTCGCCCTGAAGAAGAGAGGCGTTTGTCCTCTCGAAATATTCGCTTTGTGTTTTTTCAGTATCTTCATTTTGCCTATAAAACCCCCATTTTTGCTCGTTTTTCTTTCTTTATGTGATTTCAGGCCAATGTGGTTTAAGAAATTATCTTTGAGCATAACTTACAATGCCTGCTCTCGGGGGGGGGGGGCGATCCCGTAGTTTTCGTTATCTTGTCTTTCAACTATTTTTAACAAAATGACCATCTCAAAATGTTTATTAGATGCATTTGGGAAAAAGGGCATGGGATCGACTCTTAAAAAGGGTACTAGAACTTCCGATTTTCAATCGAATTAGCCCCCTCTGAAGTTTTTTCGACCGCCCCTTCCATATGAAGTGCCTCTGGGGAAAAAATGATAAGACATTGGAGCCTTATGGCCTTTACTCGCTTTAACGTTGCCTCTGACAACGCTATATTGTTGCCTCTGAATGTAGCATAGCATCTTATATTTTGTTTCCCTAAGGAAAATATTAATGCCATGACATGAAAAAATCCAGCCCTTGAGCAATGTGGGCCATTGCTTATAAAAGGGACAATAACATGCAAACCTGAAAAATATAATAATAATAACATTTAATCACCCACCATCTACACAAATAGATTGTAGTGGAGCACTATAAAAAGAAAAAGAAACCAGCTTCCAAAAAGATAAAGGTACGGCACTCAAATAAATGCAGGTGAGAAACGTTGTCTATCTGATTTAACGTTTAGCACTGAATTATTTTGAATGCTAGACCATTGATTGGATGGCTCTGTAAGACCGTATTTTTCAAGGCGCGAATTCCTATAACGCTTGGGTATGTACAGTAAAAATTTTGTATATTTATAGTAGCACTTTTTGACGTTTTCATTGTTTCTCACTGACAGCATGTGGGATGCACCGGCGAGGTAGGTTATGTGTGGTAGGCACACTGAACGATAAATTGAGGCAAGAAATTTCCTGGAGCAGCGTCCATGATTCGGCACTACAGACGCATAAGCGCATTTAATGGTGGTAGTTGTTTGCTTAGAAATTGCTTGTCTAGTTTTAATGATCGTTTCTGCAATCATAATACCAAGATATCTCAGTTCCGATACCGTGAGTAGGGAGAGTGGTCCATACTGAGCCGAATTTTGGAAAAGTGGATTTTCTCGCTTCCCGTTGGATGGTTTGTTACTTCTCTTGCATCATAAGATAGCACATAACAAGTAGTTTCTTTTATAGTTTTTGCAGATTTTAATACAGGCTCCATCTAGGGAAAAATCTCAGTGGATCACTATGTACCACCTGGCCCAGTATGGACTGGAGGTGGTGCATAGTGAGCCATCCTATGGTACATACTGGGCCGCTTGAAGACTTTCAAATAAAAAATCATTCGTTTATTGTGTTAAAATGGTACAAAGGTAAACAAAACTTCTAAAAAATGAAACAGACGACAGTCATTCGTTTAAAATGTTGAAGCGATAGAAAAGTAAGAAAACTAAAATGGTATGCTATAAAAAAAAACGTTTGGCAAGAAATGGAAACTACAGATGTTTACCAATCCTCGAAAGTAAAGAAAGAAGATGCCCTTGAAGCTGTTCCTTTTGCTGGGATCGGGTTTGAAATCTTCTTCAGAATATCTTCACGGGGATACACAATGGCGTCTTCTTTTTTCGGGCCACTTCCACCTATTCACTCCCGCCATGCTTAGCACACTAACCTGGGCATAGTCTTTGTTCTTTACCTGAACCACTCCAGGGAAATATTCGCCTTCATAAAAAATTTTCACGAAATCGCCAATTATAATTGTGTCGAACAGTCTCTCCTCTTGACATAGCTCGTCTTCTTCCTCCTGTCCAATGTGAAGCGACGAATCATCACTGTCATCATGGAGTGAAAGGCTTCCATCACTGTCCTCGTCAAACTGTAAAACCTGCTTTCTTTTGCACTCCTTTTGGCTTTGGCTTTGCAGCTTTCCCCTTTCTGCTGGTTCTTTCTGCTTCCTCTGCTTCGATTTGTTGCTTTACAGGCGTATCAACCAAGATTTTGGATGAGTCTCGCTTCCTATCTCTGAGAGACTGCTTCCTAGGAGCAGCTTTGGCAAAAGGCCTCACCTGTTCTGGACTGAAAGCGATGGAAGATGAGGGTATGTGCGCCTGTCTTACATTGTTGGTCATGCTTGTTCTTCAAAGTTGAGGGCTGGTACTTGCACCTGTGCTGTTAACCTCTGGGCGAAAGTCCACGGCCTCCGTGTCATGATTTGTGGTACTGCTTGATCCGTTCTCCTCATTTTCGGGTCTGTCTGTGACATATGAGCACATGAAATCTTGTTCTGTAAATACGCCTGGGTTGTAAGGCCAAATGCCTGATCTAGCAAACCCACTCTGGATGTTGGAAGGGGTAAATGCGAGTGGAAAGGCTGAACCAACTAGTCCAGCAATACCGTAGATCGAGATGGTTTTCCCGGATTGCTATACATCCAATTATCCATTGCCCTGTTATACTGGGCCTTGAATGAGAAATAGACACTGACATCAAGGGGTTGTAGCCTGTGGCTGCAGTGTGGGGGATTAGTCAGTAGAACTACGCCATTCTTCTTGGCGAATTCCAGTGCATTTACCAAGATATAGGATTTGTGATTGTCTAGTATGAGCAGCTTTTTCTGCTCAGTTGAAACATGCGAATTTTTGACGAAATGTTGCAAGTAGTCGCAAAACAGTTCTTGGGATACCCATCCAGATGGGTTTGCTCCTCCTGCTGATCCAGCAGGGCTTCCATTCAGCATATGTGGCTGAACTTTCTTTCTGGGAAAGATCAAGTACTCACAAGATCATTTTTCGTATAGCCTATTGTTTGAAATACGGTCAGTCTACCGGGTACCCAGAAGTACCCAGGTACCCAATCCTTAAGCAATTTCTCTGGAAAACATCTAGCAAATCTTCATCCGCTTTTCAGAGCGTCCATGCTTCAGAGCCATATTTGACCACTGTCATCACTGTAGCTTTTAATATTCTAATCTTGGTTTGCAGACTTATCTTCCTATTCTTCCAGACTTTTTTTTAGCTGTGAAAAAACACCCTGAGCCTTGGCTATTCTATTTTTAACATCTTCACTGCTCCCACCATCTTTACTAATAATACTACCAAGGTAAGTGAAACTGCCCACCTGATTAATCTTATCATCACCCAACGTCAACTTTTCATCTTCACTTATTCCTAGCCTTAGTAACTTGGTCTTCTTAACATTAATTTTCAAACCAATTCTAGCACCCTGAACTCGCAAAACCTCTAAAACTTCATTCATTTTGCTCACACTCTCATCTAGGATGCTTAAATCATCAGCATAATCCAAGTCCAGGAGACTTTTTCCTCCCCATTTGATTCCGTGGTCTCCCATTGCCTTTCCTGTGCTCCTTAAGACAAAGTCCATCAAAATAATCCATATAAAGGGGGATAGAACTCAACCCTGCTTAACTCCTGATTTAATACAAAACCAGCTGCTAACCTCATTTCCTACCTTAACCGTAGCAGTGTTATTCTCGTACATAGCACTAATCACTTTAATTTATTTGTCTGGTATACCATACAAGGATAAAAACCATTACCAAATCTCATCTATAAACAGATTTAAACGCCTGCTCATAATTTATAAAATTGAGGGCCAAAGATGTTTGGAAACTCAGTCGCTTCTCAATTATTAGCCTAACAGGAAAAAATTTGTCGACACATCCTCTACCTTTTTTTAAAACGCACTGCTTTTGTCTTAAAACTTTGTCTATGGCATCTCTCAGTCTATAAAGTATCATATTACTAAGTAATTTGCCACCTACAGAAACCAGACTAATTCCTCGATAATTGACAACTAATCTTTATAATTTTTATTTATGACTTTGCTTTTACCCTTATCTTAAAAATTTCATTCCTAAGTTTTCTAAATCATCACCCAGCTTGCTTCCTACCGCACTTGATATATGTCTGCCAACCACTTCTACCAAATACCTCTTAACCAAAATCATTACACGTGCTCTTGACAACCCTGTAACCAATAGATTTTTATCAGTAATCTATCAATAGCGTGAAATGCCCTTTTAAGATCTTGTAGAAACACAGCAAAAAGTTGTTCTCGCCTTCTCAAACTATATTTTCTAATTAAATTAATTTATGGCCAATTAATTAACGTAAAGTAATTAAATAAATTTAACTATAGCTCTAAATTATATATTAAAAGCTAATTAATTTCAAATGAATAACTCGTGTGAGATGCAGCAATTTTCCCTTAAACCAACTCAAATCTCTACCAATCTTTTCCCCGTTTTATTATCACCCATGTCATCTACTGCACAAAATGTTAGAAAATAGCTCATTTAGTGTGTTTCTCTATAATATTAGCCTACAGGTTTCTTTTTTTAAAGTGATACTACTAGCAAACCAGCTTGTATGAGGGAACCTAATTTTGGCCATTCCCAAAAAAAATTCTAAAAAAATGAGAGGGAAAAAACGGGTTTAATTTCGATAAAGCTGTGGAACAAAATAAAAGATAAAAAAAACAGCAACTAAACTATACGTAATAAGAAAATTCGAATATTTTGGGGAAAAGAAACAAATTTTTGTTAAATTAACTCACTCAAAGAAAACGACAACCAAACACATGCACACACACAAAAAGAAGAAAAAAGAACAACAACAAAAACAAATAAATACAAACTCATATTTTAAGTACTTCCAGAATTGTAAATGTCTAAAATGTGAGTTTGTATTTATTTGTTTTTGTTGTTTTCTTTTGTGTTTTGTTGTCGTTTTCTTTAGATGAGTTACTTGAGAAAATTGTTTTTCTTTTTTTTTTCGTTGAAAAAGGCCTACCGGACTTGGAGTAGAAATATTCGGAATTTTTTCATTATGTAAAGTTTTTTTTATGTTTTTTTTTTGTTCCACAAAAAAAACAGGTGCAGCACAGTAAGGGTTTGAAATTTTTTTTTTTCCATATGGGTGGTTTTTATGCACATAGCCTTGCTAAGCCCAAAAATAGGTATCTCAAATGTTAGTCTTTTTATTTCATCTTACAAATATCAAGGTGTTAATCAATCATACTCTATTATAGAAAAGCTATTTATAGTTAAAAAATTGTCTCAAAGTATGAAGGACAGTGAATATGGTGTTAAAAAAAAAGACGCAAGTGAAAAAAATAAAACATATGGCACCAAACAGTTCAATTTCTGTTTTGCCGCAGGGGTGTGGAGGTGTAGTTGCTTATTTATTTTGACGGTTCAATTTGGCAACAAAACAAACGATAAAAAAAACAGCAACTAAACTATACATAATAAAAAAATCTGAATATTTCGAGGAAAAGAAACAAATGTTTGTTAAATTAATTCACTCAAAGGAAACGACAATTAAACACACACACAAAAGAAGAAAAAAGAACAAAAACAAATAATTACAAACTCACTTTTTAAATGCTCCCAGAGTTGTAAATGTCTAACATATGAGTTTGCATTTATTTTCCTTTAATTATTTTTTTTCCATTGAAAAAGGCTCTCGGACTTGGAGTAGAAATATTTGAAATTTTTCAATATGTTAAGTTTTTTTACGTTTTGTTCTGCTCCACAAAAAAAAAACAGGTGCAGCACAATAAGGGTTTGAATTTTTTTTTCATATGAGCGGTTTTTATGCACATGGCCTTGCTAAGCACAAAAACAAGTGTCTCAAATGTTATATTATAGAAAATAGCTATTATAGAAAAGCTATTTATAGTTAAAAATTGTCTCAAAGTATGAAGGACAGTGAATATGGTGTCTCATTGCCAAATTAAACAATAGAGACGCGAGTGAAAAAAAGCATGTGGCACCAAACAGTTCAATTTCTCTTCTACCGCAGGAGTGTGGAGGTGTAGTTGCTTATTTATTTTGACGGTTCAATTTGGCAACATTGACAAAAAATGGGGTACTGCCCTGAAAACTTCATAATTTTTAGCAGAAAAAACTAGCGGTTTGGAAGTATAAATAGACCTAAAAACCTTCCAGTTGACAACTTTTTATTTATTTTGGCACTTCAAATCACCAACTAACAAAATAAGACAAAAGTCTAGTGAAAGGGCTCTCCTTTTTTAGGACTGCCACCTTCAACTGAAGAAATTCGTGATGGTCTCAAGATAGTCACAGAATATATGCGCAATGAAGATGACGCAAAAGTTAAAGTGACTCGCACATACAAAATTGAGAAGCGACAAGTGCCGAAATCAATAGCACGAAGGAAGTGTTTGCCAAAGTTTGGACAGTCTAAAGGAGACAAAACTGGTCCAAATCCAGCGACGACTATTGCTGCAGAAGAAGTTTTCATGCAGGTAAGGCGCAAATGACTGGTTTTGTTGCATCTTTACCATTCAAAATATTATTTTTGGGTGTATTTCAGTCAGGTACCGACCTACAACCCTGACAACATAAATCACGCTGAACAATTCTAAAATTGTTTGCTTTTCAAGTAATGAAATGGGTATTCTTATAACCGTAAATCCGTTTTTACTAGAGATTTTTGTTTTTTATTAGAGATATTAGATAGATATAGAGAGATAGATAGAGATTAGATAGATTTTTATTTTTGGATATGCATTGTTGTACTGTTCTCCAATTAAAGCAACAAATCTTTTTCTATATATCTTTATAAAAAAAAAAATCTTAGAAGTGTAGGGAAAGGGAGTTCGTTTGTTTTTGTGATTTTAGGATAGATGTGATTTTGTGATTTTAGTTCACAATTTTATGATATTTACCTCTTATTCAGTGACCTACGCAGTTGAGGGGTGGGGCTAGAGCATTGACCTGATCAAAATTCTAAATTGCGTACAAGTTCTGTCCTAGGACGGATGAATGGATGATAGACTATCTATCAACAAGTGAAAATGACATCATTTTTATACAACCCTGAAAAAGGCTTATACCAGCTTTGCCTCTCACTCAGATTATTTTTCTTGGCTTTTTCTCCAATTAGCCATGGCTTAATGGCAACTTGATTTTAATACAAAAATAAAAAGTTTAATTAAAAAAATCCGTTGATTTTTGAATTAAAATCAAGTTGCCATCAAGCTATGGCTAATTGGAGAAAAAGCCAAGACAGATAGTCTGAGTGATGGCGACTTTATTTTAATTCAAAAATCAGCGGACTCCTATTTCTTGTATTTCTGGGCATTTCTCATTCAAATTAGTAACCAAGAACTTTTTATTGCCCCCCCCCCTTCTTCCTAAAAAAAATCCTGTGTGCATACCTGCTCTTAGTTTTGATATCCTCTAGTAAGAAAATTCTTGAGGTTTTGGTGTTGGAGGTAAGGAGAGATACTCTTCCCCTGGTTTAACTTTGCTTAGTTTCACCAGCCTTATCCTGTCCAGTGTTTTCACTTCTCCCGATTTTTCGGGAGATCTACCGAATTTCTAATCAATCTCCCGACAAAAAAAGAAGATACAGAATCTCCCGAAAATCTTCAGAAAACTTAATCCCCGGAACATTTTACTTTGTGGTCATTCTTTTTTTTTACCTGGTTGTTGCCTGTGGGCTTTTAGGGATTTTCCTAACGTCCCAGGCAATTGAGGCACCGCGATTTGAATTTATTGGCATATGTATGAATATTGCCCATTATCCATTGCCCATGCATTGCCCATGCATTGATTATCTGTTTTTGATCATTTAAACACCTTCAAGGTTTGTAATTAACTAATTATTTTCAATTCATAAACTAACCATAAGTGTTGGCTTGCACCAAGAAGACGGGAACTAGCACTATGTGCGTTCGGCTGATTTATTAGATTGAAAAGGATCCAGAGTTGCTACAAATTTAAAGAAATATGACAACAATTAGACTTTGTCTCCAGTTGCTTTGTAAAACTGAAGGAGTTTGCTTCAAATGATCCAATACAAGAAACAGAGACGAAAATTGCAGCATTTTGAAAACAATTTACCATTTTTGCTGGTTGACAAGTTAGTCCCATTCCTGAAAAATATGCCGCATAAGAATCTTACTGATAAAGTAAGATTAGGTAAGCAGAAAGTGACGAATATAGTCTGCCAGAGCCTGTCAGTGTATTATAAAACATAAAATTGCGAAGAAAGGATGAAAACGATTGCAATTAGTGGTCGAGAAGTGCCATTGACAAAGAATGGCGGTAACTTTCTAATAGTGCCAATGATGATGAAACAGTGACTCTGACAACCGAGGATTACTGGAAATCGGCTTTGAGTGCGAGGGACCGCCGTGGAAACCAAACATAGCAAAGTTTGTACAATACTTATTTTCCTTGCCATTTTCGAACGTAGCTTCAGAAAGACTGTTCAGCTTACTCAAGAAGTAAAGACAGACGGAAGGAATCATTTCGTAACAGTAACTTTGGCTTCTACAATTCAAACGGAACTGGAAATGAAACAAGACGGAGTTACAGCAGACACACTGACGGTAGACCAGCCCCTCAGAAAGAGGCTAAAAGGAGTGGTAGCGTATGCCAGCACAGCTGAGTTAGTGCATGATCAGAGAAGGCTGCTCACATAAAAAGCCATGCGATAGACACATATTATGAATGTAATGCGGTATATGTATCTGAAAGTTTTGCAATTTTTTACACTTTTTTTTTCAGTTATATCAATACTAATGAGCTGTGACTTTGCGTTTTCTCTTTATCATTTGTGAATACCTCTGGGGATGGTGGTAAAAAAAATATCCACTTAACTCAGACACAATGGTCAAAGACCAGGTGTCCGTAATTCGTCCATATTTTCTGTCCCCGTCCTGAACTTAGTGGCCTGTCATCTGGAATCTGAAAGGGCGACAAAAAATAGCGTTCGATGAAGAAAAATGTCTTAATTAAACAGCTTCAGAGTCTGAATGAGATATAACTGCGCTTAGTTTCAAAATTAAATACATTTCAAGTTTCTAGCTGCTTCCTTTTGTCATGTTTGACAATGTTGATTGACGAATTTTCTTTCCGGAAGTGCAGCTGGCTCCAGTAAATCTGCGCTCCAAACATTTAGAATGTGGTACTTTATACTCAAATCGCTCGAACACCTCCAAATACAAAATACATAAAACTGAAAATTCTACCAAATCCCGAGATCCATCTCCCGATTTTCTCCCGAATCCTGAGAGCCATATCCCGAATTTCTCCCGAAAATTGTCAAGATTTTACAGATTTTTTCAAAAGATAAGTGGAAACACTGATCCTGTCTCCCTCCGATAATGATGAACAGTGACCCTTGACTAGTTTTGATGTGTAAGGGTGGTTATACAGCAATACTTCTGAATTAAACAAAAAGTAGCAAAGAGATAGTAGAAGATTCAAATCCAATCGAAATCCGAAATTTCCTCAAGTTTCTGGGCACTTCTTATTAAAATTGGCAAAAAAAAAAACTTATTCTCCCTTACGTACCTGCTCTGAGTTTTGATATCCCCTAATAAGGAAAGTCTTGAGGTTTTTGTGTTGTTGATAAGGAGGGATGCTCTTCCCCTTGTTTAACTTTGCTTGGTTTCACCTACCTTATCCCACCCCCTTCCAATAACGATGCAAAGTGTGATCCCTTGACTATTTTTGATGTGTAAGTGTAGTTATGTAAAAACAATTCCGTGACATAGAGATAGTAGAAAGATTCGGATTTTCGAGGTTAAGCCTGACATGTTTATTACAGATGGGTTAAAGTCTACAGGAATTTCCTCTGAGGTAGCCAAAGTAAAAATTATGCAGGATAATTTGAACGAAAGAGAGCTTGCCATTGTGTTTAGACTCTTGTCATGTAGGGCTGTAACAGATTTGGGCATTAGCAGTAAAGCACCAAATAAATACTTTCACTTCATTTTTGGTATTACCTTAGTTAGCAGCTTGGGTATTTAATTTCCGCAGAAGTTCGCCTAGTGGTTTTATGGTGGGGTTTTATGGCTTCAACAAGCTTCGCCTAGGGGTTTTATGGCTTTAACAAGCTTCGCCTAGTGGTTTTATGGCTTTAAAAAGCTTCGCCTAGGGGTTTTATGGCTTTAACAAGCTTCGCCTAGGGGTTTTATGGCTTTAACAAGCTTCGCCTAGTGGTTTTATGGCTTTAAAAAGCTTCGCCTAGGGGGTTTTATGGCTTTAACAAGCTTCGTCTAGTAGTTTTATGGCTTTAACAAGCTTCGCCTAGTGATTTTATGGCTTTAACAAGCTTCGCCTACTGGTTTTATGGCTTTTACAAGCTTATGCTCAGTTTTACAGGATTTATGAGTTCAAGTCTGAGTTATTTGACGGGTTTACAATCTGAATAATTTATTCACAAAACGACACCCATAGTCATGGCTGTAGCCAGACTAAATACCATTATTTTTTACTAGTGCAGTAAATATTGTTGGAGAACAGTGGCAATAGCACAAAATAATTCATATGACGGCCTGGTCTTTATTTGGGCCTGGCCTTTTGGGCCGAAGAGTGACAATAAAAAGCACAAAGTGATTCATATGACGGCCTCTTCTGCATTTGGGAAGCACCAGTCTTTTCTGAGGGTTTTGGTCAATAAACGTTTCAGTTACTTTAGAGGTGTTATCTTTTATAGAAATCAGTTGGAGCTCCTAATAAGACTTTGAGCTTTGAATGCTGTCTCGTGGCTTTTTATAGTCTAAATAGCTGCACTTTCAAGACGATATATGGTGTAATGAATTTAGGTCTTATTACTGGGATTTCTTGTGCTAAACTTTCATATTAGGGCACTAATGAAAACTTGGAGAGTCCAATTTTTGATCGCGGCAGTCAAAGGTACGTTAAATCAGGAATAAATCCAAACATGGATGGGACTTAGGCAGCTATTGTAGTGCCAGCAACGCCATCCTGATTTCAGCAAAAGAAAACCGACACAAGGTTTAGGCAAAAAACGAAAAAATATGAAAAAAAATATATAAAAATAATGAAGGAAACGAAACGAGGGTGAATTTCAGTTATGGAAAAGAAGCAGCGAAAAATCAAAGCAGATATTTTGGCAAGGATATCTGCCTAGCCGTCCTAAGTGATCAAAACAAAAGAAGAGAAAAATTTCAATGCAAAACAAAAACTAACCTTTTTGGAGACAAGACAAAGCGTATATTTTGGCAAGGACCTCTGTCAAGCCGTAAAAAAAGAAGAAAAAAGTTTTTTTTCATCTTAAAAGCAAAAAAGCTAAATAAGATAAAAAAATCGGTCATAAAAGTGATAAAAAAAAACTGAAAAAAGCTGAAAAGAAAAAAAAAGTTAAATATAAAACAAAAACTAACCTATTGAAGTGAGTTGCATCAATATTGAGACGTGAATGAAGCCAAAAATGAGCTAAAATAAATGAAAGACCATTCAAAAATTAGATTAAACAAGAATTATTTTCCTAGCGAATAATGGAGCCTGTCTAATTACCTAATTTCTGTTAATATAGTCAATTGATCTTGGCTTAAAATGAGAATAATGCTCCCAAGCTCGACGTCGTGGTTTTGAGCCTTACATTAATTTATTTAGAATGTATTTGGTTTTGGGTAAAAGCCGAAATTTTGGAAAAAAAATTGATGTTAGACTATTTTGTGCATGTTAATGGATAAAGAATTTGATTAAAGGGATGGGGATATTCTGTTATTATATATGACATGTTATTAATTCAACCATTAATGTAATGAATTACAATATATTACAGCTAATTCAATCAATCCAAAAAAAAATGTCATAATCGTACGATTAAGACCAAATATAGCGATGAATCTTCTTTTTGAATTTGGTTCGTTTTTTTTTTTTTTTTTTTTTTTTTTTTTTTTTTTTTTTTGTAATCGTATTGGGAGAAGTTCGAAGATGATGAGTATTCTACTACTATTTTATCTTCGATGTATTTTTCTTTTTATGTGACAACTTGTATATCATCTTGCAATTAAATATTTTTCTACGATATCTTTCGTCAACTTTGTTAAATTGACATCTCTTAGCTTCAAATACAAAAATAGAATAATCTGATTTTTAACAGAAATATTTTTTAGACTTTCTATTGAATTATAACACTAAATAAGGAGACCTTCATAATTACTGAATATCTTACTTATTACTGAACATTTATCACATTACATTTTATTGGAATTTTATTGCTGAACATTTCAAATTTTATTACTATTATTCGGGAGATGGGGAGAGGATGCGTCGACCCAATTTATCAAACAGTTCGTGGTAACAAACTGTAAGTAAGGAGCGACCCGGCTCAATAGTAACCGAAACTCTAAATAACGAAATTTTGATACCAATAGATGCATCAAAAGAATCTGATTTTAATGCTGATTTCAATATATTAGGTCTTACCCATCAAAAGTTACGCGCCTGAGAAAATTTGCCTGATTTTCGAAAAAAGGAGGAAACACCCACTAAAAGTTATAGAACCTTAATGAAAATCACACCATCAGATTCAGCGTATCAGAGAACCCTACTGTAGAGGTTTTAAGCTCCTATCCACAAAAATGTGGAATCTTGTATTTTTTGCCAGAAGAAAGATCACGGGTGCGTGTTTATTTGTTTTTTGTTTGTTTTTAACAAACTCCCCAATATACGTAGTAAAAACATACAATAAAGAAGTTCGTTACTTAAGTTAATTCTTAAGTTACGTCAGAACAAAATTTCGAGAAAGCCATTTAGCCAAAACAAGTAAAATTAATATGCAAATTTCATTCTAATTATTCATGTACGGTGAGCCAAAATTAAAGCTGCATTAATTCAAAAACTTTCAGAAATTAAATTAAAAAAACAATTTTTTTTAACTGAAAATAAGGAGCAACATTCAAACTTAAAACGAACAGAAATGATTCTGTATGTGAAAGGGGCTGTCCCCTCCTCAACGCCTCGCTCTTTACGCTAAAGTTTTTTACTGTTTTAAAAAATAGAGTTATGAGAAAGAGTCTAACTTTAGCTTGAAGAGCGAGGCGTTGAGGAGGGGACAGCCCCTTTCATATACGGAATAATTTCGGTTCGTTTTAAGTTTTAATGTCACTCCTTACTTTCAGTTAAAACAAACTTGTTTCTTTTAATTAAATAAGAATTGAGAACGGCCTGAGTCATCAGAATCCTCAAGTAAAAACCTTCATTCCAGGGTGCCAAGAATGTATCAAACAAAAATCGCCATAAAAAATGCCTAGCGCAAAACTAGGACAAGACCCTACTCCGAATGGAGTAGGAGAATTAATTTCCATTGATACATGGGGATCGAGAGGAGGCTTGCCAGTTTCCAAGAATCATATATCGATATATAAGAATCATTATATATCAAAAACTTGATGTTAGACTATTTTGTGCATGTTAATGGATAAAGAATTTGATTAAAGGGATGGGATATCCTGTCATTGTAATTGAGTATTTCAAAAATTACAGTTTCGATAAGTTTGACATATTTTGTCGCATTGTCTGGGGGTCAAGTTGAAACTTACAGAAACATTTGGTGGTGGATTGCAATGCGACTGCAAATTTTGATTTGGGGTGAGGGGTTGGTAGCAATTTCTATCCTATACTGACAAAAGAGTTTACGCTAAAATGTTTTTTTTTCTGTCTATGATTGGACTTGCTAATAATGATAATTATAATATCAACTTTTTCAGTTTATCACAAACAAAGAAGAAGCTGAAAAGTCATCTGATGATGTTTTTGAGAAGTTGAAATCTGCCCAGATGAAAGGCATAGTCAAATGCCGCTACTGCAAAGAAGATCATTGGACGACTCAGTGCCCATACAAGGATACACTCGGTCCCCTACAGGAAAAGCAAGCGGTATGTTGTCTAAGTTAATCGGCTTATTTTTAAATGCTGAAAATAAAAGTTTTGGCTCAAACGACAAGTAGGCTGTAGTATACGCAAGGAAACGTAGATTAGCGTTACTGAGTCGGCCTATGTATGAGGATGGACCAACAACTTTTCTTGATAATACCCCATTGCCCCCGCCCCCTCCCCCCGAGTCACTGAACTGGATCAAAAGCTGATCTCAAAGGTGATTTATTTAAATTGAAAACCTCTCTGTTTCTGCTCTGTAGAGTTTCTTCATTCCGGAAAGTAAGGGAGTGTGTTTTAACAGCACAAGGGCTGTGTATCCGACTTCAAAGGTAATCTGTCATTGAAACAACTGATGATTTCTATTTTCTTATGTGCTAATCTTAAAACATCTTCAAGAAAAATAGCTTGAAACAGAATTTATTTAAAAATCTTTTGGACTAAAAAAAACTTTTCATTCATTATATTGGCTTAAAAATTCATTTAGTAGGGCCAATCGGGTTTTGAAAAGGTTTATGGCCTTCCTTTTCTGGCATTTGTTTATGGAATAATTTTATTCACTTGTAATATATCTTTTTCTCTTCAATTTTATGTTAAGCGGTTTAGCTAGGAAGAGCAATGTCAGGCCAAGCGTTTTCAAATGCTAACGTTTATTATTGTAGCACAGTTGCCAGTGAAAAGCCACGCGATGTCGTTGCATTAAATACTGAAAATTTTACATTGAAACCTGCCATTGGCGGAAGTTGGACCCTCTGTCCCGTGCTAACTGCTTATTGGCTAACTTGTCAACTCCTTTATATCCTCTTGTCAGTTCATAATAATGATAAATCATAAGAGATAAATATCTTTATGTTGGTTTTCTTTTGCCCAAAAATTCCTTATCTACTAAATAAATTATTGTCGATTATTTTTGCTGGTCATGCTTTTTCGGAAGATAAATACGAGGCCATTGACCATTCCGTATGTTAAAAAGCAGTGCTGTCTTGCGAATTTTGGTCAGTTTTTGACCTTTTATCATGCAACTGGTAATTATTTATTTATCAAGACTAGCCGTAGATCATGTGTGTCGTCATAAATCGAGCTTAATTTTTTTTTTTTTTTTTCATAACATCTTAAAGCTAAATCTAGGGCTTTTTGATTATGTGAAGTTGATAAATGATCAGGGCTTAACGAGCATTTCTTTTTTCGTAATTGATCTTCAGCATGTGATTCACCACAAGCTATTTCAATTAACTACTTTTTTCGAAGGTATATCCTGACCACAACTTATTTCCAAGACTTAATATTGACGTCAAATGTTAATTTTTATTAATCAACCATGGGGGTTCATTGGCTCACCAGAAAAGGACTATTCACAAGCTTTGCGTGGTTTATCTTTCAGAGAGCCCCCTCTTCAATACCAGTTCAAATCCCCATCTAACAGGCTTCCATCCTCCACAGGCACGAAGAGTCCATGTAATAGTATAGACCCTGTTGTATCACTGGCTGATTCTATCAGTAACATCTATATCTAAATCTCGGCCCTTCAGGTAGAATTTGTCAGCAAGGTCATATTAAATATGTCTTGAGTGACAAGATTTTAACTTGGTAACAACGTGCGTGGCAAGTTTTGTGACTTAATCTCGTCAATGAATCTTGTCATTCAATGACTATATAATAGCAACAATGGGACAGAAAAAGGAAACTTTACAGTCAGCTAAGGCTCAGCAGAGGGTTTCGTCTAAATGACTTAGAGCTTGTTAACTGTTATTTGTTATTGTTAATTGTTATTAATTAAAAAAAACTTTTTCCACAAAATAAGTTTTTCAAAGAAAAGTAAAGAACTCCGTTAAACAAAAAATGAGTAAAAATAAAATCAAATAATCTACCAAGCGTGAAACTACCACAAATCAGCATCGATAAATAAATGAAACCCAAAACGAACGGAAATTACAATAAATTAGCAAGTCAAACTCAAAACGAGCAGAAATTAACATGAGTAGGGCTCAAAACCCCTATGTCTTCCCAAGGCCAGAACAGAATTTGCACTTTACTGAAAAAAATATAAATGTTTTTACTTTTATAACTTTAATAAATCAAATAATATTAACATTTTGATTACTAAATATCAGTATATGTATATTAAACTGACAATGCACATTCATTGTATTTCTTTTTCAGTAAAGTGTAAATTATGTTCTGGCCTTGGGAAGGCATAGGGGTTTTGAGCCCAACTTATGTTAATTTCTGCTCGTTTTGAGTTTGACTCTGTTATTTATTGTAATTTCTGTTCGTTTTGGGTTTCATTTATTTATCGATGCTGATTTGTGGTAGGCTCTGATGGGGTTATCATCCTAAAAGACCTAATTTCACGAACTTATGACTACGTTGAACAAAAGGGATATCTCAAAATTTTGATTGAATATGTTTGGGGAAATCGTGAGCGTGACCCGGGTCAGTTGCCCTAGTCCTTTCAATTTCCAATCGACTGAGCTCTTTTTGAAGTTTCTACAACATCGCTTTCTATAAAAACCTTATCTGCCCCCAGGGCGTAACTTACGACCCTTGCCCTGAGGGCTGGAGGGGTTGTCATCCTTAAAGACCTAATCTCCAAAACTTTCAACTAGGTTGAATAAAAAGGCTATCTAAAAATTTTGATTGGATGTGTTTGGGGAAAAGGTGGGTGTGAGAGGGGGGTTAATTGCCCTCAAATCACTTTCGAGACTATTAAAAAGGGCACTAGCCCTTTGAACTTCCAATCGAATGAGCCCTTTTCTAAGCTTCTACGACAAACATGTCAGTAAAAACTTATATGCCCCCAGGGCATAACTTATAACCCTTACCCTGCAGACTGTGGGGGGAGTGTTCTAATCAAAGATATAGTTTCCTCAACTTTAAACTGCGTGCAACGGAATGGCTATCTCAAAATTTTGATTGGATGTTTTTGCGGAAATGGTGGGCATGGAAGGGGTGTTAGTTGCCTTTCAATCACTTTCGACTATTAAAAAGGGCACTAGTCATTTCAATTTCAAGTTCTATAAAAACCTTATATGCCCCCAGGGCATAACTTGCAACCCTTGCCCTGAGGGCTGTGGGGGGGGGTTGTCATCCTCAAAAACCTAATTTTGAGAACTTTCAACTACGTTGAACAAAACGGCTATATAAAAATGTTGATTGGATGTATTTGGGGAAAAGGTGGGCGTGAGAGGAGGGTTAGTTGCCCTCCAATCACTTTCGACTATTGAAAAGGGCACTAGCCCTTTGAATTTTCAATCGAATGAGCCTTTTTTGAAGTTTCTACGACAACTCTTTCTATAAAAACCTTATATACCCCCAGGGCATAACTTACAACCCTTGCCCTGAGGGTTGTGGGGGAGTTTCCTCCTCAAAAGCATAATTTATATCTGGAAATCAACTACGCTGAACAAAATTGCTATCTAAAAAATTGGATTGGATGTGTTTGGGGAAAAGGTGGGCGTTAGAGGGGGGTTAGTTGCCATCAAATCACTTTTGACTATTATAAAGGGCACTAGACCTTTGGATTTCCAATCGAATTAGCCCTTTTCAAGTTTCTACGACAAAGAATTCAATAAAAACTTATATGCCCCCAGGATATAACTTATAACCGTTATCCTGAAGACTGTGGGGGGAGTGCCCTGCTGAAAGGTATAATTTCCTGAACTTTAAACTGCGCGGAACAAAAAGGCTATCTCAAAATTTTGATTGGATGAGTTTAGCGAAATAGCGGGCGTGGAAGGGGTGTTAGTTGCCTTCCAATCACTTTCTACTATTAAAAAGGGCACTAGCCATTTCAATTTCCAATCAAATGAGCCCTTTTTGAAGTTTCTACGACAACGCGTTCTATAAAAACCTTATATGCCCCCAGGGCATAACTTACAACCCTCGCCCCGAGGGCTGTGGGGGGAGTTGTCATCCTCAAAGACCTAATTTCCAGAATTTTCAACTATGTAGAACAAAATGGCTATCTTAAAATTTTGATTGGATGTGTTTGGGGAAAAGGTGGGCGTGAGAGGGGGGTTAGTTACCCTCCAATCACTTTCGACTATCAAAAAGGGCACTAGCCCTTTGAATTTCCAATCAAATGAGCCTTATTTGAAGTTTCTATGACATAGCGTTCTATAAAAACCTTATATGCCCCCAGGGCATAACTTACAACCCTTGCTCTGAAGGCTCTGGGGGGATGTCCTCCCCAAAAACATAATTTCTATCTGGAAATCAACTACGCTGAACAAAATGACTATCCCAAAATTTGATTTTGGGAAATGGTGGGCGTGGAAGGGGTGTTAGTTGCCTTCCATTCACTTTCGACTATTAAAAAAACACAAGCCACTCCGATTTCCAATTGAATGAGCCCTTTTCGAAGTTTCTACGACAACTTCTTCGACACGAAGTGCCCTGGTCTAAAGGAAAAAAAAAGTAATACATTGTGCCAACATCGTTCTTATATGCCCCCAGGGCATAACTTAAAACCCTTGCCCTTAGGATTGTGGAGGCTATCTCAAAATTTTGATTGGATGTGTTTCGGGAAATGGCGGGCGTGGAAGGGGTGCTAGTTGCGTTTCCAATTACTTTCGACTATTAAAAAGTGCACAAGCCACTCCAATTTCCAATTGAATGAGCCCTTTTCGAAGTTTCTACGTCAACTTCTTCGATACGAAGTGCCCTGGTCTGAAGGAAGAAAATAATAAATAATACATTGTGCCGACATCGTTCTTATATTCCCCCAGGTCATAACCTAAAAGCCTTGCCCTGAGGTTTGTGGAGGAGTGACCTCCCCAAAAACAGTTTTTTTTATCTGGAAATCAACTACGCTGAACAAAATGGTTATCTCAAAATTTTGATTGGATGTGTTTGGGGAACTGATGGTCGTGGGGGTTGGCTTAAAAAGTGCACAAGCCACTCCAATTTCCAATTCAATGAGCCCTTTTCGAAGTTTCTAGGACAACTTCTTCGATACGAAGTTCCCTGGTCTGAAGGAAGAAAATAACAAATAATACATTGTGCCGACATCGTTCTTATATGCCCCCAGGACATAACTTAAAAGCCTTGCCCTGAGGTTTGTGGAGGAGTGACCACCCCAAAAACAAATTTTCTATCTGGATATCAACTACGCTGAACAAAATGGCTATCTAAAATTTTGATTGGATGTTTTTCGGGAAATGGTGGGCGTGGAAGGGGTGTTAGTTGCCTTCCAATCACTTTCGACTATTAAAAAGGGCACACGCCACTCCAATTTCCAATTGAGTGAGCCCTTTTTGAAGTTTCTACGACAACTTCTTCGATACGAAGTGCACTGGTCTAGAGGAACAAAATAATAAATAATACATTGTGCCAACATCGTTCTTATATGCCCCCAGGGCATAACTTAAAGCCTTGCCCTGAGGGTTGTGGGGGAGTGACCTTCTCAAAAACATATTCTCTATCTGGAAATCAACTACGCTGAACAAAATGGCTGTCTCAAAACTTTGATTGGATGTGTTGGGGGGAATGATGGGCGTGGGGGGTCTAGTTGCCCTCCAATCGCTTTCGACCATTAAAAAGGACACTGGCCACTCCAATTTCCAATCGAATGAACCCTTTTCGAAGTTTCTACGACAACTCCTTCGATGCCCTGGTCTGGCCCTGGTCTAAGACCAAGAAAAAAATAAACAATACATTGTGCCAACATCGTTCTTTACTTAGGCAGCGCTATTGCGCTGCCTATGATTGTTAATTGCTATTGTTAATTGTTTAAATGACTTGTTAATTGTTTCACTGGCGGAAAAATTTCCTCGCGTCTGCTCCTTTTTTGAGTTATCTTGATAATTTGTGAAGTTATTGTTATCTAATCCTATTCTATTGAGTTTTTTGATATCCAAAACGTCTTCACTAACCTGTTCATCGATATTGTCTGCAGCTAATACCCAAAAAGATGTATTTTCTAAATTAATCAGCCCATAAATGAAATGATGAATGTGTTTCCTTTTCCTAGTAATTTTAAGTTGGTTTTAAGCTAGCTTAGGCTCACTTATTCTCAATTTGTTCATAATTTACCTCATATTTATGTTAAGCTATTGGGAACATGGGTTATTGACTATAAGTAAAGTTTGATGAAGATCGATAGATGGATAAGTCTGAGAAGACTACATTAGAAACAATGGGTGGTATAAAACTCCTCTGGCACCTTGCCCTGACTTGGAGTGGAAATGATGACCTTTTGGCCTTTCTCTTTTGGTAGTTGACTACCTACTACATTGTGGGCCGGGAGGAGAAATTCCCTGCTCTGGAAATGTGTTCCAATTACCTCAGTGTTGAGGAATGAACAGTTTAACGAAGCTATCTACCACACCTTATTTGGCCAATATTCTCGGACTATAATTAAATGAGGAATGGCTTTCTTCCAAGATCGATTCAACGTCAAGGTCTTACAAGGGTGAACAAAATGTGAAACTCTGGTATTTATAGTACAAAAAAAAACTAATACTCTCAAAAATTGTCTGAATACCTCAAAATTGATCTTTAAAGAAAACTATCTGTTTCATGCGCTAAATATGGCAAAATTGCCACTTTCATCTCATTAATTTCCTAAAAAGAAGAGTGGATGAGAGTTGACTGGATCTACTTCTCCTTGGGTTGAGTTGTGAACTTAAATGCTCGAATATGATGACTCATCGATTAAGGCAAGGCTTTTTCTATTTCTAGGAGGAGAGAAAACCTTCTGCGGCTGCAGCTCTTGGAGGGAGAGAAGGGGCGACCAATGAGTATATCCCACCGAATAGAAGAGAAGGTGCCACTGTTAGGAAGGGAGAAAGCATGCCCTCGGGTAGAAGAGGTATGTTTGACATTTATTTTAAAGTTCCATTAATTAAACTAATTTGAACCACATTTTTGTAAAACTGTGCATTGATGTATAAGGGTACATAAGCTATTATGAATGAGGTATAGTGGACTATTTTGTAGGCGGAAGGAGGGAGCAATGCCTCTTAGGACATCTGATCCATATTTCGAGGCTCCCTTCTTGTTCAGAATAGTTGAAAATATCAATAAGCTTGCATTCATCGATGATATAACCTCCAGAGCTCGTGGGGTAAGGGACATTTCCAGACCAGACATTTTTTTTTAAACTAGGAGGGGGTATGCCCTATCCTCAACCCCTCCCCCACTTGTGGTCGTAGAAACTTCGGAGGATGCTCACTCGATCGGAAATTGACTAGTACTTTTTAGTAAAAGTAAAAAGTAATTGATAAGCAGCCTGCCCCTGTTCTAGAACTTTTTTTAATCTCTGGTCCTTTTGTAACCTCTTAGGACATCTGATCCATATTTCGAAGTTCCCGTTTTGTTCAAAATAGTTGAAAATGTCAATAAGCTTGCATCCAACGATGATAGAACCTCAATAGCTCCTGGGGTAAGGGCTTTAAATTATGCCGATTGTCAGTTCTTTACAGGTATATATTATAGTGGAAAAAAAGGGGGGGGGGCTTGTCGGATCTTGGGAGTCTAGTGGCATGAAATGTTCAAGGATCATTTTCTTGGTCAAAAAGATCATCAACATTTTTCTGCGGGAATGGGGAGGTGTTGGGGCGGGGTTCCAAAAATGAGCCTTAAAAACTTATCATTTTCCACTCTATATACCTTTTTTGCCTAACCCTTTCCTTGCACCTTTCCTAGTATCGTAGAGGAAAGTATTGTATTGTTCCAGGAATATCAAGAACATAAACAAGGGCTTATTCACTCTTTTATTGTTTCATTTATTTCGTCTTGTTTTTATGTTGTTTATTTTATTTTCGTTATTTTATTTATTTCCCGCTGCTTTTAAGACGCTATATTAGTTTTATCACTGACGTTGCTACTTTTTTATTTTTTTTCGCACTATCCCCAGTTTTTTTTTTAATATTTATCCGATTTCTATAGATTTTTGCTGTATGTCGTTTTTGTCCCATTTTTCTCTTCTTCTTAATTGTTCTTTCATTTTTTTTTTTTTTTTTTTTTTTTTTTTTTTTTTTTTTATACTTGTAGGGAAAAATGGGTTGAATTTCAAAACCCACAACAGAGCAAGTCAGAGCGAGTCTTGACAACGAGATACACCGAATTCTAACAGATTTTGCTATGTATTTTTGCAAATAAAATAAACAAAAATTTAAGTTTACTAATATTTAATTTCATATTGTAAATATTGCTTCAAACAAAATTCACTCCCCAGACATTTAATTAGTGACAGGCCCAGGTTTAGCTATTTCTTCTATTAAGGAAACTCGTTTGATGCTTAGAACGCAATATAAGTTCTGAGGTGCCTCTGTGTGAACTGTTGCCAAAATTTATTATATTGTCAAACAGCTAAAAACAATGAATGAAGTTATATATTATCACTAGCAGAGATGGACAAAAATAAAACTATGGTTGTAATGTAAACAGCAGCAACACTTCTTAAAACATGATCAGGTAAAAAAAAAAAAGGCACATAGAGACATATACACCAGACACCGCTTTTATGACTAAAATTTATTCACTGAGCGAAACTTGGTCCCATAGTACTAAAGATATAATAATCAGTGGCGGATCCAGGAGGGGTGAGGAGGGCGCGCGCCTCCCCCTAGTGTAGTCTAAAGTACTGTAATTTACTTAATTAACCCAAGTTTAGCGTTAATTAAACTTGCTCCAAAGGCAGGTTTATCGGATCGACCTATTTTGCTCCCCCCCCCCCTAAAAGATTTTTATAGGATCAACCTATTTTGCCCCCCCTCCCCCTAAAAAAACCCTGAATCCGCCCCTGATAATAATACATTAATCACGATATTTGTAATATATCTCAATCAGCGCATTCAAGTAAAGCGTCAAATCTAGATGGTATTAAGCTGCAATACATATTAGTTTTTTTTTTTTCACTGTCTAAACAAAACTGTTTAGCATAAAACGTATCTTGTTTGGATATGATTTTTTTTTCCTAATCAAAGGTCTCAAATTTCAGCTGACGGAAATGTGGATTCTGCCAATCATGGCTTGTGACAGATTCATTTTAACTAAATAACTTAATTTTTTTTTATCATGGATTGGGAAGTAACTCTTGTTTTATTCTTTTCAGAGAATGACAATCCCAATACATTGAAGGTGACTAGTCTATCTGAAAATGCCACCGACTCAGACGTGCAGGAACTATTTGGTAGATTTGGAGATATTAGTAGGCTATTTTTAGTGAAAGAGAAAGTGAGTATTCGTCAATAGTTTCAGTTGTTCTTCGCTAGGTTGCTGCTATCATTATAACCATGAAGATACTAATTGGCTTTTGAAATCTCTGTTGGATCTGCAGCTATTACCCATATTGCAATTTCTCTTGCTTTAGTAATTATTATTATTTTATTACCCATTATTAAACCTACAAAATGTTGTAAATGGAGTATAAGAAAAGAAAAAAAAGGAACATCAAATAATAACAAAATATCCGAAGAAAACTCAACTACAGAAAAACAAGATTAAGAACATTCCTACGACAAACAAAAAGACAAATTTAAGTTATTGCGACACATAATGAAGAGAGGCTTGGTTCAAACGCCTTTGCAAATCGAACACGGCGATTCAGTACAGCTGTAACGGGGTCGGCAATACCATACTTCAGAGATATATTCGAATTCCTCATCCAATCTGGAAGACGAAGCAGATACTTGCCATATCTGTAGAAAATAGACCGAATGCTGCGGCGATCAGACGAGGTAAATATTTTCCAAAAACGGAGATAGGACTAGTAAATGTGGCAAACCAAAAGCGTTATACACCCTTGCAAGTAGAAAATGGTTAAAGTGGCACTTCATTGAAACGAGAATTACATAAGCTCTGCGTGTCTTTACAGCGAACAACGAAACAAGGCAATCGCGGGTTTTTTTTTAAGATCGCTACAAATTGGAAGGCCGAGGCACATAATCTTAGACGAAGAGTTAATCGTATAAATTCCGAAAATAAAATCAACTGGTACACTATCTTTAACGCGGCTATTAAATACGAGAACTTCACTCTTCTGGGGATTGAAAGAAAGACCTATGTTACCATACTCCTTACTCAAAAGACGGAAAGTCTCTTCGATGCCTACAAGTGTTCTACTCGCGTTCAAAATGTCGAGGGCATAATCGATCAGCGAAACATTGAGACCTCTAAAGATACGTGTAGACTGAACCGGTTCCGGTTCAGAACCGGAGCCGGTAATAGTTCAGCATAAGCCAGCTTAGTCAAATTAAAGAAAAAGGGGTATCAATATACAGATGGGGCTATTGAGAAGGAATTCCGAAAACAACATTCAAAAATTCTAAAATACTTACTTATATCATTTCCAAAAGCACTTTGCTTTACTTTACCACCAACCTTTACTTTTGAGCCCCTCCACCCTCAAAATTTTTGTCCAACTTGTAAAAAAGTGACAAAGATGCATATACTATATTTTTTATGCGTTTTGTAAAGTTTTGTTATCGCCCCCCCCCAAAAAAAATGAATATGCCCCTGGCTAGGTTTGATTAATTTTTTCAAACAGTTCGTGATAACGAACTGTTTGAATAAAAGTATTAAAGTATTTTATTATTGTAATTAAACAGGCTTTCTGATTCAGGAGTCACTCCTAAATAAATGAAAAAAAAATCAAACTTAGGTTATTATAGGTTATTATTAGTTTAAAAAAATAGAACTAATATGCAAATTTTTAACTGAAAGTAAGGAGTGACATTAAAACTTAAAACGAACAGAAATTATTCCGTATATGAAAGGTACTGTCCCCTCCTCAACGCCCCGCTCTTTACGCTAAAGTTTTTTTTATTGTTTTAAAGAGTAGAGTGGTGAGAAAAAGTCAAACTTTAGCGTAAAGAACGGGGCGTTGAGGAGTGACAGCCCCTTTCATATAAGGAATAATTTCTGTTTGTTTTAAGTTTTAACGTCGCTCCATACTGTCAGTTAAAAAAACTTATTTTTTTATTTAATGATTGACTAAGCCAGCTCCTTAATGTCGCTCCTTACTTTCCGTTAAAAAATAACTTATTTTTTTATTTAATGATTGACTAAGCCAGCTATTACAAAGCTAGCTTAGTTTGAAACTGAAGTTTTTACTCTGATGTAATTTGTAGAGATTTACCTTTGTGCTTTCTGGGCGTATCTCAGGAATGACTTAGAGTATTATTTCGGAAATGTCAGGGAATGATGAGGGTGTTATCAACTGACCTTGGAATGTTTTCAAAAGACCACACTGCCTTTTCTGTGACGAAATAAATAAGAGTTCCAAATAGGGACAGGTCGTCCTTTTATTAGACAGTGAGACAAAAATACACATAAGCTCTAATTATTTCGATGACATAGTCAGTCATCATCATCAGTAGAATTACTAAAGTATTAGAATTAAAACAAATGTATTTATATCGAACAAAATTATAACTTTCGGGTCGCAGTTAACCGGTCCATTAACTTAGAAGGTTCACTAAATGTCTAGACTTCTTTAATATTGCGTTAAATTTTTAATAAAGGTGGTGCAATCTTCTTTTTTTCTAATTAAAAATGAAATGTTGCTGAATTTATCTTCTATGGAAGATAAATTTAGCAATACGACGTCATACTGATGGTATCATACTGTTTCTCGGGCAAACATCACAAATTCATATAATAAACTATATCAAGTACCAAGGCGGTATCCAGGGGGGGGGGGTAGGGGTTTTGACCCCTCCCCCCAAATGTTTGTCTGACTCGTAAAAATGTAACAAAAATGGATATAAACAAATTTTGTATGCGTTTTTGAGGTTTTTTGTGTAACCCCCCCCCCCCCAAAAAAAAAAAAAAAATGGATTACAACCCCCTCTGGAAATTTTTGGATTAAAACCTCCTAGCGTTCAATGATATAACATTTGGATAGAGGTCAACTACATTGGGTGAATTGAACTTTGCTCTGTCAGATTTTAATAAATTATCATAGATAGAGTTCAGCCCAAATTCACCTGTATCCCGATTCAAAGCAATATTCTTGAATAAGATTTTCTTTATTTCAAGAGTTTCAGGAAAATTTTGCTTTAAACCCCGATCGCTAGAAATCAAAGAGACATTATCGAACAAAATAAAATGGTCTGGAAAATTGAAAATATGTTTTGAAAGGGCTGAAGTAAAATCTTCAGACTTAGAATCTTGCTTTAAAGCCAAAGAAATATAATCTTTATGCTGTAATAATCTCATTTCCAAATTCTGGTTAGTATGTCCCATATAATGAATCTTGCTAATGAACCGAATACAAGACGATCAAAGAAGCTAGCTTCCGTCTTTGCTTTGAAAAGAATTAGAGAATTAAACAATATGTAGTTTTATTTGATTTCGTATATAAACTTTTGTTTTAAATTATTTTAGTTTAGTTTTACTACTGATGACGGTCACTGCATATGTGACCGAAATATCTGGTATTTTTGTGAATTTCACTACACTGTCTATTAAAAAGGATTTTATCCCTATTTTGAACTTTTATTTTATCGTCATGGAAAGGCAGTGTGGTCTCCGAAATTAAATAGGTTGCTTTTTAATATATTAATTTGATTATTCCATTTTTGAAAATTAATGTACGAAAAAAGGGAGGGGGGAACTGTCAGGTATGACCTGTCCCCTCGTCACCATTTTATCTGTCAAAATTATCCCATAACCTCCATCCTATCTGTTTTTTTTCGATGGTCATAATCGTATTATCTATTAACCCAACCTTCATTTCCTGTTTTAAGTCAAATAGCTTAAAAACTACTGTCATTCTTTTCTTTTAAAGCTAATGTGCCTAATGTAGTGCTTTTAATCCCTTAACGGTTGTACGGTTTAAGACTGTTTCTATTGAAATGAAGACTAATTAATTATTGAGCAAAGTTAGTAGTTGTAGACATCTGGTGTATACATTTAGGCATAAATTTCAGTGATATTTATGTTTTGGATATGTTTGTCACATAAAACGCATTGTGTACAAATAAGACTTGTTTGGATATAATCTTGGTAGAAATTTAGGGTTTTTAAATTTAGAAAATTTAGGGTTTAGAAATTTAGGGTAGAAATTAGGTTATATTTGGGTAGAAATTTAGGAACCCCTCTTCCACCGAAAAACTGAAAATGAGTCGTTTGAAGAATTCAGAGTTTATAGGAATAAGCTAAATTCAATTATAAGACATGAGAAGAGAAAATATTATAATGAGAAATTTTTGGATTATAAATCGGATATGAGAAAAACATGGCAATTGATAAATGACAAGATACGTCCTCTAGTGTTAAAAAAAAGTACTAGTGTTAATTGCCTTGTTTTAAATGGATAAAATGTTACAAAGCCGAATGAAATTCTAAATGCTTTTGGAGATTATTTCAGTAATATTGGTTCTAGACTTAAATCGACTATGAATATGGAATTGAATCCCCCTTCTGTTCCAGTTAATGAGCAACATGCAGAAAATTTGTTTTCTTTTTCTGAGATTAAGCCTCATGAGATTGAAAAAGTTATTCTGAAGCTTAAACGGAGTTTTTCTAGGGAAGAATTTGGATTTTCGGCTCAAACCGTAAAGCAAATAGCGTCAAGCATTTCACCTTTGTTGGCACATATTTTTAATCTCTCACTTATGCATGGGGTTTTTCCTGAGCTTTTAAAAAAAGCAAATGTTATAGCATTACCTACAGTTGGGAGTTCAACTGACCCTTCAGATTATAGAGGCATTTCTCTACTTTCAATTTTCAGCACAATTTTTGAAAAACTTGCAAACAGTCATTTACAAAAATATTTATTTGATAGTGAGATTTGACACACATCTCAATACGGTTTTATAAAATGAAAGTCAACTGAACTGGTAATTAATGAGCTTTTACCAAACATTAATGATTCACTAGATGATGGTCAACACGCGTTGACGATTTTTCTTGATGTTGCCAAGGCATTCGACACCATAAATCATTTGTTGTTTCTTTTTAAACTCAAGTCTTATGGGTTTTCAACACAAGCTGTTAAATTTTTTTCATCTTACCTTTCTGGGAGACGACTAGATTGTGTTGATAAATCTCGTGATCTCCGTTCCAAAACTTTTCCAATTAATTACGGAGTGCCTCAGGGCTCTGTCCTTGGGCCTATTCTATTTCTTCTTTTTATAAAAGATTTGCCAGAAGTTTTGCCTCTTTGTAAAATTATAATGTTTGCTGATGATGTAGTAATTTTTGCTTCTCACTGGGACCTATCAGTTCTTTTCCAGAACCTCGAAAGTACGTTACTAACTGTATCTGATTGGTATTTAAGGAATTTTCCAGCTCTTAATGAAAAAAATATGGCAATATATGTTATTTTCGCGAACTGGATCAGTAGTGTCAGATACCTTCTCTCTTTTTTTGAATGGTATTGAGTTAAAACTGGTGGATCAGTTCAAATATCTTGGGATTATTTTAGATGAAAATTTGTTGTTTCATAATCATGTAAAAACACAGTTGTTAAAAATTTCCCGAAATATTGGCGACCTAACTTATCTTCGTCATTACTTTCCTAAAGCTATTCTAAAATCTATTTATTATTCTTTCGTCACCCATATTTTCTTTATTGCATTTCGGTTTGGGCATCTACCTTTTCGTCTGTTTGAAATCTCTCCAAATACTTCAGAATAAAGCAATGAGGATTATTTTTAATGTTGATTGCAGAACTTCAGTTAGACACCTATATGGGACTTCAGGAATTTTCTCTTTGGACCAACTTCATTTAATTTTTATCTCTAGTATTTGTCACGATTATCAATATAGTAAATTACCTGTAAATTTCTCTGGCATTTTTCAAACTAATTCTCAATTTCATAATTATCCTACTACACACCGTACAGAAGTTTCGTGTGAAACTTGGCCGACATCGAGGGCGGCTTTCGGCATTCTTCCCGTTGGCCCTAAAATCTGGAGCTGAGTTCCAACCTCAGTTCGAGAATGCAGTAAAAAGTGAAATATTCCAAGACTGATGAAAACATATGTTATGACAAACTAAACATTTTGTTCATTCGGGTTTTCTTTTTCGTTGTTGTAAAATTTAGTTAGAAAATGGCTGTGTATTTTCGTTGGCAATATTTTCAGCGCTAAAGTATGCCACCAGGCATGTGCGCTGTTTTATGACATTTATTTATGTATGTGTTATAAATAAAAATATTCTACTCTACTCTGGAGAATTCTGGGGGTAAAAAACGGGAAGCGTTGGATGGTTTGCCCCCAACCACGTATTGCACTCTCAGCCGAAGGCAGAGAATCTGGAGATTGGTACCTGCGCTACGCAGAGCATTGGTCAGCATGTGGAGAAGTTAAGTTCTCAGACCTGACAATAAGTATACAAGATGTTCGTTGGTGAGAATAATAATAGTTTACCAAACCTAAAACATGTCTCTTTGAAAGACCTCAGCAATCTCAACTCAATGCAATGTCTCAGCTCGTAGATGGAATAAGTATCCTTCTAGGATGCTATTAGCACACAGGACACGCTTATCTCTACATTGGTTTGATTAAAGTTTATGTTATCCGTGTCTGTATTGCAAGTAGGGCCGTATCTAGGATTTTAGTTCGGGGGGGGGGGGTGTGCAAAAAAACTTTTAAAATGTATAAAAAATGTGTTAAACATTACGTTTTTACGAATTGAACAAAAATTTCGGGGGGGGGGGGGGCACTAATCCCTCCCCTGAATACGGCCTTGATTGTAAGCTATTCAATACAATTTTTTACTTAACTCTTTATGTCTTCTCCTTAACTCTCTTGTTACATGTGTTGTGTAGGTTATAAGTAAAATAAGTGGTTAAAAGTTATAGGCTGGTTGTACATATTGTAATTCAATGTACTTAAATGTAATTTTTTGTAGTCCACTGGCAAATCTCGTGGTTTGGCTTTTGTGAGTTACAAGAAGAAAGAGGATGCAGAACGTGCTCTGAGAGCTCTAAATGGTTTTGGATATGATCATCTTATCCTACAGGTGGAATGGTCCTTGTAAGTTCTCCTTTCTTTTATTTTTCCTGTGAGAATTCTGTGTCGAAATTTAGGTGCGAACCAAGGATGCGACCTAAAACGCAATCAAAGAACATTTAAACTGAAAGAAAGAAATACTACTACCTACGCAGGTTGCATAATTTTATCAAAATTACAGCAAAAATTGCGAAATAATTCACCTGTATGCATCATTAAAAGTGTCAGATTTTAATAATGTATCAGGTGTTCAACCTAACCTGAGAAGTTGAAAAGCAACCTTTTGTGACTGATTTTAGTATTGGTTGTATGTTTGGGAATTTCAAAGCAGCTTACTAAAGATACAATAAAAGATTTCAAAATATTTTATTAGTATGCAATTTTAAAGATGTCTCATGGAAACATTGTTTCAAGTCTTTGGCGCAACCCAAGGATAAGAACCAATACGCCTTCAGTATGCCCTTAGATAGAAAAGAAGAAACACTACTGAGCTCTGAGAGCTCTAAATGGTTTTGGATATGACCATCTTATCCTACAGGTGGAATGGTTTTTGTAAGTTCTCCTTTCTTTTATTTTTACTGTGGGAATTCTGTGTCGAAATTTAGGTGCTAACCAAGGATGCAACCTAAAACGCCATCAAAGGGCCTTTAAACTGGAAGAAAAAATGCTACTACCTATGCAGGTTGCACAACTTTATTGGAATTACAGCAAAAATTTCGAAATAATTCACCTGTATACATCATTAAAAGTGTCAGATTTTAATGATGTATCAGGTATTCAACCTAACCTGAGAATCTGAAAAACAACCTTTTTTGACTGATTTTGGTATTGGTTGTATGTTTGATGAATTTCAAAGCAGCCTACTAAAGATGCAATAAAAGATTTCAAAATATTTTATTAGTATGCAATTTTAAAGATGTCTCATGGAAACATTGTTTCAAGTCTTTGGCGCAACCCAAGGATAAGAACCAATACGCCTTCAGTATGCCCTTAGATAGAAAAGGAGAAATACTACTGAGCTCTGAGAGGTCTAAATGGTTTTGGATATGACCATCTTATCCTACAGGTGGAATGGTTTTTGAAAGTTCTCCTTTCTTTGATTTTTCCTCTGGGAATTCTGTGTTGAAATTTAGGTGCTAACCAAGGATGCGAACTAAAACGCCACCAAAGGCCCTTTAAACTGGAAAAAAAAATGCTACTACCTATGCAGGTTGCACAACTTTATTGGAATTACAGCAAAAATTTCGAAATAATTCACCTGTATACATCATTAAAAGTGTCCGGTTTTAATAATGTATCAGGTGTTCAACCTAACCTGAAAAGTTGAAAAGCAACCTTTGACTGATTTTGGTATTGGTTGTATTTTTGATGAATTTCAAAGCAGCTTACTAAAGATGCAATAAAAGATTCCTAAAATTTTTTATTAGTATGCAATTTTAAAGATGTTTCGTGGAGACATTGTTTCAAGTTTTTGGCGCAACCAAAGGATAAGAACCAATATGCCCTTAAATTGAAAAAAAGGGATAATATTGCATGTGGAATTTTTTAAATTTACAACAAATATTTTTAAATAACTCATTGCCATGCAAATTTAGAAGTGCCACATGAGAATGCTGTAAGTTAGACTTTTTGTCCAAATAATTAATTAAGACTCTTGAAAAACAAGAGCCGTTTAATTAGAATAATAAGCCTTTTTAAAGTTCTAAAAAACTTTAGCTTAACCCTTTCAGCCCTGAATTTTTTTCCTGTACAGGAAAATTCTGATTTTCTAGTATAGGGCTCATTTCGACCTTAGAAACTTATGGCTGTGTTAGAAAACCGTTGGGGCACATATTCTTAGAAATATCGATCCGTGTAAAATGACAGTAATGGGACTAGAAGGGTATACCAGCAAGACAGCTTCGTTTATACGAAAAATATAAAAAAAAGGCACAAAACATATGCACAAAGTCAAGTTTCAAACCCAGTGAACATGGTAAATCTTGACGCAATTTCTGTCTTCGTTCAGACATAGCACAACTTCACATTTCTCACAACGAATTCATGAAACAATTTTTTTTTGTTTTGGACACTTTTTATAGCGGCATTGGGCTTCCCGACCTTCTAAATACACAGAAAAGTGATTTACTCGGTCATACCGGACGCTTTCGATCGTGTAAGTTGATCGTACAGCACGTCGGGACGGCGAAGGAGCCGGAGAATTCTCGGCATCTTGTTGCTGGTGAGGACGACCAGCTCTTCGTTTAGAAATCTGCTCCTCATATTCACACTTCAGCAGTGCTTCTGCAATTTCGTTCCGTAACTCGAAAAGTGACACTAGTCCACTTTTTTGTCTTTGCTTCAATTACAAACAAGGTGACGAGATGATGCAGCCTGTCCACTCCTCCCATGTTGCGGTTATAGTGACCAATAACGTCAGGTCTTTTCACATCAACCTTCTCCTTGTTCTCGTTACTCCATCTTTTCACTACTCCACCTGCACCTGCATCGCAATGTTTCGACGCCATGTTTTCTGCGCTATTGTCAAATCAACGCACAAGGAAAAGTCCCTTTTCAATTGCGCTAACTTCGTCCCATGATCATTATCCTTTCTTACTAAAATACTTTTCATCTGTAAGCTTACCTTTGACTATCCTCTCCTGTCTAATAGTTCCAGCAACCAAGAAGACATTTGCAGTCAACTTTCAAGCAATGGTGATGTTGTAAAGTAGTTGTAGAAATACACTTTGTGATATACATGCTTGTCGATTTTCTCCAGCAGACTAAGAACAATGGAAGAACCACAGAGAACTAAGTTTTTCAGCCCCCACGATCTTGGCTTTGACTTTATATATTGCTTCATCCCCCTCTGGCCTTTGAAGGGGATCATCTACTCGTCTATACATAGGTTTTCCTCCCTTTCAAGGCCCAAACACCGCCTAACGCATCATTTTCGTTCCTGTCCTTTTCGGACGCAAAGTGGAGATGATTCCGTAATTTATGGTATCGATCTTTTGGAAGTGTTCTTCTGACTATGGGAAGATAGTAAATTTTGTTCCAGTAAAGTTTTATCTGCGGACCATTCAGGGGTCCCATAAGGATTGAGATACCAACAATTTGGCGTATCTCTTGGGCCAGACTTTTGCCTCTGACTGCTATAGTTTTAACGTGTTCCTTCATATGGTACAAGTCCGTCTTTTCAGCCATAGTCTCAAAAAAATCAAGCGGAATATGCTTGTAGAAGTATTCGACAGGAGTAAGCCCCTCAGTCTGAGAGTCCCAGTCTTGTCATTTGACGTACGGTGACTTGTGAAAATTCTGAAAGCCCACTAGATGGTGCTAGTCACTAAATAGAACTCTCATTGATTAGTTTCGGCTATCTAGTTTTAAATGATATTACAAAAGTAGACAAATAAATGATATGCCTACTTGAATTTCTAACTAGAAAATACCCACCTCTTACAGACTTTTTCCCACTTTTTTTCTAATTAAATTTTCGTCCACTGCAATATTCCGAACAACACGTGTGATACATCAATATATTGGTAGATATCTCGGGAATACAAAGAGCATGGTTTTAGTTACTACTTTTCACATTAGATAGCATCTGGTGAACAAAAATTAGCCACACGTCATTTGACGGGCTCCAGGGCGAAACGGTTAAATAGCGAGGTATTGAAGGGGGGTGGGGTGGCAACCCCGCTCATATATGTAATAATTTCAGTTTGTTTTAAGTTTTAATGTTGCTCCTTACTTTCAGTTGAAAAAGCTTCTTTTATGTCTAATTTCTGATCGTCTTTTAAATAATTATTTGAAAAAAACTACGTTTTCTAAAGAGTTAAAGAGGCTGAGTTACAAGGTCGAACCTTAAAACGTACAGGGATTAGGAGGCACAGTTGGGGGCTACCGCCCCCAAACTCCCCGCTTTCGCAGCCTTTAAAAAAAGAAGTTTTTTAAACTGAAAGTAAGGAGCGACATTAAATCTTAAAACGAACAGAAAGTATTCCGTATATGAAAGGGGCGGTGCCCGCCTCAACGCCTCGCTCTTTACGCTAAAGTTTTTATTGTTAAAAAAAAATAGTTGTGAGAAAGTCAAACTTTAGCGTAAAGAGCGAGGCGTTGAGGAGGGCACAGCCCCTTTCATATACGGAATAATTTCTGTTCGTTTTAAGATTTAATGTCGGTCCTTACTTTCAGTTTAAAAAACTTTTTTTTTTTATTTAAAGGCTGCGAAAGCGGGGGTTTGGGGGCGGCAGCCCCCCAACTGTGCCTCCTAATCCCTGTACGTTTTAAGGTTCGGCCTTGTAACTCAGCCTCTTTAACTCTTTAGAAAACGTAGTTTTTTTCAAGTAATTTCTGCACGTTTTTGTACAGTTTATTACTTATTATTGCTTGACTAACTGTTAGCTGATTTGACAGCTTGCGGGCTTGCGGGCTCTTATAGGAAAACGAGGTTTTTCGTAAATTCGGGGGATAATTTTTTCGGTCTGAAAATATCAAAAGGCCCTAACAGGTCGAATTCTGCTTCGAATGATTCCTCATTCACCCGGATCAGTTGCCAACTGTGGCCTGTAGGGGTGGATAACAAAAAAAAAAAAGAGACATGAACTTTAAGTGGCTAGATTTGGTTTTTTGAAAACAGGGAAGGAGTTATTGGATTGAGCTAAAATTTTGAGGATAAGCTCCCGGGCCCTAGGAAAACTTAACCTTTAAATTTCAGCCGAATCGGACGACGTTAAAGGGGGGCTGTGGTGGGAGGGTCGAAATATCCGGCCCAGTTTACCCCATGAAGATAAAGTCGGAGGAGGATGAAATTTTGCACGTTTCTTAGTTTGAGCTTGGGCTACAAAATGCAATCACGTCGTCTCTCTGCGACCTCTAGGACCTGAAATCGCTTAACATTGTGGTGGGTCGCCTCTTTATAGAGGCACAAGTGTGCCGCCTTGATGCTGGGAAATCCGACTCCCCTTCCATGGAAAATATCCCTCCCTAACGAAAACCTCTACAGTAGGGTTATCTGATATACTGAATCTGATAGCATGATTTTCATTAAGATCCCTTGGTGTTTTAGGGATATTTCCCCGCCTTTTCAAAAATTGGGCAGTTTTTCTTAGGCTCGTAACTTTTGATCGGTAACATTAAACTTGATGAATTTTATATATTTTGAATAAGCATCAACATGCAATTCTTTTGGTATATGTTTTATTATCCAAGACTCTGTTTCTTAGAGTTTTGGTTGCTATTGAGCCGCATCGCTCCTTACTTACAACTCTTTACCGCGAACTGTTTGATCATTGTGATAATTTTTTAGTAATTTTTAAATGTTGTATTCCCCGATAATTTTTAGACATACATTTATCGTTATGATTGTTATTATTCAGCTAAATTAATTATCTAACTAATTAAAGATTCAAGTTATAGTAGCTTATATTACGCCATGGAAAATTCAATATAGTAGCAACAAAATATAATTATTAGATAAGCAATAAATTTTGAAAATAAATTCATGAAATTTTTCTAAAAAGTTCTTTTTTATCGTTTTTAAGTTGTTTTTTTTTTAATTTCGCTGAGGATGCCTATTGGTCATATAATTCTGAAATTTCGCATTCTGATGTTACAAAAGCTCGAGTTCTTTATTGCATAAGGTTTATGTTTTGTATAGGTTTTATTGCATTGTTTATGTGTGTTTCTTGGTGTCTCATGGTCGATATGTTAAAAAAAGACCAAATAAAATTTTTGGCTTTTTTAGGCTGTAAATTTTATGAGAATACTTAAAACCGACCTTTTGACTAATGTTAACCTCTAGACAAGTTAAGGTTACTTTTGTCATAAGGTGGCAGTATGGGATCCATGAATGATAGAATAATGATGATTATATTTTTTGTTTTGGGATAAAACGGCACGCTAAGAAAGTATAAATAGATTCTACCAGGTTAAGACATGTTTAATAAAAAGGATCTGTAAGAACAAAAAAATATTGCAGACGTACTTGAAAAATTTGCCGAGAAATAAAAATATTTTTATGTTAATATAAAAATTTGGATAAAATATTTTTGTATCTAGGCCTTTTTAGATTACGATTAGGTTATTTGCAAGCATTCACAATAGAAAACCAAGATAATAAGAGATAAACTTAATTCTATAAAGTAATGAAAATGTCAAAAAATAATCTTTAAAATGGAAAGCCTGAATCACTTTTGAAATCACTCAAAAAGTGGTTTTAATTTTACTTATATACCTTTTTTCCACTTTTCACGTTAATCTCATTTATTTTGTTGTTATACATGTTAATTTGTTTCACTCTTCTAGGCCCAAGGAGACGTAAAGCAAGCTTTCTATTTTCCATCTCTATTTTATGGTACAATTGGTTCAATAAAGAGTTGCACACCATATGCACTTTATTATACTTAGGGTCTTGTTATGTAGGGCAGCTGTTCAGCCAAAAATGGAAACCCAGTAAGATATTTCAAGCTGCTATTTCTACTCTTGTCTAACTTCTAGGGTATTAAAAATAACGGGATGACAGGTTTAAGATAGTGTAAGACGAAGATCGTTTTCTCGACAAACCATCTGGAATCAATCAAATATCAACTCTACGAAAGCTCAGTCTTGGCCAGTCTTGGTGACCTTCTGATCTACTACTTTCTCTACTACTACTACTGCTACTTTATACCCTAGATCTACTGCTTCCTGTCAAATATTAAAGTGCTAAGGAAAGTGTAAATAATATCAAATCGTTCTATTGGTTAGGTGGAAACATTTAACAGTTAAGTTTTAAACTTAAGGAAGCTTAATGCATTAGATTTCGAACTTAGGAAGATTAAGGAAACACTTAAGTTTCTACACAACTGTTTCACCTGAAGGTCGTATGTTTTTTTTTTTTTTTTTTTTTTTTTTTTTTTTTTAAATTAATTAATTAATTAATTAATGGCCTAAGGCCGTTTGTTAACTTTTTCTCCAGGGAGGATCAGCTGGGAAACAGATGTTTAGTCCCCTCTCGACCTTCTTGATCTAAATTATCTATTTGATTATTCCTTTGGAAACAGCTTCCCAAAATGTTTTTTTTTTGTATTTATCTCGAGTTGTAAAATTGCCAGATACGAGCTATAAGTATAACAGTTACGATATTTTTTTTTTAATAAAAAAAAGTATTTTCCATTCTTTGTGGAAAAGATCTTATATATATAAAGTTGTGCAATTTTAACAAAAATTAAACCCTTAATTTAATATAAGACAAAACCCTAAAATAAAGTTATAGCTCTCGTAGCTAAATCTTGCATTTTTCCTGTAAAGAATAATAACAGATAGAATTTTATTGTTTATTTCCTGGAGCAATCGTGTCGAACCAGAGATTTTAGATATTTGCCGAAGACAAAGAGATTGCATTGAAACAAGGTAGTTTTTAGCCACAAAACAACAGTTTTATCCTAAATAGGGTCAGTTACCCTCTCAGTTTTTGATGATATTATGTGGTGCATGGGCGCAATCCATTCCTATAGTGAAATGTAGTGCATATAAAATGAATGGTTTCTACAGATAATTTTTAAATACCAGGGACATTAAAAAAGATATTTCGGCTCCTGGGTCAATCTGAGTTCTGATTCATGACCACTGTAGACTGTAGCGTCTTCTTTTTCCAAACACGACACACATTTGATACCGCGTGTACTGACCCTGGGAATATACGTCAGCACCTTCGTTTAGTTGCTAGTGGCCGGACAAAAAAGAACAGGTTAGGCTTCTCGTGATGTTTACATCGGAATCGCGCGTGCGCGACGGTGGAGTATAAATCTTGTGTGGTTTTAAATGTGTGTCACTTATTTTTAATGGAGAGTATAGCCTTTGTCGATACTGTATATTCTGTCTACTGTGATCATGACTGATTACCATGATTGTAAAAAATTTGTCTTTGATTGTTTAGAGTAGTTCAAATTTTTGTAAACTGTTGGACTTTAAACCGTGAAAATAGATAAGCAAAACTAATTAGTTAAATTTGATAACGCTTTACTTCAGTAAATATCCAAACTGTTGATTCCCAAAGTGATCTACCCTTCCATGGTAAGCTGTACTCTTCTTAAACTTTTTGGTGTCATATATTTTTATAGAATAGAATAGAATATGATTTATTGGCTAAAATAGCACAAAAGCTAGCATAAGCACGTCAGAATTACCATAACAAAACAAATGTTATGTGATAAACATAAAGCAAAAAATTGAATCAATAATAAAACAGATGTCAGGGGAAAAGCTATATCAATTATTAAAATAGGAAACAAAATAGGGGACAAAAGAGTTTTTGTATCTCATGGTCAACATTTGGGGATACAGGTCCAGTTGGGTATTTGGAGCTCTAAGAGCATTGCGCCTTGTATTAGGAAGGGTTGGGGGATTTTCTTTAAAGGGAGGGAGAAAACGTCGATGATAGTCAGAATTAAGGCACTTGAGACCAAAGTTCATGGTAAGGATGTGACGTCGTGATTCCAATGTAATAATTTCAAGTCTAGCCAAACCTTCATTGTATGTAGTATAGGCCGTCCCCAGAATAATTTTTATTGCTCTTTTTTGAATACTTTCAATTTTAGAACATTGGTCTTTGGTCAACCCAGGGTGCCAGACGGGGCAAGCATATTCCAGACAGGGTCTTATATAAGAACAGTAAATTATTTTAAGGTTTTGGATTGATATGGAGAACCGTTCGAGAAGAGAGAAAGATTTAAGGAGAAAATAACCTGACTTAGATAAGTGGTAAATGTGGGAGTTCCATTTAAGGTCATTGTCCAACTGCACACCAAGCAGTTTAACAGTATTTAAATTTGGTATGCAAAGGTAATTATTGGTAGGAGGTATATTTTTTAAAAAAGAGAATAACATGAAACTGCTTTTGGGTATGCTTAAGTTGAGTTTAACATTGTCAAGATCATTCTTTAAATTGTTAATTAGTGAATCGAGTCTAAAATTCAAAGTATTAGATGTTTGACAAAGGTTCAGTAATGTCAAATCATCCGCAAATTTAAAAGAGTTGTCAAAACTTGGTAAAACATTATTAAAAACTATTAAAAATGCTAAAGGACCAAACTTAGTCCCTTGAGGTGCTCCACAGGAAATCGAGGAAAAACCTGATGAATCCCTGTTAGGGAGGACTACACATTGCTCACGGCCAGACAAAAAGCTAGCTAACATACGTAAAACAAAATCTCTTGCACCTAAAGCCCTTGCATTATCTATAACTGTCTGATGATCCAAATTATCGAAGGCTTTGCTAGTATCAGCAAAAACAGCCTCAACGTAGGAACTATTCAACCCAAGATGTTTGAAAATAGTATAAAGTGTATAAATTGAGCAATGCGTGGTGCTATGATTCGGGCTAAGGCCAAACTGATTTGGGTTGATTTTAGCATGAATATCGTAAAAAAGGAAATGGTATATGAAACTTTCAAAGATTTTAGAGAAATTGGGGGTTTTTGATATGGGTTTTAAGTCTGAGGGAACTTTTAGGGGCTTAGTTTCTGGTATAGGAGATATAATAGCTCGTTTAAAACACACTGGAAAAATACAATCTACAAAACATTGGTTAAAAATAGCAGTTAGAGGTACACTTAAATGCTCGGCACATTCCACAATCAATTTGGTAGGGATATCACCTGGGTATACTGACTTATTTATGTCAAGAGTTTTGAGTTTAAGTTGAGTCTGATGAATTTCAATCACAGGAATGTCACTCACTGCGCTGTTGGCCTGCATATGCTGGAGTGGTGGGTGAATTTTACTAATTGAAGCAAAATGATCATTTATGACATCCGCACCCACTGGGTCACTTACTGTCCAGTAAGAAAAATTTTGAAGAGACCTTTCCCATGAGATCTTGGACACTTTTGCGGAATTTCTTAGGGTCCGAATACAATAACTTATTGAGCACGTGCACACCATGCTCCTTTCTTGCTTTACGGATTTCGCTAACAACGATGTTTCTAAGCTTTCGAGATTCTTGGAAAAATCCTTCCTTAAAGAGTTTATCTTGTTCATTTATTAGGTACAAAAATTTTTTATTTATCCACGGTTTGCAGTTAGATTTGCGAGTAAAATTTTTCACTGGAAAGGTGTCACAATATAACTGAAAAGTTCCACTGAAAACTTAGAAGCCATTTCATTACCATTGGTAAGACATAGGATATTGGCCCAAGATTTGGAAATAAGTTTTAATTTGAAATGGGCAATCTTCTCGTCAGTAATGGGTCTTTAAGAGTAACTGATCAACTTCTTAGGGTGAAAGGAAGACAAAGGGGTCCAAAAGATGCATAGATGGTCATTTGCTCCTAATGGAGGGGCCACTTTGGGGACACAGTAGTAATCTTCAATGTTGGTAAAAATTAAGTCTAGGGTTTTATCACCGCGAGTAGGCGACTTGACCACTTGATCAAGGCTAAGAGCAGAGCTAAGCCACTTTTGGTTTAGCTCATTAAAATCACCACACAATGTAATTGCAGCATAAGGATACTTGCAGCAAATTCTGTCAGTATAAAGTTGCAGATATGCCGTCAGCTCCTTCTTAAATCCACTACGCGGAGGGTAATAAATAATACAAAAAATCATGCAAGATACTTCTTTTGGGAGGTTTTTGGGCCTGGTCCATAGCCATAGAAATTCGGTTTTGGAGTTGTTCACTATTTCGGAAAATGAAAGAACCCGATTAGGAAGGGTAGACCGACAAAAAAGCTACTCCTCCACCATGAGATAGAGGGATACCATCTTTGTCTATCCTGGGCTTAAAATGGGAACCATAATTTGGAATGGAACAAAGGTCTTCAGTTGCAGACCATTTTTCGATAAGGCAATCAATATCTATCTGGTTTTTATCAAGATTAATTTGAAATTCCTTCATTTTATTTACCAGTGACCTTACATTTGCTAGAAGGATTCTGGGAAAGGTGTAGGAGGAGCAGCAATGTATAAAACCAGGGTTTCTTTATTTGTTATTGTAGACTTGTTGTAAGCTCTTGGGTTCATTTGATGTAAATAAGAGGACTGAGGAGATGGACTGATTTGGCAATTTAAATGGGAGGGAGCTGGAACTTAACCTGGAGGTCTTCTGATTGGGTCTGTTCGGTGCTTTTGATAATTCGAATTCCTGTCGGTTTTGAGGGCTGGTGGGACCAATGGGCTGGTGTGGCGAATTTAATTTTTTGGCTGATCAATATTCATAGTGATAATAAAAGGGAGAGATTTCGACAGTTGTTGATAACTCTTTCCGGCATTATTAAAAAGTTTTTTGAATGCGTCATAGCCATGATTCAAATGAATCCGGTCACAACCAAAACAACGACCACTTTCAAACTTAATACAAACTTTCTGGTGTAATAGTTGGCAGTCAGAGATTTTACACTCTACCCAAAAATTAAAACTTTTGCAAACAAGTAGATATATACATTTTTTGCCTTTTTTGCAAGTATCATTCCAGGGGAATTTGCATGCACCCTTATGTGCAGTGAGTTCATGACCGCTTATCTTGATTGACTTGACCTTTAGTTCACATTCATTAGTATTCAACTTCATGTTTTCAAGGTCACATGAAATCTTAATTATGTTATCCTCAAGGTAACTGAACTTTTGAAAAATACAAGTTTGTCTCATCACTTCTTTGTTACAGGAAACAATTGCGTATTTATACGGGTGTGATTTGTTAATGATAGTTTCCTGATTTTGATCCTCTTTAATATCAGAGGACTTTTGATGGGTTTAACTTGGACGTGACCTAAGGTCTATGATTGCAGATATTTCCTTGCTTATTATTTCTAATTTATATCTCATTGCTATAAGGGAAAGGAGTGATAAGTCCGATAGGGGATTAGAACAACAATTGTCACAAGTAGTAGTTTCCGTCTGGCAGGAGGCATTAGATTTGTTGGCTTCGAGGTGGTCATTATTACTTGGAAGGTTTGGAGCTAGAGGGGGCGATCGAATTTCCATCACAATGTTTGCCAGGTCATTGCCCGATAGAAGACGAGGGGGAGTAATCGGGAGAGGCTGGGGTTGACTGGAATAAGTATCAGCAAAAGTAATTACCTTTTTTGGACTATCCTTGTTTAAACTATTCTTTTTCACAGAACAATCTAGGCATAGCCAACTTTTAGACCATTGGAAACGTTCAATTCCAGCACATTGTTCGTGGAAATATGATCCACAGTCGTTGCATATCAAACAGTTTAAAGTTGCCCTGCAGTGGCATTCGGGGCATACTCTCCTAGTCATTCTTGGGGTTTAGGATAAAATGAAGTTTAGTTTCTAATTAAGTCCGAACATAATCCTTTTAATTCACACCTGTTCAAAACTGGGATTTAATCCTTTTAAAGAATAAATATGTCTTAACAGGTCCGAGACTGAATAGTCTCTGTTGTTGTTGATTTTATTGATTTGTTGAATCTTATCTTTGTTGATTTTAACCCTTTTTTGCGGTCCCTACAAACTTAACATATAACTGAACATAGAGATTTTTTTCGTCAAATATTGAATTGACATTTTTTTTAGGGTGTGTTTTGTTGTTTAACCTTCCACTTCGCCTATTCGAACCATCAGATTTTATTTTCACTGTCCTTGGTACTTCAAAGCTTCAATTGAAATAAGTTAAATAATTTTTGACTTCATCCGTTTATTCATAGCATTGCATAGTGACACATTTAAATTTAAAATGGTAGACAGTGGATCTTTTGTGGAAGGGGATTAAAACAGTTGTGTGGTTTTTGGTACTAACGGGCGCCAAATAAAAAAAAAGTAGGTGAGTAGAAAATCATCAAAAGATAAGCCACAAACACTGGGCACCGAATAGTTTATGAAGCTATAGTTTTCATTTGAAGGCAAAGCCATACCCAAAGGAGGACGGGGCTAACCCCCCCCCCCCGAAATGTTTGTTTGACTCGTAAAAACATAACAAAAATTAATATCAACAAATTTGGTATGCGTTTTTTGAGATTTTTTTGTGTAACCCCCCCCCCCCCCCCGGAAAAATCTTTGAGTAAAACCCCCTCAGAAAAAAAAATCCTGGATACGGCCTTGTTTGAAGCCTAGTTTCCTTTGGGAATCATCGGATTGTTAATGTTAATTTCTATGGTTGAAAAGTGTTGTCAAATTTAACTATTTTTTAGCTGTTGGTAACACAGCCGTGTGGCTGTGTGGTACTGCCTTAAAGACTTCATAATTTTGAAACAGCCACAAGGAAAATCTTGGATCGTCACGAACTTGAGGTATGAACAGATCAGAAATGGGTGCAAGGGGGGGGGGTGAAAAAGGTTTTTATCTTGATGCCCTTGGCACTTTAATAAGAACACAACTACAACAAAATTACATCCCAGATTGATGGCAAGCAGATCTCAAATTGAGGTTTATACTCTGCAACTTTTCACTCCCAGTAGAATAAATAAATTTAATTGTATCTTATTCCAGCAGCAATTTTTTAAGATGTGAAAGATTTCTCTGTTAAGAAGTAATTTCGATAGAATTTAGTATTAAGGCCATTCGATACCTTAACAATCATTTTCATCGTCAAGCCTCAGCGTCAAAGACAAAGTGGTCATTAGCAGATTTTCCCAGAACCGTAGTGAACTCCCAAAAGAATTTTGGTAAAAATTGATAGGATATCATAAGTATTTCAACAGTTTGAAAGCTAACGAGAAGCTTGCTAAAAACAAAGAAACGTATAATATTTTACTAATCGCTAGGAAAAGTGATGTCCATTTAGTGTATATAGAACATAAATAATACGTTCCATGTGCCGGTACGGTTTTCAAGGCCGGCAACACAACAAGAAAGTCCAAACGCTGTCAAATCACTCAAATAATTCTTTCCTTCAGCTGATTTCTAACATTTTCCAAGGTCTGTTAGAATACTTTTAGAGACTGCCCGTTCCCGAACTTTAAACAGAAATTTTACTCTGTTTAATAAAAAAAAAATACAATTTACACTTTCTATTGATGTAATTTTCATTAAATTTGAATATCTCTAGCACAGAACAAGAGAGGTTAAGTCGTTTGTCTATGATTTCCGGGGAAATAGGTGTCGGCTTTTAGTTTATGTCGTTTATTCGGCCATCTAATCAATTCTTAACAGTTTGGCCATACAAATTGAAAAAATCTATAATGGATGGGATAGACTAATTCTTTAAGATACCGCATCTTTTTAAGTGCAACGAGATTTACTACTGCCAAGTATTACAGTACTTAAATATAGCCTTGAAATGCGGGGGTTTTAAAAGGATGAGTAAGGCTTGCTGTTTTCTTTCTAGTGGGTTTGTATTAGGAAAGCCTTATGCACTCGTTCAAAAAGCTGTATAAAAAGGTGTTTTTGTTTTACTTTCTAAGGCTATAATGGAAGGAACGTTAAGATGGGTGAATCATGCGCTGTCGCTGAAGGATGAATAGAAGTCTTCAATAATCCTGCTTGTTACCATTTACCGGAGGACAAAGAACAAGTAGTACGTAATCAAATAGGGAGAGGGCTCATTGTTGGAGCAGTAGCCACATCCTAGTAAGAAACAAACCTTGGCCTATAGTAGCCACAAATTAAAAAACATACTTGAAAAAAAACTTAATTGAGAAAAAATTGTCATTTATAGCTGATTCAAGACTAGTAGTCATTATTTAAAGTAGTCTTAATAGTAAATAATCTTTAGAAAATAAACTTATGGGAAATTCAAAAAATTCTTGAAGAAATGGCGTTCCATCGAAACAAAAAGTGTGGCATTAAAAGTGGCATGGCCGAAAACTATTCAGGATCTTTTTACAGGGGTAGCAGTAATGTCTCCTCTTTTTTTGTTTTTTTTCCGCTCCAAGCGGGGCTCTGGGACATGTTAGAGGGCTGTTTAAATGCTCCTTTAAAGGAAATTGCAATGCCTAGTGCCTTTCGCAAGTACCAAAACATAATATTTAAACATAATTGGATTCAAGCGGATGAGTCAGAGCCATGTTTAGATTCTTGCGAACCTTAAATATAAAACTGTAATTGTTTTTCTTTTACTCCGTAAAACCTAACTTCTCCGTAAAACCCTATTTTTCTAATTTTTGTGACAAGATTCATCGTGATAAACACTAAGATTTATTAGCAACAAGTCAATTTATTATATAAATTTCTGATAAGGATAATGCTTGTTGTTTGAGCTTTTAAAGGAATGAGCAGAATGGTTTTCAGCAGTAGCATCCCACCAGAGACCATTCCAATTGGAGGTGGAGCGTCTATATATATATATATATATATATATATATATATATATATATATATATATATATATATATATATATATATATATATATATATATATATATATATATATATATATATATATATATATATATATATATATATATATATATATATATATATATATATATATATATATATATATATATATATATATATATATATATATATATATATATATATATATTTATATATATATATATATATATATATAATACAATGTGGATTGCCTAAAAATTCGGCCAAAGATAACTCATAAAACTCTTTTTTCTAAGCATATTAGAGTTTAAAACCGTATATCCCTCGGTTAAACTGAACCAAATGAGCAATAAAATTTTATTCTTGGGGCCTGATCCCTCATCCAAAAATGATCAATAAAGTTTTTTTCGATCAGCCTAAAACTATTCTTTTTGTTGAGAGGTAGAGAAGAACTTAGAGCCCTTTGAAATGGACGCCAGAACTTTTCTTGGTACAGAACTTACAACTGTAAGCAGAGGAGTCCTGAGGCTCATTTTATTGGGGGGGGGGGGGGGAGCGATCTACATAAATTTTACCGAATCGCTACCTGATTTATGCGGAAATTTCTGCAGAAATCAAGAATTTTGCTAAAGTTCGGCGGATTTCGCAAAACATCTGCCGAAATTTTCGCTTTCGGCGGAAATTTTACCGAATGCCAAAAAAGTTGGAGGAGACGGCACACCCCTCCCTGTCCTTCCTCAGGACGCCCTTGACTGTAAGTCCTGGTTCTAAGTGGAGCCTTTAGCAAAACTTAGGGGAATGTAGTTTAAGTAATTTCTTCTGAAGATAGATCTCTATCAGCACTGAAGGGCTGGGTACAAGTAGCTGATTTCAGGAACTGATTTCCAAATCAGCGCCGATTTTAAAGGAAATCGGTGTCGATTTGAGGTTGACAAATTTTCAACAGATTTGAAAAATCAGCGCTGATTTTCATCATGATCATCACCAAAAAATAGGGATACAAATAAATAGTCAGCCAGGGGTATCTGTGGTGAAAGACCCGACTACTGAGCTTGAGAATTAAACTGAGAACTGAGCTAAGATTAATCAAGTATTTATTAATAGACACCAGTTGACTATTTGTGTCCATGATTTTTTGTTTTGAAAATTTTGCGTAATAAATTTTTCTTTCAACCAAATTTTTCTTACCGCTTTCGTTTGTCCACTGATGCTGAAATCAGTTGCCGAAATCAGCTACGTGTGCCTAGCCCTTTGCTCCCATATTTAATGAAGAAGCTGAAGAATGTCAGAAAAGTTCCTGGGACATCATTTAAGCATAGAATTAAAAACAAACAAGACCAACCTGCAGGGAAAGCTATTTAGTATTTCTCCAGATAATTTAAGCTTTCAGTTGAAGAATGTTGTTGAAAATGGAAGAAGATCTGAACACCCAACTGTTACAGTTTGGTAGGCTATGGTTTTCAGTATAGGCCTAATTTGAATTCAGCTTCTGTAGGTAGACCCAGGGATAATAAACTGTTCTTTTATAACACTGGAAGTTAAAATTCTAGTTTAGCTACATTTCAATATCTTGGAAAGGAGTTAGGTTAGAAAAATAAAACATTCATAATTAAATCCAGGGCCAAAAAAAAAAAAAAACTCTGGCAAGGTATAGGCCTACCCAAGCTTCTATGTTAACCCTCTTCTGATTTTTAAGTCTTTGAAATTTTCCTACTTGACAGGTCTACCTTTTGTAATTTTGACAACAAAATTTGGTAAATTTTTTGCAGTTCATATTATTGACTTACAAATAAAGTAGGCTAAACATACCACTTGATGCCTTTTTGGTAAATATTTACCAAATCATATTATTGAGTTACAACTAAAGTGAATATACCACTTGATGCCTTTTTTATGCTCTTACAAATATAATAATCATTTTTGTCAGAAATAAATTTTACCCCCACCCCTATAGGCCTATATACCAATTCAGGGTAAATATTTTGGTCAATATTTACCAAATCATATTATTGAGTTTCAAATAAAGTGAATACACCTATTGATGCCTTTTTTATGGTGATTACAAATATAACAATCATTTCTATCAGAAATGAATTTTAGCCCCCCCCCCGTATATATGACAATTCAGGGTATATATTTCTACATTAGGGCGGGTGGGGGCAAATTTTATTTCTGGTGTAAATGGGAGGTAATTTTAAACTTTACCCCTAACCCCCCCCCCCCAAATGTAGAAATATATACCCTGAATTGGCATATATAGGCTGGGGGCTAAATTTCATTTTGGATAGAAATGATTGTTATATTTGTAATCAGCATAAAAAAAGGCATCAAATGGTGTATTCACTTTAGTCCTAAGTCAATAATATGATTTGGTAAATATTGACCTATATTTGCACATTAGGGGGGGGGGGTAAAGTTTAAGGTTACCTCTCATTTACACCAGAAATAAAATTACCCCCAGCCCCCTTATGTGAAAATATATACCCTGAATTGGTATATATAGGCTAGGGGTGGGAGCTAAAATTCATTTCCAACAAAAATGATTATTATATTTGAAAAGAGCATGAAAAAGGCAGTACTGTTCTATTAACCAGGCTCTTTCATATAGTGCTTGTTTGGTTAATGCTAATAAAATAAAATAGGATAACATATAATAGTTTAGAAACAAATTTGGGGTATATATTTGTGCATGAGGGGGGGGGGCAAAGCATACCATATATTAAATACTTAACCTAATCTAACCTAGGTACCGCCCCCCCCCCACAACCCCAAAAAACAACAATTTAAATACATTTCTTGCCTTTGTTTATATCCCAGAAGGCATCATAAACCTGTTTTCACTACACATCTTGATCTATTTAGTGACTGGTGTGCATTGGCATATACAAAAGAGCCTGGTTAATAGAACAGTACCAAAAAGGCAGCAAGTAGTATGTTTACTTTATTTGCAAGTCAATAATATGAACCACTAAAAATTACCCAATATTTTACCTTAATTTTCAGTTATCAGTTTCTTTTTCTCTGATTTTAGTTCTGAAAATACAATTCCTGTTATTTGGGTAGAATTTATCAATGTTTTTTTTTCTAAATTTAGTAAATGTGTTTTCAAATCTTTGAAACTTCATAAAATAGAATTGAGCCAAGTTGTGAAGCTGAAAACAGTTTTCTTTTAGTTCATTTAGGCAGAAGATCTGTTTTGCAAGGTTTCACTTTCATAGCACAATGATTTATAAAGGACATCAAAGGTCACTGCCCTCTAGCCTATGAGGAGAAGGAGTCAAGGTAGGGGTATAAATGTATGACCACACCAGGTCATAAGGAGACATGTTAAGAAAAAAAATTCTTACTTCATAAAATGTAAAATTATCCTAGTTAACATATTTTCTTGGGGGAGCACCTTTATCCTCACTATTTTCCTTGTTTTTCCAGTTTTTCAATGACATTTTTCATTTTTATGTCTATTCTCTAAGTCTTGAAAATTGTTTATAAAACAAACACCCAAGAGCCATCTATCTAACCTAACTTAACCTAAATTTATGAATATTTGCCTATTTTTATCTTTTTGGTAAATGGGAGTGATGGTGTTTAACTTTCATATATAGACTATTTGAAAATGGATAAATGCAGTGAAATCTGTTTCTTTTTCATAATTTTGTTAAAAAATTGTACAACAGTGAAAATAGTGTGGATAAAGGGGCTCCCCCTGGAAAATATGTTAACTAGGATAATTTTGCTTATTATAAAGTAAGAATTGTTTTCTTAACATGCCTCCTTATGACCTGGTGTGGTCATACATTTATACCAAGGTAGGTACTTCAAAATTCCTTCCCTTGACTTACTTTAGTCTGTAGATCCATTCCTGAGTTTCATTCCCCTAACCCAACCCCTTTCCAAGATAGTGAAAAGTAGCTAAACTAGAATTATACCCATTGGAATAATATAGAAATTTTTATCCACTTTCATTAGGTGTTTTCCACTTTTTCTAACAAATAATAGCAATTTTTCAATAATGTTCTGTTAATGCTTCTCTTGTTTCAACTAGCCTATGAAGAAATAAGAACCTGAAAAACAAGAGTGACAGTTGGTAAATATTGAGTAGTTCTTATTATTGAGCTACAAATAAAGTGAATGTAACCTACCACTAGATGTCTTTTTTATGCTCTTTCTGAATATAGTAATTGCTTTTCTTGCAAATTCAATTTTAAGCCCTTTTAGGTATTTTTAGAAATTCTAATTTCATGTTAATTTTTTGGACTCTGTTTGCATTTTGGAGAATTTCCCCAAGCCCAATATATTTAATATAATTTTTACTGTACTGAAAAATAATTCTTTTAAATGTTTTCACTTATAACTTTAAGATATCAAAAATTAATTAAGATTTGAAGGAATAAATATCAGCATATGTATATTAAATTGACAATGCACATTTTTTTCAGTAAATTCATTTGATTTTTTTCAGTAAAGTACAAATTATATTCTGGCTTTTAGAAAGCTTATGATTTAGAACCCTACTCAGATTAATTTCTGCTTGTTTTGAGATTAACTTATTTTATTTTCTGTTTGGTTTGGATTTCATTTATTTATTGATACTGATTTGTGGTAGTTGTAAGCTTGGTAGATTATTTGATTCTATTTTGTTTGTTTTTGGTTTAATGGATTTCTTTACTTTTTTTTTGAGAAACTTATTTTGTGCAAAAACTTTTTTTTGATTAAAGTTAAAAAGGGTGCACCTAGGCATATCTATATTGATCTCACAAATGGCTATGGATATTAAGTGGAAAACTTCATTGAATGATAAGGGGATGTTAAACAAAATCAAAAGACACAGTATGCATCCAGGTTATAAGGTTATACTCAGTGTCTCTAAAAAGAGTTTAATGAATTTGTCTCTTTGTGCATTCTGGTGTATTTGCTTATTTTTGTAGTGTGTTCAGCCTAAGAATTTTATTAGTCAATTGTGGTGCCAATCAATGCCCAGGGGTTCAGTTCTTGTCTGTTGTCTTTTGTTTATTGTTGCTTATTGTTTTGTTTAATGTTAATTTGTAACAAGACAAGCCTATGGCTTATTCTGTTTTTTTTTTTTTTTTTTTTTTTTTTTATAAATAAAATGAATATATAAAAATAAAGACTTGAGGTATTGAGGAGAGGGCAACCCCCCTGATTTACAAAATAATTTCTCTTTGGAAACTAGGGAAATTTTTTGTGGAGGTTTTCAAATCATGTCAGAAATCCCCCTCATTGGAAAAATTTTCCCAGAAATTCTACCACTCCTCAATGAATTATCTTATGTCAAAATTATAGTAATGCTTCTTCAGTTAAAAAAAAAAGATAGAGAATAATCAGTTTTTGAACTGGTAACTATTGATTTACAGGCATACCTTGTACCACCAGCCTATGAGCTATATACACAGCAGTTATGAATGCTGTATGTGGCCAATATAGGCAAATTTTAGAACTTGAAGTCCTTTCCCCAGGGACTGTGGGGGGTCATGCTGTCCCCAATGACATATTTATTGGATTAAAGAGCTATTGTGAACAAAATGGCTATCTAAAAATTTTTGTTTGACTGCTTTGGAGAAGGGGACTCAAGGGGGGGGGGAGGAGGCAGCTGCCAGCAATCATTTTAGTCACTCAAAAAAGGACACTAGAACTTTGATTTCCTTTTGAATGAACCCTCTGCCAAGATTCTTGGACAATTGGTTTGATACAATTCTCCTTGTATTGCCATAATTGCCTAACTTACAGCCCTTTCCAAAGAAACTGTGGAGGGTTTTATCATTGCCAAAAGCATAGTTTTTGGATCTTTGAACCAAGGCTGTACCCAGGATTTTTTGGAGGGGGTTTTACTCAAAGATTTGTTTTTTTTTTGGGGGGGGTGGGTTTACACAAAAAAAACTCAAAAAACGCATACAAAATTTCTTTTATATCTGTTTTTGTTACGTTTTTACGAGTAAAAAAAAAAAATCCGGGAGGGGTTAACCCCCCCCCCTCTGGGTATGGCCTTGCTTTGAACTATAACAAAAAAAAGGCTATCTAAAAATTTTTATTGTACAGCTTTGGAGGAGGAGGCTCAAGGGGGTGGGGGGAGGGCTACGCCAGTCTTTTTAGTCACTTAAAAAGGGTACTAGAATTTTGATTTCCTTTTGGATGAGCCTTCTGACAATCTTCTTGGACAATTGGTTTGATATAATTCCCCTTGTATTGCCACAATTGCCTAACTTACAGCCCTTTCCAAAGGGACTATGGAGGGTTTTATCATTACCAAAAGCATAGTTTTTGGATCTTTCTATGGACAAATGGCTATCTCAAAATTTTGATCTGACAAATTTGGGGGAGGGGGATAGGTGCCTCCCAATCTTTTTGGTCACTTAATAAGGGAACTATAACTTTTAACTTCTGTTCAAATGAGCCCTCTGCTGATCTTCTGGGACCATTGGTTTGATATGATAACACCTGAAAAAAGCAAACAAATAAATACATATCCATGATCCACAAAATGCAAAATTCCATATTTTTGCTGATAGAAGCTTGAAACAACTACATTAGGGTTCTGTGATATGCTGACTCTTATGGTGTGACTTTCGTTAAATTTCCTTGACTTTTAGGGGGTGTTTCCCCCCTCTTTCAAAATCTGACAAATTTTTTATGGGTAAGACCTTGTATCTTGTTATGGGTTGCACTAACTTCATGAATCTTATATATTTGTAATCAGCATAATAAGCCAATTCTTCTAATGTATCTATGGTTATTTTTTTTTAGAGATTTGATTACTATTGAGCTGCATCACTCCTTCTAACAGTTTTTGACCACAAACTGTTTGATCAAAGAACACTATGAACACCCATCTGTTTAAAAAGGTTAGTGCAATAGATGAAGTATCTCAGGAACAGTTGTGGGTATTAAGCTGAAACTTTCAAGAATGGTTATCACCATCAAGAAGTACTTATCTAAAAAACAATATGTGTATCCTGGTTGTCAAAAGAGTGCATCTGCAATAACTTGGGAATGGCTATCACATTTGGTTGAAATTTCAGTGAATGTTGCAGAGGATGTTGAAATAAATCAAAAGACTCTAATTAAAAATAAAAAAGAGAGTTAGATATTTTTATTTTTAAGCTTAAGACGTGAAACTGGAGAAACGCTTATTATATTAACTAATAACAAACTTTGACAATAGAAAACAAACAGAAATTAATGTGAGAAAAGACTTTCCAGGAAAAGGAAATTTTCAAAGAAAAGTAAAGAGCTATATTAAACTTAAGACCAGCGGAAATAAAGTTCCATAATAATTCAAACTCAAACAACCAAAATTACAATTAAAGAATAAATAAAACACAAAAGGAACAGAAATTAAAGTAACTGATCATATCAAACATAAAGATAGTAGATGGAGCATTTGTGCTTTACTGAAAACTGTTTTTACTGTACACATTTTTCTTTTATATTTATAATTTTGAAAAATAAAAAAAAGAAGCCAAAAATTTTTTAAAATTGCTGAGGTTCTGGGGGTTAATATTATTATATATTAAATACTCAGTTTATTTTCATTAGTTCTTCCCTGTCATATTGACTTGTGTACTGATTTATTTTTTTTATTTGTTGTTGATGTTTTGAAAAGAAGCACACAATTCAAAAGACAAATAGTTTTCAATAAAACAAAATAGGCTTTTAAACTTCTACAGTTATAGGAGAGGGAAGGGGGCAATAACTAAACTTCTAATTGAAGTAATTTTTGTTCGTTTTAAATTTGACTAGAATATTCAATTTAATTTTTACTTGTTTTAATTTTTATTTATTCATCTAAGTTAGTATCTGTTTCCTTCATGTTTTATTTGATCATTTGTTTTAATTTCTGGTCATTTTTGGCTTTAAATATTCTGTAATTGGAAGTTCTGGTCATTTGCGTTGGAATTATTATAGTAATTTATTTCTGCTGGTTTGATATTTAAGTTGAGTACTGCTCTTTGCATTTCTTTAAAAAACTTCTTTTTTGGAAAGTTTTGTTTTTTTAATTAATGATAAACAAATACTTGTGTCCATATTGGTTTTCTTGTTTTTATTGCACTCTTGTGTTGTTGCCATAGCCTTGGACAGTTTTTTCTTGCTTCTTTGGGTAGCAGCTAAATTGACTATATTATTTTAATTGGTATCAAAGCATTTATGTAAATCAAGTGAAGGTCTGTTTATTTGTTTACCTGCCTTTCTGAAGATCTGCAGCTAGAATATTTAAGCTAAAAATGGGAAATTTTTCAGAATTTTTTTTTTCTAGTGCCTCTGATGTTGCTAATTTGGAGATTATACGTGGCCCATCTCCTTTGCCTAAAGAATCAAACAATGACAACGATCTCTTTTTAACTCCCACTAAAGATACATCACGTTTTCAAAGAAATGGATATGATGGAAGAAATAAGACTGAGCCTGGTATTATTATTTTTTTTATTGTGTCTAAATTATTTAATATTCTCTTTTGTTCTCTTTTTCTCTTTTTTTTCTCTGAAAAAAGAGAACAATGTTCTCTTTTTTTTGTTCTCTTCGTTTTCATGTACTGGCCATAGACCTGTTTATTGTCTTTATATTCTTTTCTTTGTTTTTTTACTTATTTTTTTATTATTTTTTTACTGTGTCTAAATTGTTTACTAGTGATAATGTAATGGATAAACAAACATTGCTCCTAAAATCTTATTTTCCCAGTTAGTTGAGTATGGAAGAAATAAGAGTGTTCCTGCTATTTTGACATTTTCGGAATAACATACATAGGGTTTTAATAGAGGTAAATTTTTGGGATTTGTCAACCTTGTTAATGTTACTTATCTTTTGTATTGCTGCAATCTGTTCTCTTATACTTTCTCTTTTTGCTTTGATTACACCAATTGTTTTATATTATTTCAGACTTTCCTTTTTAGTTCTATGTATTATTTTAAACTTCATCTCCCATTTTGGTTTGATTGTGTAATTTTGTGTCTCCCTGTCATTTCTCATGTACTTCTTTTGCTCATTAAGCTTTCATTTTCTACTGGTATAGTCCCTTCTGTGCTTAAGAAAAGAGGTATGACACCACTATTAACTCTGGAGAGAAAATAACTCTGAATAATTGTAGACCAATTTCTAATCTTCCAGTGTTCTCAAAATTTTTTCTTCAAAAAGGATTATTACCTTGTGATCAGTATGGTTTTAGGAAAATTTATTCAACTGAGGATGCCATTACCTATCTGGCTATTAAAATAAAGAATTTTTTAGTTAGCCATAAGATTTTGCTACATATATATATATAATTAAAATTGATTTTTCCTATATTTATCATATCATAGATTGGGTCAAGATGGGAGGTCACAGTTTGTCTGTCTTAAATTGGTAATCTCTCATGAATGTAAAATAACCTGTGGAGTCCCTCAGGGATCAATACCAAGGTATCTTCTTTTCTTATTTAGATCTCTGATGCTGGGGATTTTGTAACTAGTAAGAATTTAATTACTTTTGTTGATGATACATTTCTTCTTTTTCATGCGTCTTCTTTTGACAGACTTAAGAGTTTGATGGAGAGTACTCTTTGCAGACTCCAACTCTATCTGAAACGTACCTTTTAGAAACCCTTTTTCTCACAATATTTATAGAGCAAAGTACATCATCTCTAAGAGTTGAAATCCTTTCTTAGCTGATGATTTAAAACTTAATTATATTGAAAGTGCAAAATATTTAGTCAAAATTGAGCAAGAGCCTGTGTCAACTAGTAATGACTGTAGTGTGAAAGATAAACAAAATACATAAATTTCTAAATTTAGAACTTAGACCTTAAATTTAACTTAGAATCTGTCATGATTTAGTTATTCCCTAATTTGTGTATCTACATAATCTCAGGGATGGTCTCTTGTAACTATTTGTTCTTTACTAGGTTGTAGCTATTGATATAATCGTGATTTATGTGTAATTCACTATATAAGATGAAAAGTGGAGTAACATGAATAAAAAGAACAAATATGAAGCATGTTTGTTAAACATGTAACATATGAAGCTGAAATATATGAAAAATATTACATAAAACACATGAAAGATGCAACATATGAAGCTAAAATGTATGAAAAATATTATATGAAACATATGAAAACATGTAACATGTGAAGCCAAAATATATGAAAAATATTACTTAAAACGAATTAAAACATGTAACATATGAAGCTAAAATATATGAAAAATATTACATAAAATATATGAAAACATGTAATATATGAAGCTAAAATGTACGAAAAATATTACATAAAACATATGAAAACATGTAACATATGAAGCAAAAATTTATGAAAAATACTATGTCAAAAATATGAAAACATGTAACATGTGAAGCTAAAATATATGACAAATGTTATGTAAAACGAATGAAAACATGTAACATATGAAGATAAAGTATATGGAAAATATTACATAAAACATATGAAAACATGTAATATATGAAGCTAAAATGTATGAAAAATATTACATAAAACATATGAAAACATGTAACATGTGAAGCTAAAATAATATGAAAAATATTACATAAAAGATATGAAAACATGTAACAATTGAAGCTAAAATATATTAAAACATGTAACAAATGAAGCTTAGGAAGGTAAAAAAGCCACAAACAAATCTTGTGGCTTCTCACAAACAAAGCTGATTTGTAACAAATCAGCTAATATCCACCAATCAGAAATTCGCTTACGTTCTTGCTTACCGTATGTAATCAGTGGGAAAGGCCTACAAAGCAGGGTCAAAAGGCAGTTATTTTTTTTATTTTGGGCGTTCATATAGTCTCAGAGATGATCTTTTATGATTATTAATTTTAAAAAGATATTTTTGATGAAGAAGTTTTTCAAAGAATAGTAAAAACAAAGAGATAAATATAAAGACGACAAAACGGGTTTATGGCCAGTAAATAAATGAAAACAAAGAGAGAAAAAAAAAATCCAACGAATATTTCGCCCGCATACAACAAGGTGTCTTCAGTGTAGAAAAAAACCCCCAAAACTAGAAACTAAAAAATATATATGACACTCAAATAGTCTAACATAAAATATATAATATACCATTACTTACATATACAAGTGGCAGTTACCTTCATGAAACCATAAAAGTAACTTTTGAGTTACTTTTAAAAGTAAAGAGTTGCTGTTGTGGTTTCATGAAGGTAGCTGCCAATTCTATATGTAAGTAATTCTATATTATATATTTTATTAAAGTCTATTTGAGTTTTATTTATATTTTTTAATTTTAGATTCTAGTTTTTTTTTCACGCTTAGGACGCCATGTTGTATACGGGTGAGATACTCGTTTGATTTTTTTTTTCTCTTCGTTTTCATGTACTGGCCATAGATCTGTTTATTGTCTTTAATATTCATTTCTTTGTTTTGAGCTCGGCTTAGGTTTTATATAAGAATAGTAAAGAAACATATTAAACTTAAGACAAACAGAAATAAAGTCTTATAATAATTCAAACTTCATATAAAAGTAACAAGTATTGATATAAATTAATAATTAATCCTAAAATGAGTAGAAGTTAAAATGAATTCTGATGTCAGATTTCAAACGAATTACTACAAACGGTAGCTTGACTTCTGCCCCCGAGTCTCCCGACATATAAACTTTCTAAGGTCTGTTGTGTTATTTGGTTTTTTATTGAAAACTATATACATTTTTAACTATTTACTTTGGTCATAGGCAGCGCGCTAGCGCTGCCTAAGTAAAGAACGATGTGGGCATAATGTGTTTTTTTTCTCCATACCCGAGCACTTCGTATCGAAGGAGTTGTCGTAGAAACTTCGAAAAGGGCTCATTCGATTGGAAATTGGAGTGGCTAGTGCCCTTTTTAATAGTCGAAAGTGATTGGAGAGCAACCAGCCCCCCCCCCACGCCCGTCATTCCCCCAAACACATCCAATCAAAATTTTGAGATAGCCATTTTGTTCAGCGTAGTTGATTTCCAGATAGAAAAAATTTTTTTGAGGAGGACACTCCCCAACAACCCTCAGGGCAGGAGTTTTAAATTATGCCGTGGGGGCATATATGGTTTTTATAACAGGTGTTGTCGTAGAAACTTCAAAACAGGCTCATTCGATTGGAAATTCGAAGGGCTAGTACCCTTTTTAATAGTCGAAAGTGATTGGAGGGCAATTAGCCCCCCCCCCCCATGCCCGTCATTCACCCAAACACATCCAATCAAAATTTCGAGATAGCCATTTTGTTCAGCTTGGTTGATTTCTACATAGAAACTATGTTTTTGAGGAGGACACTCCCCCACAATCCTCAGGGCAGGGGTTTTAAGTTATGCCCTGGGGGCATATAAGGCTTTTATAGAAGGCGGTGTAGCAGAAACTTCAAAACAGGCTCATTTGATTGGAAATTCAAAGGACTAGTACTCTTTTTAATATTCGAAAGTGATTGGAGGGAAACTAGTCCCCCCACCCCCACACCCATCATTCCCCCAAACACATCCAATAAAAATCTTGAGATAGGCATTTTTTTCAGCCTAGTTGATTTCCTGATAGAAAATATATTTTTGAGGAGGACACTCCCCCACAACCCTTAGGGCAATGGTTTTAAGTTATGCCCTGGGGGCATATAAGGTTTTGATAGAAGGTGCTGTCGTAGAAACTTTAAAAGGGGCTAATTCGATTGGAAATTCAAAGGGCTAGTGCCTTTTTTAATAGTCGAAAGTGATTGGAGGGTAACTAGCCCCCCCCCACGCCCATCATTCCCCCAAACACATCTAATCAAAATTTAAGATAGCCATTTTGTTCAGTGTAGTTGATTTCCAGATAGAAAATATGTTTTTGATGAGGAAACTCCCCCACAACTCTCAGGGTAAGGGTTTTGAGTTATGCCCTGGGGGCATATAAGGTTTTTATAAAAGGCGTTGTTGTAGAAGCTTCAAAACAGGCTCATTTGGTTGGAAATTCAAAGGGCTACTACCCTTTTTAATAGTCGACTGTGATTGGACGGCACCTAGCCCCCCCCCCCCGCCCATCATTCCCCCAAACACATCCAATCAAAATTTTGATATAGCCATTTTGTTCAGCGTAGTTGATTTACTGATAGAAAATATGTTTTTGAGGAGGACACTCCCCCACAACCCTCAGGGCAAGGGTTTTAAGTTATGCCCTTGGGGCATATACGGTTTTTAGAGAAGGCGTTGTCGTAGAAACTTCAAAAAAGGCTCATTAGATTTGAAATTCAAAGGGCTAGTGCCCTTTTTAATAGTCGAAAGTGGTTGGAGAGTAACTAGCCCCCCCCCCCCCGCAACCATCATTTCCCCAAACTCATCCAATCAAAATTTTGAGATAGCCATTTTGTTCAGCGTAGTTGATTTCCACATAGAAAATATGTTTTTGAGGACACTCCCCCAGAGCCCTCAGGGCAAGAATTTTAAGTTATGCCTTGGGGCATATCAGGTTTTATAGAAGGCGTTGTCGTAGAAACTTCAAAACAGGCTTATTTGATTGAAAATTCAAAGCGCTAGTGCCCTTTTTAATAGTCGAAAGTGATTGGAGGGCAACTAGTCCCCCCTCACGCCCATTATTCCCCCACGCACATCCAATAAAAATTTTGAGATAGGCATTTTGTTCAGCCTAGTTGATTTTCATATAGAAAATTTATTTTTGAGGAGGACACTCCACCATAACCCTCAGGGCAAGGGTTTTAAGTTATGCCATGGGGGCATATAAGGTTTTATAGAAGATGTTGTCGTAGAAACTTTAAAAGGGGCTCATTCGATTGGAAATTCAAAGAGCTAGTGCCCTTTTTAATAGTCGAAAGTGATTGGAGGGTTGCTAGCCCCCCCCCCCCCTATAACCATCATTCTCCCAAACACATCCAATAAAAATTTTGAGATAGGCATTTTGTTAATAGTTGAAAGTGATTGGAGGGTAACTCGCCCCCCCTCCCCTCGCCCCTCATTTCCCCAAACACATCCACTTAAACTTTTAAGATAGCCAGTTTGTTCAGCTTAGTTGATTTCCAGATAGAAATTATATTTTTGAGGAAGACATTCCCCCACAGCCCTCAGGGCAAGAATTGTAAGTTATGCCCAGGGGGCATATAAGGTTTTTATAGAAGGTGTTGTCGTAGAAACTTCAAAACAGGCTTATTCGATTGAAAATTCAAAGGGGTAGTGCCCTTTTTAATATTCGAAAGTGATTGGAGGGCAACTAGTCCCCCCCCCCCACGCCCATCATTCCCCCAAGCACATCCAATAAAAATTTTGAGATAGGCATTTTATTCAGCCTTGTTGATTTCCAGATAGAAAATTAATTTTTGAGGAGGACACTCCCCCATAACCCTCAGGGCAAGGGTTTTAAGTTATGCCCTGGGGGCATATAAGGTTTTATAGAAGGCGTTGTCGTAGAAGCTTTAAAAGGGGCTCATTCGATTGGAAATTCAAAGAGGTAGTGACCTTTTTAATAGTCGAAAGTGATTGGAGGGCAGCTAGCCCCCCCCATGCCCATCATTCTCCCAAACACATCCAATCAAAATTTCGAGATAGCCATTTTGTTCAGCGTAGTTGATTTCCACATAGAAAATATGTTTTTGAGGAGGAGACCCCCCCACAACCCTCAGGGCAAGGGTTTTAAGTTATGCGCTGGGGGTATATACGGTGCTTATAGAAGACGGTGTTGTATAAACTTCAAAACAGGCTCATTCGATTGGAAATTCAAAGGGCTAGTGCCCTTTTTAATATTCGAAAGTGATTGGAGGGCAACTAGTCCCCCTCCCCACGCCCATCATTCCCCCAAACACATCCATTTAAAATTTTGAGATGGGCATTTTTTTCAGCCTAGTTGATTTCCAGATAGAAAATATATTTTTGAGGAGGACACTCCCCCAAACCCTTAGGGCAATGGTTTTAAGTTATGCCCTGGGGGCATATAAGGATTTTATAGAAGGCGTTGTCCTAGAAACTTCAAAAGGGGCTCCTTCGATTGGAAATTCAAAGGGACAGTGCCCTTTTTAATAGTCAAAAGTGATTGCAGGGCAACTAGCCCCCCAAGCCCATTATTTTCCCCAACACGTCCACTCAAAATCTTGAGATAGCCGTTTTGGTTAGCATTGTTGATTTCCAGATAGAAAATATGTTTTTGAGGAGGACACTCCCCCACAGCCCTCAGGGCAAGGGTTTTAAGTTATACCCTGGGGGCAAATCAGTTTTTTATAGAAGACGTTGTCGTAGAAACTTCAAAACTGGCTCATTCTATTGGAAATTCAATGGGATAGTGCCCTTTTTAATCGTCGAAAGTGATTAGAGGGCAACTAGTCCCCCCCCCGCCCATCATTCCCCCAAACACATCCAATAACAATTTTTAGATAGGCATTTTGTTAATAGTCGGAAGTGATTGGAGGGTAACTAGCCCCCCCCCCCCCACGCCCATCATTTCCCCAAACTCATCCAATCAAAATTTTGAGATAGCCATTTTGTTCAGAGTAGTTGATTTCCAGATAGAAAATATTTTTTTGAGGACACTCCCCCAGAGCCCTCAGGGCAAGAATTTTAAGTTATGCCCTGGGGGTATATCAGGTTTTTATAGAAGGCGTTGTCGTAGAAACTTCAAAAAAAGCTCATTAGATTGAAAATTCAAAGGGCTAGTGCCCTTTTTAATAGTCGAAAGTGATTGGAGGGCAACTAGTCCCCCCCACGCCCATCATTCCCCCAAACACTCCAATAACAATTTTTCGATAGGCATTTTGTTAATAGTCGGAAGTGATTGGAGGGTAACTAGCCCCCCCCCCTCACGCCCATCATTTCCCCAAACTCATCCAATCAAATTTTTGAGATAGCCATTTTGTTCAGAGTAGTTGATTTCCAGATAGAAATTATATAAAATTTTGAGATAGGCATTTTGTTCAGCCTAGTTGATTTCCAGATAGAAAATTTATTTTTGAGGAGGACACTCCCCCACAACCCTCAGCGCAAGAGTTTTAAGTTATGCCTTGGGGGCACATACGGTTTTTATAGAAGGCGTTGTCGTAGAAACTTCAGAAGGGGCTCATTCGATTGGAAATTCAAAAGGCTAGTGCCCTTTTTAATAGTGAAAAGTGATTGGAGGGCAGCTAGCCCCCCCCCACCATGCCCATAATTCTCCCAAACACATCCAATAAAAATTTCGAGATAGCCATTTTGTTCAGCGTAGTTGATTTACAGATAGAAAATATGTTTTTGAGGAGGACACTGTCCCACAACCCTCAGGGCAAGGGTTTTAAGTTATGCCCTGGGGGCATATAAGGTTTTTATAGAAGGCATTGTCGTAGAAACTTCAAATCATGCTCATTCGATTGGAAAATCAAAAGGCTAGTGCCCTTTTTAATATTTGAAAGTGATTGGAGGGCAACTATTCCCCCTTTCACCCACACCAATCATTCCCCCAAACACATCCAATTAAAATTTTGATAGGCATTTTTCAGCCTAGTTGATTTCCAGATAGAAAATATATTTTTGAGGAGGACACTCCCCCAAACCTTTAGGGCAATGGTTTTAAGTTATGCCCTGGGGGCATATAAGGTTTTTATAGAAGGCGTTGTCGTAGAAACTTTAAAAGGGGCTCATTCGATTGGAAATTCAAAGGGCTAGTACTTTTTTTAATAGTCAAAAGTGATTGGAGGGTAACTAGCCCCCCCACGCCGATCATTTCCCCAAACACATCCAATCAATATTTTGAGATAGCCATTTTGTTCAGCATAGTTGATTTCCAGATAGAAAATATGTTTTTAAGGACACTCCCCCAGAGCCCTCAGGGCAAGGGTTTTAAGTTATGCCCTGGGGGCATATTTAGGTTTTCATAGAAGGCGTTGTCGTAGAAACTTCAAAACAGGCTCATTCGACTGGAAATTCAAAGGGCTAGTGCCCTTTATAATAGTCGAAAGTGATTGGAGGGTTTTAAGTTATGCCCTGGGGGCATATAAGGTTTTTATAGAGGCGTTGTCGTAGAAACTTTAAAAGGGGCTCATTCGATTGGAAATTCAAAGGGCTAGTGCTTTTTTTAATAGTCAAAAGTGATTGGAGGGTAACTAGCCCCCCCACGCAGATCATTTCCCCAAACACATCCGATCAAAATTTCGAGATAACCATTTTGTTCAGCATAGTTGATTTCCAGATAGAAAATATGTTTTAAGGACACTCCCCCAGAGCCCTCAGGGCAAGGGTTTTAAGTTATGCCCTGGGGGCATATCAGGTTTTCATTGAAGGCGTTGTCTTAGAAACTTCAAAACAGGCTCATTCGATTGGAAATTCAAAGGGCTAGAGCCCTATTATAGTAGAAAGTGATTGGAGGGCAGCTAGCCCCCCCCCATGCCCATCATTCTCCCAAACACATGTTTTTGAGGAGGACACTCCCCCACAATCGTCAGGGCAAGGGTTTTAAGTTATGCCCTGGGGGCATGTAAGGTTGTTATAGAAGGCGTTGTCGTAGAAACTTCAAAACAGGCTCATTCGATTGGAAATTCAAAGGGCTAGTGCCCTTTTTAATATTCGAAAGTGATTGGAGGGCAACTAGTCCCCCTCCCCACGCCCATCATTTCCCCAAACACATCCATTAAAAATTTTGAGATGGGCATTTTTTTCAGCCTAGTTTATTTCCAGATAGAAAATATATTTTTGAGGAGGACACTCCCCCAAACCCTTAGGGCAATGGTTTTAAGTTATGCCCTGGGGGCATATAAGGTTTTTATAGAAGGCGTTGTCGTAGAAACTTTAAAAGGGGCTCATTCGATTGGAAATTCAAAGGGCTAGTGCCCTTTTTAATAGTCGAAAGTGATTGCATTGTAACTAGCCTCCCCCCCCCACGCCCATCATTTCCCCAAACACATCCAATCAAAATTTTGAGATAGCCATTCTGTTCAGCATAGTTGATTTCCTGATAGAAAATATGTTTTTGAGGACACTCCCCCAGAGCCCTCAGGGCAAGGGTTTTAGGTTATGCCCTGGGGGCATATCAGGTTTTTATAGAAGGCGTTGTCGTATAAACTTTAAAACAGGCTCATTCGATTGGAAATTCAAAGGGCTAGTGCCCTTTTTAATAGTCGAAAGTGATTGGAGGGCAACAAGTCCCCCCCCACCCCCATCATTCCCCCAAACACATCCAATAAAAATTTTGAGATAGCCTTTTTTTCAGCCTAGTTGATATCCAGATAGAAAATTTATTTTTGAGGACGACACTCCCCCACAACCCTCGGAGTAAGGGTTGTATGTTATGCCCTGTGGATATATCAGATTTTTATAGAAGGCGTTGTCGTAGAAACATTGAGAAGGGCTCATTCAATTGAAAATTAAAAGGGCTAGTGCCCTTTTTGCTAGTCGAGCGTGATTGAAGGGCAACTTGGCCCCCCCCCCCCCCACGCCCATCATTCCCCCAAACACATCCAATAAAAATTTTGAGATAGGCATTTTGTTTGTGCCCTTTTTAATAGTCGACTGTGATTGGAGGGCACCTAGCCCCCACCACGCCTATCACTCCCCCAAACACATCCAAACAAAATTTTGAGATAGCCATTTTGTTCAGCGTAGTTGATTTCCGGATAGAAAATATATTTTTGAGGTGGACACTCCCCCGCAACCCTCAGGGCAAAGGCTTTAAGTTATGCCCTGGGGGCATAGAAGGTTTTTATAGAAGGTGTTGTCGTAGAAACTTCAAAATTGGCTCATTCGATTGGAAATTCAAAGGACTAGTGCCCTTTTGAATAGTCGAAAGTGATTGGAGGGCAACTAGCTCCCCCCCTACGCCCACCATTCCCCCAAACACATCCAATCAAAATTTTGAGATAGCCATTTTGTTCAGCTTAGTTGATTTCCAAACAGAAAATATGTTTTTGATGAGGACACTGCCCCACAACCCTCAGGGCAAGGGTTTTAAGTTATACCCTGGCAGCATATAAGGTTTTATAGAAGGCGTTGTCGTAGAAACTTCAAAACAGGCTCATTCGATTGGAAATTCAAAGGGCTAGTGTCCTTTTTAATAGTCAAGTGATTGGAGGGCAACTAGCCCCCGTCAACGCCCATCATTCGCCCAAACACATCCAATAAAAATTTTGAGATAGCCATTTTGTTCAGCGTAGGCTAGTTGATTTCCAGATAGAAAACATGTTTATGAGGAGGACACTCCCCCACAACCCTCTGCGCAAGGGTTTTAAGTTATGCCCTGGGGCCATATAAGGTTTTATAGAAGGCGTTGTCGTAGAAACTTCAAAAAAGGCTCATTTGATTGGAAATTCAAAGTACTAGTGCCCTTTTTAATAGTCGAAAGTGATTAGAGGGCACCTAGCCCCCCCCCCCCCACGCCCATCTATTCTCAAAACACATCCAATCATAATTTTGTGATAGCCATTTTGTTCAGCGCAGGCTAATTGATTTCCAGATATAAAATATGTTTTTGAAGAGGACACTCCCCCACAACCCTCAGGGCAAGGGTTTTAAATTATGCCCTGGGGGCATATAAGGTTTTTATAGAAGGTGTTGTCGTAGAAACTTCAGAAAAGGCTCATTCGATTGGAAATTCAAAGGGCTAGTGCCCTTTTTAATAGTCGAAAGTGATTGGAGGGCAACTAGCCCCCCCCCCCTACGCCCACCATTCCCCCAAATACATCCAATCAAAATTTTGAGATAGCCATTTTGTTCAGCATAGTTGATTTCCAGATAGAAAATATGTTTTTGAGGACACTCCCCCAGAGCCCTCAGGGCAAGGATTTTAAGTTATGCCCTTGGGGCATATCGGGTTTTTATAGAAGGCGTTATCGTAGAAACTTCAAAACAGGCTCATTCGATTGGAAATTCAAAGGGTTAGTGCCCTTTTTAATAGTTAAAAGTGATTGGAGGGCAACTAGCCCCCCCCCACGCCCATCATTCCCCCAACACATCCAATAAAAATTTTGAGATAGGCATTTTGTTCAGCCTAGTTGATATCCAGATAGGAAATTTATTTTTGAGGAGAACACTCCCCCTCAACCCTCAGAGTAAGGGTTTTAAGTTATGCCCTGGGGGCATATAAGGTTTTTATAGAAGGCGTTGTCGTAGAAACTTTAAAAGGGGTTCATTCGATTGGAAATTCAAAGGGCTAGTGCCCTTTTTAATAGTCGAAAGTGATTGGAGGGCAATTAGTCCCCTCCCCCACGCCCATTATTCGCCCAAACACATCCAATAAAATTTTTGAGATAGGCATTTTGTTAGTGTCCTTTTTAATAGTCGACTGTGATTGGAGGGCACCTAGCCCCCCCCCCACGCCTATCACTCCCCTAAACACATCCAAAAAAATTTTTTAGATAGCCATTTTGTTCAGCGTAGTTGATTTCCTGATAGAAAATATGTTTTTGAGGTGGACACTCCCCCACAACCCACAGGGCAAAGGTTTTAAGTTATGCCCTGGGGGCATATAAGGTTTTTATAGAAGGCGTTATCGTAGAAACTTTAAAATTGGCTCATTCAAGTGGGAATCCAAAGGGCTAGTACCCTTTCTACTAGGCGAAAGTGTTGTAAAGTAAAATAGCCCCCCCCCCCCCATACCAATCATTCCCCCAAGTAAATCCAATCAAAATTCTTAGATCACCAGTTTGTTCAACTCATTTGATTTTCAGATAGAAAATATGTTTTTGAGGACGACACTGCTCCACAACCCTCAAGGCAAGGGTTTTAAGTTATACCCTGGGGGCATATAAGGTTTTATTGAAGGCGTTGTCGTAGAAACTTCAAAACACGCTCATTCGATTGGAAATTCAAAGGGCCAGTGCCCTTTTTTATAGTCAAAAGTTATTGGAGGGCTACTAGCCCCCCTCCACGCCCATCATTCGCCCAAACACATCCAATCAAAATTTTGAGATAGCCATTTTGTTCATTGTATGCTAGTGGATTTCCAGATAGAAAATATGTTTTTGAAGGGGACACTCCCCCACAACCCTCAGGGCAAGGGTTTTAAATTATGCCCTGGGGGGATATAAGATTTTTATAGAAGGTGTTGTCGTAGAAACTTCAAAAAAGGCTCATTCGATTGGAAATTTAAAGGGCTAGTGCCCTTTTGAATAGTCGAAAGTGATTGGAGGGCAACTAGCCCCCCCAGCGCCCACCATTCCCCCAAACACATTTAATCAAAATTTTGAGATAGCCATTTTGTTCAGCTTAGTTGCTTTCCAAATAGAAAATATGTTTTGAGGAGGACACTGCCCCACAACCCTCAGGGCAAGGGCTTTAAGTTATACCCTGGGGGCATATAAGGTTTTATAGAAGGCGTTGTCATAGAAACTTCAAAATAGGCTCATTCGATTGGAAATTCGAAGGGCTAGTGCCCTTTTTAATAGTCAAAAGGGATTGGAGGGCAACTAGCCCCCTCCACGCCCATCATTCGCTCAAACACATCCAATAAAAATTTTGAGATAGCCATTTTGTTCATTGTATGCTAGTTGATTTCCAGATAGAAAATATGTTTTTGAGGAGGACACTCCCCCACAACCCTCAGGGCAAGTTTTTAAGTTATGCCCTGGGGGCATATAATGTTTTTATAGATGGCGTTGTCGTAGAAACTTTAAAATAGGCTCGTTCGATTGGAAATTCAAAGGGCTAATTCCCTTTTAATTGTCTAACGTGATTGGAGGGCAACTAGCCCCCCCCCCCCCCCCACGCCCATCCTTCCCACAAACACATCAAATCAAAATTTTGAGATAGCCATTTTGTTCAGCTTAGGCTAGTTGATTTCCAGATAGAAAATATGTTTATGAGGAGGACACTCCCCCACAACCCTCAGTGCAAGGGTTTTAAGTTATGCCCTGGGGGCATATAAGGTTTTAATAGAAGGCGTTGTCGTAGAAACTTCAAAACAGGCTCATTCGATTGGAAATTTAAAGGGCTAGTGCCCTTTTGAATAGTCGAAAGTGATTGGAGGGCAACTAGCCCCCCCTGCGCCCACCATTTCCCCAAACACATCTAATCAAAATTTTGAGATAGCCATTTTGTTCAGCTTAGTTTCTTTCCAGATAGAAAATATGTTTTTGAGGAGGACACTCCCTCACAAACCTCAGGGCAAGGATTATAAGTTATGCCCTGGGGGCATACAAGTTTTTATAGAAGGTGTTGCCGTATAAACTTCAAAAACGGCTCATTCGATTGAAAATTAGAAGGGCTAGTGCAATCTTTAATAGTCGAAAGTGATTGGAGGGCAACTAGCCCCCCCCCCCACGCTCATAATTCCCTCAAATACATCCAATCAAAATTTTGAGATAGCCATTTTGTTCAGCATAGGCTAGTTGATTTCCAGATAGAAAATATGTTTTTAAGGAGGACACTCCCCCACATCCCTCAGGGCAAGGGTTTTAAGTTATGCCCTGGGGGCATATAAGGTTTTTATAGAAAGCGTTTTCTCAGAAAATCCAAAACAAGCTCATTCTATTGGAAATTCAATGGGCTAGTTCTCTTTTTAAGAGTCGAAAGTGATTGAAGGGCAACTAGCCCCCCCCCACGCCCATCATTCCCCCAAACACATCTAATCAAAATTTTGAGATATCAATTTTGTTCAGCGTAGTTGATTTCCAAATAGAAAATATGTTTTTGAGGAGAACACTCCTCCACAGCCCTCAGGGCAAGGGTTTTAAGTTATGCCCTGGGGGTATATAAGGTTTTTATAGAAGGCGTTGTTGTAGAAACTTCAACAAAAGCTCATTTGATTGCAAATTCAAAGGGCTAGAGCCCTTTTTAATAGTCAAAAGTAATTGGAGGGCAACTAGCCCCCCCTCCCACGCCCTTCATTCCCCTATTTAATCCAATAAAAATTTCGAGATAGCCATTTTGTTCAGCGTAGCTGATTTCCAGATAGAAAATATGGTTTTGAGGAGGATACTCCCCCACAGCCCTCAGGGCAAGGGTTTTAAGTTATGTCCTGGGGGCATATAAGGTTTTTATAGAAGGCGTTTTCGTAGAAACTTCAAAAAAGGGCTCATTCTATTTGAAATTCAAACGGCTAGTCCCCTTTTTTATAGTCGAAAGTCATTAGTGACATTTTTTGTTATTGTTGTTGTTCAGACTAGGGCACTTCGTATCGAAGGAGTTATCGTGGGAACTTCAAAAAGGGCTCATTCAATTGCAAATAGAAAGGGCTGGTGCCCTTTTTAATAGTCGAAAGTGATTGGAGGGCAACTAATCCTCCTTCCACACCAACCCACCCCATTGCCTATTATGTGTAAAAAACAAATTTTTCCTTAAGATTAAATCAAAATTCACTGTGATGATACTAATTCTCAATAAGGCATCTCAGCAGTATCCTAGAACGACTGAGGGTATTATGTTCCAACTTTCGGGGCTACTTCTGCTCTTAAAATGTAACCAAATCAAAATAGCGGAAGTGTATCCAAGCTATGAAAGAAAGTAAACAGATTTCTTTGCGAATGATGTCAAGTTTTCCATTTCAGATCAACTAGAGGAGGTGTGGAACTAAATTAAACACTACTGTTCGTATCAAAATTTATAAAAGTGTGTATTTTGTTAAAAATTGATGGAAATTTTTCTCCAGCATACAAATAACAGGCCAAACTGAAAAGTCTTGAAAAACGAAAAGATTTAAAGTATTTTTTTTTTTTTCCCCGAAAAGACTATGTCCGATACGGATTTTTTGGGTCCGATACCGATGTATCGGTATTGCATATGTACGACACCGATATAATTTTCCGATAAAATCCCTCCGTAAAAATCCTTACCTATAGCTTAAGTCCTGCATTCTCTGTTTAATACTCATACTCACATGTTTCTCCCTGGTCCGATACCGATATATCGGTACCGTACTAATAGACCGATACCGATATAATTTGCCGATAAAATCCCTCCGTAAAAATCCTTACCTATAATTTAAGTCCTGCATTCTCTGTTTAATACTCATACTCACATGTTTCTCCCTGGTTCGGATTTGCACTTTACTGAAAAAATACAAATGAATGTGCATTGTCAGTTAAATATACACATACTGATATTTAGCAATCAAAATGTTAAAATTATTTGATTTATTAAAGTTATAAAAGTAAAAACATTTATATTTTTTCAGTAAAGTGCAAATTTTGTTCTGGCCTTGGGAAGATATAGGGGTCTTGAGCCCAACTTATGTTAATTTCTGCTCGTTTTGAGTTTGACTCGACTATTTATTGTAATTTCTGTTCGTTTTGGGTTTCATTTATTTATCGATGCTGATTTGTGGTAGTTTCGCGCTTGGTAGATTATTTGATTTTATTTTTGCTCATTTTTGTTTACTGGGGTTCTTTACTTTTCTTTGAAAAACTTATTTTGTGGAAAAAGTTTTTTTTAATTAATTTGTAAAACATCATCAAAAATACAAATGAAATCACTATACATAACCACGATGAGTGGGAAGAACAAAAGAAAATTGAGTTGATGTTATATATATGTTATGTTATTAATTCCTAGAAATCTCAGCAATTCAAAATTTTAATTAAGAGTATTTTGTTAATCTGTCAATGTTATAATTATATAAATTATCTTTATTATATATCTTGTTTTCAGTAAAGTGTAAATAACAATTTTCCTCTCAATTACTTGGACTATCTGTCTTGGCTTTTTATTTATACAATTAGCCATGTTTTGATGCAACCTAATGCAAAATACTTGATTTTCAGTTCAAGTGATTTTCAATTCTGTTGATTTTGAATTGAAAATCAAGTATTTTGCAGTAGGCATCAAGATATGGCTAATTGTTGAAAGAAAAAGCCAAGACAGATAATCCAAGTAATTGAGAGGCAAATGTTTAAATGGCTTCACGGGTCGACTTTAGAAGGTTTATGGTTTGCGGGTATAAACAATCCTCTGGTTGCTATATCAGCACAACAAATACGGTTAATACTTGCAAGAAAATCGCACACAACATGTTTATTCCGTATATATTGTATGTTATACAATGGGCAGAAACCTGATATAAAAATAACCGAATGGTTGTAATAAACTAGCAGGTTTTCTGACATAAAAATAACGTAAGGTCGTATCTGTAGCTCTGTCTATTTTGATGATGCTGATGAAAAATAGCATGACATTCTGAAGCTACGAAAAGGACTTACGGAATTTTTAACATTACTATTTTGATAATGTTTAGTCTTAACCTTTAATGTTATTTTTGATACTATTTTACAAGGCCATACCCAGGATTTTTTTTCGGGGGGGGGGGCTACACAAAAAAACCTTATTAAACGCATACAAAATTTGTTTATATCCAATTTTGTTACGTTTTTACGAGCCAGAAAAACATTTTTTTTTGGGGGGGGGGAGGGGGCTCAACCCCCCTCTGGGTATGGTCTTGATATTTTGATGCCAGGAAACTTTTCATTGAATAATAAAATTGTCGGAAGACAAAATAGAATCCATTCCCCCCTTTTCTGTTTCAGCAACTGGTAAAGAAATTGGTAATAAAAACTAAGTAAATTTATTCACTTATTATTTAGGAAGCTCTGCGCCAGCAACACCGTTAAGAAACTGGAAACGAAACAATGATTCAGCATTTGATATTCATGTTTCTGAGATTACCGAGTTCGATTTTGAAGCTAATCTGGCTCTATTTGATAAACAGGTTATATTTTTATTTAAATTTTTATGTAAGTTAAATTTAAGTTAGTTTTTTTTTTAATTTCAGATTAAAGTGGTTCTATCTGATAAATAGGCTAAATTCTGAAGTTAAATTTGGATTTGGATTGCACTATCCAAATCCCATACAAATTTGCATTATTTGAAAAATGACCAGAAATCAAATGAAAAAAAACTAGTTTTTTAACTAAAAGTAAGGAGCAACATTAAAACTCAAAATGAATAGAAATTATTCCGTATATAAAGAAGCTCCCCCTCTTCAATACCTTGCTCTTTAAACTAAAGTTTGACTGTTTGTCCCAATTTTTCAAGAACGAATCCTGAAACCCAAGGGCCGTTTAATTAGAGTAGGAAGCTTTTTTGAAAGTGTTTAAAAACTTCAGCGTGAAGAGCAAGGTAATGAGGAGGAGGCAACCCCTTCATATACGGAATAATTTCTGTTCTCTTATATTTTAATGTTGCTTACTTTCAGTTGAAAAACCTTCTTTTTTTTCATTTAATAATTAGAAGAGACAACACCTCCCTTTCCTTCTGAGCCAATAGCCACTTTGAATAGCCAGTTTGCCAATAGCCAATAGCCACTTTGAAGCTGCATCTGGATATTGCTTCAATTAAAAAATAAAATATGGTTTTACTTCAGCCTTATTAGCGCTTTTTACCTTATTCGCATTACTATCCAAAAGTGAAAGGTGCCTTGGTGCTGTTATCTGCCAATTAATAAAGGGCAACAAATTAACTAATATGGGGCTTAACTCGCATGGTGAACACGATAAGGCTGCAATTAACAGCTTCTGCACAGGTGCGTACATAGGATATATTTTTTTTTTGGGGGGGGGGAATAAAAAACAATTAAAATGATAATTGGAATAAAAAGTGATAAGAAATTTGGTATAGTTTTGAATTTCGGCTGTGGGCCGGGGCCCCGAGCTCCCTCCCTGCATACTTCACTGCCTTAGTGTCGTTTTTTGGAATTTTGTTGTTGATTGATATCATTGTGGAATAAGGTAGTTTTGGGTTTCAACCAGCTTCTGGCAGCAGATAATATTGATCAGGTACTGGAAATGTTTATAAGTAACGCTTTCATTAACAGGAAAAAAACTCTGTTGGAGTTGTGACGAAATAACAACAGTGGTTTCAAGAGACTGGCGCAACTTGTTCGGAAGTATCTTTACTGGCTAGCCTCTTCTGTCCCAAGCAAAAGTGTTTTCAGTACATTTGGGAACATTTATGATGACAAGCGAAGGTTTCTGAAAGGAGAAAATGCTGAAAAGTTATGCTTTCTGCTTTACAATTTGCCCCAGTCGGACTGGATTATTAAGCACCGTCCACACTAGAATTATTGTTTTTTCTAAATCTTTTCTAAATAAATCTTTTTTTGTTTTTTTGGAATTCATAGTCAATTATTGAGACTGTTCTTTGGTGTGTAATAGACCAGGGAGAAACATTTCAGTATGAATATGGGCAGAGAATGCAGGAGTTAAGCTTTAGGTAAGGTTTTTTTTTGCGGAGGGGATTTATCGACAAATTATATCGGTATCGTATTAGTACGATACCGATATATCGGTGTCGGTCTATTAGTACGGAACCGATATATTGGTATCGGACCAGGGAGAAACATGTGAGTATGAGTATTAAACAGAGATTGCAGGACTTAGGTAAGGATTTTCACGGAGGGATTTTATCGGCAAATTATATCGGTATCGGTCTATTAGTACGGTACCGATATATTGGTATCGGACCAGGGAAAAACATGTGAGTATGAGTATTAAACAAAGAATGCAGGGCTTAAGCTATAGGTAAGGATTTTTACGGAGAGATTTTATCAGCAAATTATATCGGTTTCGTACAGACGCAATACCGATACATCGGTATCGGACCCCAAAAATCCGTATCGGTCGGGCCCTAGTTTGTACGTTTGCAACCGTTTACACCATTATATTACCGTTTACACCGTTTTTTATATTATATTGGGCAATAGTTTACACCACTATGTTACACCATAAGCCTTTTATAATCAAGGGTAAATTAAAACTAAGCAATGAGATCTCGTAGGTTATCATGGAAAAATTTTGAAATAGAAATTTAACTGAATACCAGTGATTAAAAAATGGATCTTCATATGGTTCTTTATTTTTAATTGCTCTATTCTAACCATTATAACGGTTAGTCCGATTGATTTGGCGAGCTTGGTAGATTACGCACTTGTGAAGTAAAAATATTTTGGAAAAGTTGGAGAAAATAATCTTAAATATCAATACCTACACATAGGGAAGAGCTTGTTGCCTAAAATCACCTGTTTGACCCTAGAAAAAACTTTTTTGATACTGCTCGTTACAGTGACCTGATCGGGTAAATTCTCTAATCTAATTTTTTTTTTATTTGAGTTTTACCAACAATCCAGTAAACATTTTTAAATATCGATCATGGTTGCAGCGGTAGCTGCAACCCAGTAAAGAGGGAACAACATCCCAAAGTCACCAAAAGCTAAAAAACGCGTTTAGAAAAAAACTGCCTAGTAAAAAAAAAATAAGATCTGTCACTGATTCAGGAATGGTAACTATTATTTGCCTTTGTATTAAAAATAAAAGTTTATTTCGAAAAGAAACTTATGGTAATTTTCGAAAAAACCCCCTGAAATCCTTAAAAATGGCGTCAGATCAAAATCAAAGGTTTACCATTGGAATCAGCGTAGTCGAAGACCTTTTACAGGAAAATTAGAGTCCCCCACCCTGAACAACAACGAAAATAACTTTTTTGCATGGGTAGCACTGATCTGTCTCCCGTTTTTTTTTCTCCAGAGCTAGTAGTTTACCAGAGAATCATAGAGAGTTGTTTAATGGCTCGTTTAAAAGCTATTTTTCATATCGACATGCTTTTTGTAAATTCCATCATCTGCAAATGCCATATGGCATTAAAAATGGCACTTTTGTGCCATTTCTCAAGGGTTGGGGCTAGCAGGTTTCAAAAACATCGTGACAGATGTTTAATAGTTCACAAAAAAGCTATTTCTCATATATACGTTTTCTTTAAAAATTCCATCACCCGCAAATGCCCAAATGGCACTATTGATATCATGTCTCAAGTGGAAAAGCTAGGGGCTAGTGGGCTGCCAGAACTTCTTAGAGAGATGTTTAATGGCTGATTTGAAAGCTATTGCTCATATCTACGTGCTTTTAATCAGTTTTGCCATCCGTAAGTGCCAAATAGCGCTAAAAACGGCACTTTTGGTGCCATGTCTAAAGTGGAAAAGCTGGGGCTAGTGGGCTGCCAGTACTTTTTAGATTGACGTTTAATGGCTCATTTGAAAGCTATGGCTCATACCTACGTGTTGTTTATCAATTCTACCAATGGCATCACTTCTGCACAATGAGCTCAGTTGAATGATTGACCGTCGTCTTGGATCTGAAAATGACGTTTCATGATTATTTTGTAGACAGGTTCGAAGTGAAGGAATTTTATTAGTATTAGGACTACAAATTCGCTTTAGAATTTGTATCACAACTTAAAATCCTCTGTTTTACAGAGAGAAATAACTGGATTCCCAGAAACTAGGTGAGACCAAGATGCTACCTGATAAATCAATCCATTATTTTATAAGCTGTGTAAAGACATTAAACTTATTATTTTTATGCCCAAGTTTTCAAGATAATTTTAATTGTATACTAAAAGTAACTGATGTCACAGCTCCTGTAGGACTATGAAAAGCGTTATAGATTAGTTTGTTGTTGTGAGGGTACTTTGACTCCTAAATCAATATTCTTGTTTTTTTACTAGGCTTTTGTATTTTCAGTAAAGCTCTAGTTTTCTGCAATCCTACAAACATTGGGAAATATCACCAGGTGATTTATTTGCATTAGTTTTATTGATATATGTTAGATAGGCTGTGAAGTAGTAATTTTTGTTCGTTTTTACGTTTCAAATTCGCTCTTTACTTCCTTCGGAAAACTTTGTTTTTAAATTAATATAGATATGGTTTCACTATCATTTAGGGAGTATGTAACGTCTGTTTACATGGCAAAACCCATTAAGTGACACTTGTCTCTAATTTTGTTATTTTTAATTCCAGGAAAAATTTAAGGTCTTAAATAGACGTAAGACCATGCATATTCTACTAGGTCACACTTCTGCTCTGTTTTACCTACACCCCCTTTCCTCCTACAAAAAAGTCTGTATCCCTGTATTGATTCTTTTTTAGGCTTTCAAAGAAGAACAGCTACATCCAACAGAATACCAAACTCCAAGGAAGAAAAAGATTAATTTCAAACACGATGAAAATGTAATAGTCAATGCAGCACCTGTTTATCAAGAAATAATACTGCCTGAGCTTACTCAAAAAGAATTCACCACAGGTAAAATCTTTGTCTTTTATCTTTTTTTTTCAAGTAGGGTTGAATTTATCTTCTCTTATTTCTTTATTCTGGTTTAAATATTTTCAGATTTTCCTTACTGATAGTAGAAAGTGACATCTAAACTGGAATAAGCATAAGTTATCATGTATAATAGGCTATCCACCGCCTTTCTTAATTCCCCTTCGTTATTCTAAGGTTTGATAGTGCTGTACATAAAGAATTATAATATATGAATAATGTAGTCTGTAAAGAATTGTATAAGCTTTTTTCATTTTCCTAACCTAACCCCTTTCCAAGATAGACAAAAGTAGCTAAAGTAGAATTTGACCGAAAAGTGGTTAAAAACATATCACTAATTTATAAATATGTTCAAGATTATATGTTCACTAATTTATATGTTCACTAATGTTCACTGATAAATATGTTCACTAATTTATAAATATACTGTTCAAGAGTAATATATTACTCTTGTGTTAAGTATTCCAAAAATACTTATTTATGACAATTCAAACCTCATTTATTAGCATAGGCAACTGAAATATAAACCGTTTTCCTACCGTTTCAGGTGAATTTTTCACAGTTCATATTATTGACTTACAATTAAAGTAAAGATACCGCTCGATGCCTTTTTTATGCTCTTTCCAAATATAATAATCATTTTTGTCGGAAATGAATTTTACCCCCGCCTCTATATATACCAATTCAGGGTATATATGTGCACATCAGGGGGGGGGGGGTAAAGTTTAAACTTACTTCTCATTTACATCAGAAATAAAATTTACGCTAATGTAAATAAATTATCCAGTCCATTCTCCAGGTATTTTAACAGGAAAAAAGCAGTTTTATGAGATTTCACAAGTTTGTTCTCGAAGCACTGGAGAAAAAATATAGACTTCAGTCTAAGGAGCGGGGATGTTGGTGACCCATATCATGTCCTGAATAATTCCTGGTTTAATATCCGCCACAAAGTTCGATAAACAGTCTATACTAGCTGTTACTTTTTAGAACTGAACATATTATGGGGCATTAATATGTCCCATAATATGTATGGGACATATTATTATGTTCCATAACATATGGGATATTATGGGACAATTGCGTTGCCGTTTGCCAGTTTGTCTTCTGGGACTCTAAGGCTAATCAAACATTCTTTCTAATTTAAAAACAATTGGCCATCTCGTAATTCTCTCTTGATAAAGTTTTTGTGTTACTTAAGCCAAAGTCATTGTATCGCTGGACATAAGTGAAACAATCGGTTTTGGCGATTGTTTCTAAATACGCGTTTGCCAAATACGCGTTTGGCTTTTGCTTGCCAAATACGCGTTTGGCCAAAAAATCCAAATACGCGTTTGGCTTTTGCTTGGTCTCTTTTGTTACTCTAGAAATTTAAGTTTATGTTTGAATAAACCCTTTCCCGATAAGCTACAACCACCCTTGAAATAAATGACCACCCTTTACACTTTATTGTCACTTCTTACAAAGAAGTTTGAGACCACTGTTTTAGATTTCTCAGACTTGCTGAATTTCTTTGTATAGTTTTCTGTAAAAAGTGCTGTAGTTTTTGTGAGCGTCTAATCCCTTTTCTGAAATTACCCAACTTTTCTTATGCTAATTTGTTACTTAAACTCTGATAAAAGGCTGTCTTACCATGGCTGTCACCAGTTTACACCCGGCTACATACTTCAAGATAAACTTTTTGTATATCAATGCTGATAGAATAACAACCATTCATGGAAAAGTACACCCTTAAAATATGCTTAGAGAAGCTATATTCCGCAGCTCCCACATTACTGGTTTAGTCCAAATTTATTTGTTGTCATTGTAGCCAAAAGGAGGGTGCGCTGGATTTGGAATACTTTGTCCGAAAGGGCGAGGGTTCGATTCCTGGTGTGGCCAAGTTATTTGGTTTGGGAAGGGGGTGAGTGGCGTGACTGTAATCTTAACCAGAATCGACCCAGCTCTAAATGGGTATCCGGAGAAATCTAGGAAAGGGAAGCAAGAAGGGTGTGGGAAATCACAGGATGTCTGGCCCCCATTCCCCCTTGCATTTCCTGGCTGAAGGGTCTTGAGACGGAGATCAGAACCGTCGGTTTGGACTTCAAGAAGTCTAGTACCATATCCTTTACTTTTTTTACCTTTAAGTTTTTTTGTTTGAATAAAGCGGCCTATAGGGTAACCCTCTCCACTCCATCCATATTAATCTGAATAATAGGCTAGAAATAAGAAAACAGGCTAGACTATCTAATTTTTATGGCTTCAGGCACCCCTCCCTTTGATACTGAAAGTCTTACTGACCCCTTTGCCCAAAATAGTTAGTTAGCAGCTATAAAACTGCACTTTAATTACTGAAGACTCTAATTATGTTGATTGTTCATTTTGTTTCGACCTTAAGGTGCACCACCGTATACCTTAAGGTGCATATAACTTAAGGTGTATATATACCTTAAGGTGCACCACCGTACAGCACCATTGCCTATAAAAGTGGGAGGCCAAACATGGTTTCTTAATAAATACAAATTTATTGCATGGCTGAGAATTGTCACTTGTTCGGGTTTGGCTCTCCATATTTTCCCCAAGAAACTCTCTCTGAAAGTTTTACAATCTTACACCAGAGAATGTCCTTATTAAAGTATAAAAATAATAATAATTTATTTTTAACAAAGTATAAACACCAAGACAAAAGGGGAGTAAAGAATTACGGAAGAAAATAGAGAGAAAGAAAAAAATAAATAATCAACTACGAGAAAAAAAAAACATGGGATGAAACCATGAAATGGCTGAAACTTAGAAATAGCAGACTCGGGACAACTCTTCATGTAACAGGGCCTATTTATATCTGTAGCATTGAAAGTCTGCACAAATTTATTCTGCATTCTTATACCGTGGGTGCAAACAAAGTGCAAATAAAGTGCATGGGTGCAAATTCTGCATTCTTATACCGTGGGTGCAAATAAAATGCATGGGTGCAAATTCTGCATTCTTATACCATGAGTGCAAATAAAGTAAAAATCTCAAATACTGAAACTACGCTGAGTGGAGAGCTCGTATATCTTTTCTGGGGAAAATTTCTAACAAACCAGACAAAGATTAGACGGAGTGGTCGCAGTAGGTAGGTCGTAGTAGTGGTAGTGGTCAGTAGTGGCAGTGGTCGCAGTAGTGGTCAGTAGGTGGTCGCAGTAGGTCGAGTACAGTTTCACTAGTGCTCTACGGTTACATTTACGCTTGTTAGCAACGATTTTTGAATAACCAATCTGGAGCTCGAATTTACCGCCAAAATTGTACACAAACGAAACGACCATAAATTACTTGTAATCGAGATTCCCAACCATTTATTGGATTCAGCAAAAGTGGGGATCTAAAAGAAGCCTTAACATTAAAAGAGAGGAACTAACACTTATCAACATTCAGGTGAAAGTCCAAGGTACTCTTGCATTATGCGGGCCTTTCTAAAAAGTCAAGTTTGGTTAATGCTAATGAAATAAAACAGGATGAATATATGATAGTTTAGAAACAAATTTGGGCTATATATTTGCACCTTAAGGGGTGGGGGGGGGGGGGGGTAAAGCAAAGCAAAAATTAAATACGTAACCTAACCTAACCTAGGTACCTTCCCCCCCCCCCTAAACCCCCAAAAACCACAGTTTAATTATCGTATACGCAATGAAAACCACGATATCATTGCCTGGTCCATTGCGGTAAACATGTCAAAAACGGGTTTTATCATTGCCTACTCTATAGTAGTTAACCCGAGAGGACGGCATAATGCAAGATTACCACGTCCAATAGTGGAAAAACAGAGGCAAGAGAATTAAACAGAGTAACTCATCCCCTACCCAGAGGAATTTGTTTTATCAGAATAAAAAACTTTCTATTGTTGAAGGGAATTCGGACTCACCTTCGCTCATGGGAATATCTTTTTTGTGATATGGGGGTTAAGGGGTGGTAGCTCCGCTCTTGCCCCAGAAAAAAAACAGTGGGTCATATATAAGATTATATTCATATGCTAACCGGTGCAAAACGTGACGAGGTGAGGTTTTTATTAGCCCCAAAAAGCAATCTTTCAGAAGGGAGGGGGGAGTGATAATTATCAAAGCATTGTAATGCAAAAGATAAAACTTGAATGTGAAAAGTGGGATTAAATTAGTGGTTAGTAGCCTGTTTCACGCTTAACAGAAGCTCGGATTAAACTGTTTGTTGCTAGAAAAGTTACGTAAAGAGCAGTGGCGTCGTTGGGGGGCAGTTGTCCCTCAAAATATATACCAAATGTAGTAATTCTACAGTTGACCATAAAGTATGAGCACTTGAAAATATGTACAGATCTGCCTTTGTTAAGCCTTCGATTGTCTTTGCTTTGACCGGTATTTATGTTTTTATTTTATAATATTATCCCTGTAAATATGAAGTAATTTAGGTTTGGAATACAGCTGCCAGTTGACTATGTTACTACATAGATGGCGCCTCATCAATATGTCGTAATATAAACTTATACGTATAAACATAAATAAATATAAACATAAAACATAATAAATATACACAATAGATATTATGTTTAAATGTACAATTTAAACATAAATATAAACACAAATATATGCTAAATATGCAGGGCGGTAAAAAAGTTTGGAACTATAAGTCGAAACAATGGAGGAAATTAACAACATTCATTTAAGAAAATTCAACTGATTTACTCTTATATTAAGTGTTCTAAATCATTTCCATCTTTTCCAAGTGCTGTCCCATACAAGAGACACACGAGCTTTTGCATTTCTTAAAATATAAATTTATTCCCCTCCTTATTGTGTCAATTTCTTGTATGTTTCCCCTCATTATTGTTTATGTTTCCCCTCCTTATTATATATATTTCCCCTCCTTATTATTTATTCCCTTCCTTATTGTGTCAGTTTCTTGTATGATTTAGCGCTTTGAATGATCTTGATCTGTTAGCATACACTACCTACTTCAAATTTCTCCATAAGAAATCAAAAGGACTCAAGCTAAGGTGGCTGAACCTTCGACGTTGATCTAATAGCCTTTATATATTTTTAAGCCAATAGGCTGTCTTGTTAATTTTCTTTAAATCTTTTTGGCATTATTTGAGCCGACATTTTAGTTGTGCTGGACATCATAGCTGAATTTGGCGTGTGGACAAAGTCGGCTCTCTTTTGTTGCTTTTAAATTTTAGGCTAAAAGTTTTCATTGTTACTTTACATTACCTTAGAACTTTAAACCTCTGTTTGAAAAGGCCTCTTCCTAATAAGCAGCAATCACCAGCTAAAAATAGGAATTATGACCATCCTTCGTTGGCAAGATTCAATTTTAGTATTGTACTTAATTTAAGAGTGTTTGTACCTTTATTCCATAATTACAAATATTTTCGTCTATTAGTTTGTTTCATTGAATTTTTTGATCCTGAGCCTTTCTAAATTAGAGCTTGGCTACTGTCTCGATTAATCCTTGCTGTATATGTTAAACCTTAAATTTATTTAACTATGATTTAAGAATATCAATTATCCATGAAAAAGTACACGAAAAATTAAAAATAAGTTTAAGGGTCAAAATTTTCACGTTTATTAAGTTTTTTTCCTTGGAAAATTTCATTTTTGGGGAAGCTGTCACACTACAATTCCCAAAATTGCGGACTTAGCCAAAATGTATTTCTCAGAATAAAGGGACACGGCAAAATAATCCAGAATCTTCACAACTAGAAATCCAAATAAACATAAATACGCAATAGAACGCCTGAGTTTGACAGTCTAGTCAAACTCAGTCCTCCTTCTCCTCCGTGCTCTTCTCTTCCGTCCCCTCTCCTCCGTCCCACCCTGGTTCAATTCTCTGCTGTTGCCATCTTTCAAGACATCCCCGAAGAATTTACATAGTTTGTTATAGTCCTGTTCAGTGTTGCAAACGCTTTGAAATAAATTGTACAGGTTTTTCAACTAAAATTGTACCACAAAAGATTAATTTGTACCATCTGAAGATTAGGTTAAACTTTGCTGCAACAAGAAGAAAATTTTCGACTGACTAAAACTAGAATAGATATCCGAATCGGAAAGGAGCAAGTAAATCCGAAATGTACTAGAAAATTTGATTTTACCAAAAATTTTTAAATGTAGGCTACCGTATTGTATCAGGACCTCCAAATTGTGCCAAAAACGGTACAATTGTACCGCGTTGGCAACACTGGTCCTGTTTATAATTATTTTGCACTACCTAGTGGGCTATCCATAAAGGTTCAAGCTTATCCTATGAAGTCTTAATAAGATTTATTGCCAAAAATGACATTTTTTTTGTCATTTTGTTTCCGAGATCCGTTTCCAATTATCGTTTACTGGCCCTGCTTCCAGTTACTTTTATTTTCATCATATTTAGGCATATTTTATTAGGATTAACCTAATTTCGCTTTTTGAGTGTGGTGACTATAAGAAATAAGTACCGCGAATTTTTTCGTATGAGTAATCATAACTCTATTCTCGAAGACATTAAAAAGGACAGTGGGTGTGGCCGTTTGGTGTCTAGAGTTGGCCTTGGCAGGCTGCTTGAGAAGGATGCAAAGTTGGCGAGGACCAAGAATATGATAATGTGCTACTAGCTTTGGAATCTATAAGCTGTCTGAAATACAGCTGTATTGGTGATCTGCCAACGTGGTAAACATAAAACCCATAAGCAGCATTGTTTCATGAAGTATTTCACTTCCTGTGATCTTATGAAGGGCAATGGTGCTCGCGACTCTTAAAAGCCTTTACCTTGAACCTTTTGACAACTACCTAATATACTCTATGTAGACAGGACTGCCATCCCTTGATTTAATAAGGCTACCCAATAGTGTGTTTGGAGCTCATTTTAGATAAAAAAAAAAGAAAAAAAAAGAAAGAAGGAAATGGAGACTGGTAAAAAAAAAAAAAAAACAAAATTCAGTACTGTTATTACGATTTAGTGCATACGGTTCCTAATTGTTTGTGGCTTAAGACTCTGCTGACTTCCCAAAATTCGTTTTATATGCTTAGGCACAGCGATTCGTTTTTGAGCAATAAGATTATTTTTTTTCCATCTCTTTCTAGACAGTGGTCTTATTGTTCCCAGTATGACTTCATCACTTCGCTACGAGCTTGAGCAAAAATTAGATGAAGTTGGCTTAACACAAGAAAAAAGGACAGAACTGACAGCTAGAGCAGTTACAGAACTGTCTGTGCAGCTAGTTGGTAGTCACTATAGGCATGTTTCATTTATTTCACTAATTTCTCTTATATTTCTGTGCAGCTAGTTGTTTGTCACTGTAGGTGTGCTCCATTTATTTCACTAATTTTACTGATCTCTCTCTGAAGCTAGTTGGTAGTCACTATAGGTATGTTTCATTTATTTCACTAATTTCTCTTATATTTCTGTGCAGCTAGTTGTTTGTCACGGTAGGTGTGCTCCATTTATTTCACTAATTTTACTGATCTCTCTCTGAAGTTAGTTGATAGTCACTATAGGTATGTTACATTTATTTCAATGATCTCTCTGTGTAGCTAGTAGGTATACCAGAAAAATATATTAAACTGATTAGTGCTGTGTACGAGAATAACACTGCTGCGGTTAAGGTAAGAAATAAGATTAGCAGATGGTTTCGTATTAAATCAGGAGTTAAGCAGGGTTGTGTTCTATCCCCCTTATAGGGATCATTTTGATGGAATTTGTCTTAAGGAGCACAGGAAAAGCAATGGGAGTCAACGGAATCAAATGGGGAGGAAAAACTCTCCGGACTTAGATTATGCTGATGATTTAAGTATCCTAGATGAAAGTGTGAGCAAAATCAATGAGCTTTTAGAGGTTTTGCGAGTCCAGGGTGCTTGAATAGGTTTGAAAATTAATGTAAAGAAGACTAAGTCACTAAGGCTGGGAATAAGTGAAGATAAAAAGGTGACGTTGGGTAACGAAAAGAATGATCGGGTTGACAGCTTCACTTACCTTGGTAGTATTATTATTAAAGACGTTGGGAGCAGTGAAGATGTTCAAAGTAGAATAGCCAAGGCTCAGGGTGTTTTTTTTTTATCGCAGTTGAAATTTTTTTAGAAGAATAGGAAGATAAGTCTGCAAACCAAGATTAGAATATTGGAAGCTACAGGGATGACAGGGGTCAAATATGGTTCTGAAGCAAGGGTGCTCCGAAAATGGATGACGATTTGCTAGATGTTTTCCAGAGAACTTGCCTACGGATTGTTCTGGGTACCCGGCTGACTGACCGTATTTCAAAGAGTAGGCTGTTCGAAAAGTGTGGTTCAATCCAGCGTTCCTTGGCTATTATGAGAGAAAGGTTGAGATGGCAAAGGGTATGTTCTGCGGATGAAGGATGACAGATTTACGAAGTTTTACCTTTTCGGCCAACCGTCTAGGGTAAAACGGAAAGCAGTTGACCCGTGGTTGGGAGGATGTCGTATATAAAGATTTGAGGGAAATAGGAACTTCTTGAGAGGGTGTAAATAGGGAGGCTTTAAATACATTAAGATAGAGGAGTGTGCGTAGCTGCATTGGCCTCAGGCGGCTTGGTGTTGCGGTGAGTGGTTAGTAGTATAAATATGCTCCGTTTATTTCAATAATTGCACTGATCAATCAAATCAGTATCTGCAAACCACTTTTAGAATCAAATATCAACTTTGAGGTAAAGATAAAAATCATATCATATCACACGCACAATTCTTTTTGTGCCAAATTTCTTAAAGTCATTTCATGAGTAATTCTAATTGGACAATTCTTCCAAGTTTGTAAATCAGGTGTGAAAGTTTTGACTACTTTTCTTTTTATTATTGACACACGCGTTGAAATTATCCATGCTTAGTTTGCAGTTATTATTCTTTTGTTAAAGTAATTATTTTTACTACAAAAGGACCTAAACCTGCTTGAAAACTCAAAACTTTTCTTATTTGTTCACGTTTTTGACGTATTTTCGGCGGATTTTTAATCTAAAAAGGTGAAGCGAATTTAAAAAATGTAATTTGGCAGATTGATAAAGCTTATGTCAGCTCTCGATTGACACCAAAATCGTCATCTTACGTTAAAATGTGATAACCACAGAACTACAGGAATTAACATATCAAAAACTTCCACGGCATTATAAATCTTAAACCCAAAATTGCTCACAGAATTTGAGTAGTTACAGTGTTGCAAAGTTGAGGAGCCTCTGCAGCTGTATTGGCCTCTGGGTGGTAATTTGTTGCCAGTAGTAGGAGTCTGGTTTTAAAAGAGAAGACAAACCTCAAAATTTTATATTAATTTAATTTAGCAAGTTTATTTTGAAGTTGATTAGCTAAATGAGTTATATTTTGTGATAAAGATGACTCTGAAACCGAAACGCGTTGAAATTATCCACGTTCAGTTGAACGTGGATAAACGCGTTATAATTGAAAGTTCAGTTGAAAGTTATTACTCTTAATTAAAAATGACCAAATTTTCTCTTTGTTTCCTCCTTTCAATACAGTCTTGAATAATTGTATGTGGAAATTATTTTAATGAATGGTCGCAGTCTCTATATGACTCGTATTTTTGGTCTGGGGGTTGCAAAGCTTCTTATTGCGAATGAAACTGCTTCTTCAACAGAAGTGTCGCACCGGTATGCAGCTGAAACTTTACTTCTGGAAAGAGAACTGAAAAGTGGAATCCTGATTATCCACTGGCAACTGAATATTGAAACAAAAGTGCGATAAAGCAGGCCGAAGGAATGTGACGTTGGTATTTTCTAAAAGACCACACTGCCTTTTCTATGACGAAACAAATAGTTCCAAATTGGGATAGGTCCTTTTGTTATACAGTGAAACAAATACATGCAAAAGCTCTAGATATTTCTATGACATAGGCAGTCATCATCACCAGTAGAAAAAACTAATGTATTAAAATTAAAACAAACTATATATACTGAAAAAAAATTATAACTACCGGGTCAAAGCAAGTTTTCAGGCCATTGAATTAGAAGGTTAATTAACAATCTGGACTGTCTTTGTTTTAATTTTAATGCGTTAGTTTTTTTCTATTGATGGTGATGACTGCCTGTGTCATCTAAATATCTAGAGCGATTGTATGTATTTGTTTCACTGTCTAATAATAGAACCTATCCCTTGTTGGAACTCTTATTTGTTTCGTCAAGGAGTGTGACAATTATCATAAGAGTCTACTGACGGAGATACTCAGGTTTTGTTCTAAAAATTGATGACCGTCCCAAAAAATTCGGAAATCACAGGGATTTAGTCGTAAAAGTAGACCAGAAATACCTTCAGCTACACATACCAACCTGGATTTCGAAATACCCACACCCTCTTCCAGTCTTCATGCGGGGATATAGCTATTGGAGCGAATCTAAGAATGATATTGAGCTTTTGAATTTTAGTCTAAACCTGTCACAAGTAAAAAAAAAAAAACTGAAAAATAAACAGAAACGAAGAGAGACCAACAAGACACAAAACTAAAATACATGAACAATCAATGCAACACTGCATTCCACAGCGTAAGTAGAGTCTACTTGCCTCAGGCGGACCAACTGGCTTCACAGGGATAGTTGCTAGCTTCAACCCGTTTTCGGTACATGGATATATAGGTGCTATATTTCTTATTCAAAAAATGGAGTGAATTAAGAAAACTAGTTGAAATATGGCTTACACTCTTTTTTCTAGCTCTATATTTGTAATAGATGGAATGTTTTCAATAACTTCCTGGCGTTCTGGCTCTGTATGCTTAGTCTTTACGAAATGGAAGGGATCTAAGAAAATTTTCTGCTTGACAGTCATAATTTTATTTGATTAGCTAACTTTTTCTCAGCTCCCCTCTGTTGTTAAATGACATTTCTATATAGAGTTTGGTTTTTGTAGATTCGACCCCAAAAATCGCCATCAACTTCCAAAGGCAGTTGTACTTTGTGGCAATCATGGTGGATCCGCTGGCGTCATTTGTTCTGCACGACATCTAGCAGCTCAGGGTTTTCGAACGACGTTACTTTTGCCTGGCAACATTTCAGTATCTCAATGTCTTACTACAGAATTGAAGCTTCTAATATTGGCCGGAGGGAAAATAGCTAGGCAAGTTGAAGGTATCTTTTCTAATACTTTATTTTTTATTATATGTCATCCGCCTGAAGCTCAACAATAATGTAAATTTTGGCAACGCTGTAAGCCTAGAAATTGCATTTTATTTAAATAGCTAGCACAGCACTAAAAAGTTAACGCTAAATCATGCTACTTATACAATCACAAAAGAAATAGAAAATGAGACCAAAAAAGGTCACATGTTAAATAGGCCTACAAAATATGACACGAAGGAGTTTAAAAATCTTTTCGGATGGAAGTTAACGGGTTGTAGTTTATTGTGATGCTTAGTAATTCTGCCAATCTGTGCAGATTGTGGAAAAATAGATCGGTGCTCATTTGCTAATAGATTTTTCCCAAATTTCAATATTAACTCATGTCTTCGAGCGAACTATGTAGGCAAGTTCAAGAGCGCTTTCATCGCTGCTGAAGCAGGTATTATTTTAGTAGAACGTTTTTGGATATCTTCTTTTTCTGCTCAGAGGATGGGTAACTGATAAGAGTGGAAACTCGCGCTAGTGCCAAACAAATCGCCAGTGCCATCTTAGGGTCTGGTGAAATTATAATGCTAGGCCTAGTACATATCTTTTAAACAGTAGATTAGCCTACCCTAAACAGCCAAATGCTGGCCTTTTTAGGCAATTTGAAATGCAAGTGAAGGTAAAGAGCCCAAAACTATTTAACTAGTACGTTGGCCTACTTTGTGGAGCCTGGATAGGCCTATTGAGTTAAATTAGTTCTTGAAACAAAACCAGGACCGGTTATTTATTACTTACACAGAGATTTCACCTTTAAATGGTATAAATGTACAGATTAGAATAGGCCTTTATCATTATTATATCAATTATCCAGTTCTATTTGAAATTGACTACTTATTTAGACATTTTTAATACTTTCGCCAACCACTACGCCGCGTTTGGCGCTATTAGTTTTCAGTTTCTGTCTTTTCCTGTTAAATTGCGGAAGATTCGACTCTTATCAGTTACCCACACTCTTCGGTTTTGCTGACATGTACGCAGTATTTTGAGTTTGAGGATCCCAGAATCCTTAGGACTAGTTGAATCGCACATTGCAAAAGCATGATGGCAATCATAGTTAATAACTTGATGACAGTTTGAACTATGAAAATCCATATTAGCAGAAGAATCTAGTAGTTAGAATTTTGAAGAAAATAATTTATAATCTGGTGAAAAGCTAAATTTAGAATCTTGATGTAATAGTAAATTCTAGTAAATCTGTAATCTAGGAAAAAAAAACTTTTTTATTCTGTCTTTTCTTGATCATGTCTTCTTTATTCTTTTGGCTTTATTGAAACCCTGTTTTTATTGGTGTAAAAAGATCCCGAGGGTTATATACCTTAGGAAGCTTATAAACAAATTGTGAAGATCAAGTCTTGTCTGGTTTTAATTCATGTACAAGAGGATTAGAAGAGATCCCTCATCTCCTTCATTAGTCTTGATATTAGTAGACATAAGGTGATTGTGTACCCAGATTGCCCAAAGGGCTTATCTGCAATATTTCATTAGCGGTTAACATTAAAATTAAATGTTCAAGGACCGTTGAGGAGAATGCTGAATTAAATCGTAAGGCAACATATGCATCATGCATCCCAGGTGTGTCAAGGGGCGCATATGCAATATCTGAAGAACAGCTAAGGCTATTAACTTGGAACTTTCAAGGAATGTTGAGGCGTGTGTTTAACTAAATCAAAAGACGCAATATTCACCCTGGTTATCAAAAGGGTGTATCTGTAATATCTTGGGAACGGCTAAAGATTATTAAGTTGAAACTTTTGGGAATGTTTATAGTTAGTCTAAATTTTAGACCAAAACACGCCATGTGCCTCTCGGTGTCAAAACAGTGTTTCTGCAATAATTCAGGATCGGTTAAAGACATCAAGTGTTAAGTTTCAAGAAATGTTGCTGGTGTGGCTCATCTAAATCCAAATACAATATGTACATTCAGGTTGCCAAGGGAGCCCATCTGTAATATATCAGGTACGAGACAGGTTGTGAATTAATGGCTTAAGGTACATAGCCGAAATTTTGAAGGATAATTGGACAGAGAGATGAATTAGATTCTTAAACTTTGACTTGATAGATGAAAGGGAGCTTATCAAGGCCAGTAAATATTTGAAAAAAAAATGTTGTTGGATTGATCCCTTGTGCGACATACTCTCTTTTTTTTATATCGATTTGCTAAAAATTGTTGGCCATGAAGACACCTCAGATACAGTTTCAGAACCAAGGGAACATCAGCTTGAAACGAATCGGGTTGTAGTCTTGAAATCTTTTTTTTTATTTTTAGTCAAGTTAGAACTCGTTTTAATAATTGAGCTGAAAATGTACTTATTTAAACAAATAAGTATCCTAAACAAAATGTAATAAAATGAAATGCTTATTATAAAATTGTTGTTTAATAGTCGCCTCTGTTCCAGGTTGTAACATGACGGTGGTCTGTCTGGCTTCATCTTCATAGAAGACCAAAATTACGTAGATTGTCAATCCATTTGTTTGAATAACATTCCCTCCATCCATCCATGCGAACTTTATAGTACAGCTGATTTGAAAAAAAATTTCCAACTACAAGTAACAAAATACAAGTCAAAATTTTTATTCTTGCGCAAGAAAACGGAATAAAATACGATCTTTGTTCTATTAACCAATTAAAAAACAATATAAAAAAACGAAAAGAAAATAATTCAAAAACTTTTTCCCTAAAAAAAAGTTTTTCAAGGAAGATTTAAGAGCTTCATTTAACCAGAGACGAGCAGAAATAAAGTTCAATTATCAATCACACCAAAAACAACCAGAAATTACATGGATAAATAATTCAGACAGAAAACGAACGAAGTGTGAAGTTCTTATTTCTGTTTATTACGTTCGAAGGTATTCTGGTTCTCGTTCGGTGCCTGGTAGAATGTCAAAGCGCACTATTTTTGGCATCGTGTCTCTGGAAAACATCTCACGTATACTTTCTTTTCCCTTTAAGGCTTATTCTGTGAAGATCCAGATCTTATTGTCTGTTGTCTCGAAAACGCATCAAGTAATCCTGTGAGGATCGATCATTTTGTGGAGTCAGCAAGCGAATGGGCAAACAAACAACGAGCTCCAAAATTAGTGATTGATCCACCAATCCGCAAAGAAGCAATCATAGATGCCAAAGCCACTGTTGTGCCCTATCTACCGCTTTCGCATGGAGGAGAACTCGGGAATTTATATCTTATTAATTTATGCATACCCGAAGAGATATTCAAGTCTGTGGGAATACGATATTTTCCACCATTTGGTGCTAGATTTTTGATTCCCTTGCATCCAAGGTGACTTTACTAACTTAATTTAATCATTTGTATATAATTTCTTATTGTTACTCATTTTGTAACTACAAATTTTAAGGAATAAAAGTTGCCATTTTTATCTAAAAAAGGCCTGTAAGCCCTCTTTATGTTCAGGCTGGAGGATGATACGTACTTGAAAATAATTCTTGTTTCATCATTTTTCTCTTTTTCGTACTCCTTTCTTTTTTTTAGCTTCTTTTGCACTTTTTCGTATTTCCATAATTCTTTTTATTTCCCTTTTTGAAACGAACTGTAGAATCATCCTTAAACGATTCTTCCGGAAAACACAGGATATCATATTCAACATATTGAACTGCCCACTTTATTTCATTATAGGAAATACCGAAATATAATGAACAGTTAACTAATTGCAGGGCTAGGAATTAGTCCCTAAAGTCTCTTTTTTTGCTGAAGTCCCTTCCAAGTCCTTTTTTGATGAAAAAAGTCCCTTAAATCTCCCAAGTCCCTAAAATTCTCTATTTGGGAGCACGGTATATTAAAAAACCGAAGCATGATATACTTGAAAGATTCTCTTTAGATAATATAGCTTCTGCACTTATCTGGTTGTACTGATCTCTTGGTTACGCCGTCGTAGTTCAGAAAGAAGCAACAAAACAGTAGGAACTTCTGTCTGTAGCCAAAGTGTTTATTAATTGTTGTAAACATAAATAGCTAATAACTGCAATAAATTGGCTTCATTTTGGGTGCAATAGATGGGTCACATTGTGTTACCATTCAAGGATAGAGAGTAACATTGGCCTATAGGGTGGATGGGATGGATTGGTCACATTGCGGTGACGTTCAAGGATAGATAATTTCCTTTAGCTTCATAAAATGAATCATACCAGTATGAATTTGTTCGAATTGACTTGTATTCTAATGGTAGAAATGATATATTCTTTCCCTTTAAAGGTAAGTTAATAAACTACTCGCAGGTTGAGCTAGAAGAGGAGAGTACTATGGGTGGAAAGTTCAGAGGCTAAATTCTTGTACCCATTGTTTTTCCTGATGAATTTAAACCTATTTCTCTTTAGTTTATTTAGGAAAGACAATTAATAAGTACAAATTTTGTCGATCCTGGTTAAAGGAGACACGAGTGGCAGAAAGATTAATGAATGGTGTAGGATTGGCGATGATGAGTTTTCTTTTTACTGCAAAATAGGCAGGAAAAAACTTAGCTGTTGCAAAGGCTTTTACACCTTGAATCAGCATGCTTTGTCGGACGAGCCCAAGAAACATGTTGCAATCCATCTCAATCCGTTAAAGTTACGATAGTGTGGATCTGCTAGGTAACAGTGCCCCAATCAGAAGAGCCCTCAGCTAGTAATGACAGTAAAACTCTTGAGATATTTTGTTACAAAGATGCTGCATACAAAGCAGAAATCATCTGGGTACTCTAGTCCTTGCAAGCTTGTATGTCTGCAGCTCTGTGTGATGGAATCAGTGATGTCTTTGAAGTCATGTTCCCTGATAAGCTACCGCCTGGGATGTCGATGAGCACGAAGAAAGCTATGTACTTGATAACTGATGCACTTCGCCCACACTGTAAACGGAATCTTATGAACTACATAGGTGAAGCTCACTTCGTTCTTGAATACGATGAAACTACAAACAGTGAAGGAAAAAAGGGCCAAAGACTAGAGCGTGGTTTTGGTCCTTTTGAAACTGGTGATGACATTACAAAAATGCTGATATCATGCATTTGGAGCTAGAATTTATCTTTTGAAAAACTAGTAATGATAAGTAGCGATGGGCATAATGTCAACGAAAAGGTAAGGTCGCAAATGAATGCATTGAAGAAGAAAGTCTTCGAAAGAGTTTGTGAACGTTCGAACGCGTAACATTCATGTTGGGCACAACGCATTTGTGAAAGGGTCTTAGGCTGGCTTGCACGACGCAAGGATTTTCGAGAATGTCAAAAAAAGAAAGGCATCCCATACAATAGTTCCATTCGTTACGTCCCAGCAAGGTGGCTGACATTGGGCCCTACTGTTCGCCGAGCGAATGATGAGTGACCGGCACTCTTAGAGTTTTTTTGCATTATGTCCCATTGAAGAAACATTTGAAGAATCTCACGCCGTCAGCAAAATACAAGTTTTTGCTACCATTTGGAATCTCAGTTTTAGGCCTCCTTAGTGGCTTCGTTGGGGGGGGGGGACAAGGGGGGCAGTCGCATCCCCAATAATGTGGAGAAAATTAGTATGTTTTAGTATGAGATACGTTTCTTTCATTTTTGTACATTTGCATTGATACCGTTCAAATGATGATGGTAAGATTGATAAAGAAACTAAACATAACAAGAGCCTATTTCAAAGTCTTATGTCATTTAATATAATATTTTTTCTTTTCCCTTTCGATCAAAATGACCAAAAATCCCACAGACATCAGAATTATGCATCCCATTGTTGCTGTTGCTTGGGTTTGACGTGTTCGACCAATAGGTCATATGCGCTTGTATCACTTGGTTTATCTGTATCTTCTGCAATTAAAATACACATACAGCACAAATATATTCAATATTACAGTTTTAAATTATAACCTATCACATAAATCCAGATATGAGAATTTAAGCAGATAAAATAAGGATAATAAAAACAAATAAAATAGTAAATAAGATAACTCTAAGATAAAATAATATGGGAGGGGATATCTGGGCCTGCAATATTAAAATAACATGGGGCTATATACCATTTATATTCCTATTTTTAGGGGTTATCCCCCAGCAACAAGTGCCTACATTTACAAACAGGAACCAAAATAATGCAATTTTGCTATATCAAACAGCAATTATATTGCATATGCAACACAATTAAAATAAATAATACAAATAACTCTTAACCTGTCACCAAAATCTATATATAAAAATAATAAACAAATTAAATACAAACAAGACAACTCTAAAATAAAACATCCAGGAAATGAGAAAAAAATTAAATAAAAAATTAGGGAATGAACCAAACCAGTAGTCTTAACAAAAATTACCTAATGAGTTTGTGCTTAGTCGTCCAGCCCAAATTCAAGGAATTTTATCATAACAGGAGCAAGTTAAAAACTAAGACAATAACAATAAGCATGGTTAAAAACTAAGAAAAAAGTACAAGAAACACAGGTCTGTTTTTTTCCATTGTTCCTTGTTTCTCCTTTCTTTAGCATTTGCTGCTTTTGCCTTTCTCTTTTTTTTCAAATCAATGATATTGGCATTTAAATCAAATTGGCATTTAAATCAACCTAATGTGAACTAACGATACCTTATTTAACTTGTTAGATTTTCCGCCAGTTAAAAATTCAGATGATCATGCGTTTTGGGCTAATTTTTTTCCCTCTCTGGACACATCTATCTGTTCAGAATACCTGTTTAAAAACATATTCTATTGGAAACTTTATAATTTTCATTGATAGGCACTTATCGATTGATTTCAGTGACGTGCACTTATATTTTTCAACAATTCTTCTATAAAATACTTTTGACACATCACTTTTAAGTACTTTCTCGTCTGTGAACACTCTTTTTCGCACATTCAAATTACTTAATACAGAAAAAAGATATGAATCACATTTAAACGGTATACATGAATCACATTTAAACGGTTTCTCATCAGTAAATAATCTTTTGTGCATGTTTAAACTGTTAGATTGAGAAAAGAATTGCTTACCAGCATTAAATTTATGTTTTTTCCCAGTATGTACTCTTCCGTGCTGAATCGGTGCGGAACCTTCGGTGCTTCGGTGCGGAACCCCACATGAGAAAAGCTCGGCTCACGTACATCCCATTTAAATGGTTTCTAACCGGCATGTACTCTTTAGTGCTTATTCAAATGTAAAGATTGGGGAAAAGTCTTGTTAAATAGATCGCATTTAAACGGTTTCTCCCCAGTATGTACTCTTTACTAACTTGGACTTAGGACTTCCCACACTGGTCGGCACATAAGGAGACAACGATGCCTGTCCAGGATGACCCCTCTCTCGTTTTTGGCTGAAGGAGTATATATGTACCTTTAGGAGTATATATCACATTTTATATTTTCTTTTTACCAGTATGCACTCTTTAATGCTGTTTTAAATTGCCCACCAGAGAAAGTTTTTTGTCACATACATTAAATTTAAATGGCTGCTCACCACTATGCACTCTTCGGTATCTATCCAGTCGCTTGAAAAGCATTTCATACATATGTCACTTTTATGGTTTCTCACCGGCATGCACTCTTTGATGCCTATCCAAATCGCTTTAACAATATAGGCATTTCATACATACATCGCTTTTATGGTTTCTCACCGGTATGCACTCTTTGATTCCTATCCAAATTGCTTGAACAAGAAAAGTATTTCATACATACATTGCATTTATAAGGTTTCTCACCAGTAAGCACTCTTTTATGCTTAATCAAACTACATGATGTAGAAAAGTATATCTTACCTACATCACATTTATATGGTTTTTTAACGAGTATGCACTCTTCGGTGCTTAATCAAATCGCTCATATTAGAAGGACTCTTGACGTTGCATTTGAGTGATTTCTCACCGATGTGCAATCTTTGGTGATTAATCAAATTGTTCAAATGAGAAAAGTATTTTTTTTACATACTTCACACTTAAATGGTTTATCTCCAGTATGCACTCCTTGATGGACGTTCAAACTGCCTAACTGAGTAAAGCATCGCACACATACATCACATTTATGTGGTTTTTAACCAGTATGCACTCTTTGATGGTTTTTTAATTTGCCCGCCTGAGAAAATTTCTTGTCACATACATTACATTTAAACGGTTGCTCACCACTATGCACTCTTTGGTGCCTATCCAAATCAGTGAATTGAGAAAAGCATTTGATACATTCATCGCATTTATATGGTTTCTCACCGGTATGCACTCTTTGGTGCCTATCCAAATTGCTTGAAGAAGAGAAGCATTTGATACACACATCGCATTTATATGGTTTCTCACCAGTATGCACTCTTTTATGCTGAATCAAATTACATAATGTAGAAAAGCATATCTTACATACATCACATTTATATGGTTTTTCACCAGTATGTATGTTTTGATGCTGGTCCAAAGAGTTGGAAGAAGAAAAGTTCTTTTTACATACATTACACTTAAATGGCTTCTCCCCTGAATGCACTCTTTGGTGCCTTGTCAAATTGCCCGCCAGAGAGAAGTTCTTGCCACATGCATTACATTTAAACGGTTTTTCACCAGTATGCACTCTTTGGTGCCTATTCAACGCGCTTGACTCAGGGAAGCGTTTCTTACATACGTTGCATTTGAATGATTTTTGTCCGGTACGTGTTATTTGCTGTCTTTGAAATTTTCTAGGCTTTTTACTCCAGAAGCGACTATTAAAACATGCTTCCTTACTGTTTAAGATTTTTGATCCAGATTCAGCTACAAAAGTATTTGAAAAACCAGTTGTAGATGGATTCTGTGGAATAGCTAGAGACTTTTTTCCCTGTAAGTGTACTCCAGACACATCTGGTGAAAAGTGACCTTGCGAAACTAAATGTTTTTTCATATCACCAATATTTTCTCGTGAACAAATGGGGCATCTTCTTGTCACTCCCATTAGATGTTCCATGAAATGAGCAACAAAACTTCTGTAATCACGAGCTACTGTAGGACACATATCACACTCTATTGGAGAAAGTTCTTCACAGCCAGTGTCTACGTGAAGATCTAGTATCAAAAATGAACTCTCTGCTTTTCCACAGGAGCCACAGCGCCATATGCCAGATGTCAATTCCTCAATAGACTTCTCTGTCAACTTTTTCAACACAACGATTGGTTTTGGGCCAACAAGTTCATGTTGAATAACACCATCAGACATAGTGGGATGCATTATCTCTATAATAAATAATTTTTTATCGGTACTTAAATGAATAAAAGAAGATTAAGAAAATTGGCATTATAATAATTGTGAACAAAAAATAAACATTCCCCAAATTTTACAAGATTGTGATTTAAATTGTTTACCACTTATTTTTTGAGTCTAGATTATAAATTAAATGAAAGAAGACATATTAAATTTAATTCAGTTTCTTTTCATGGTATAACTAAAATTGGAATAGTAAATGATCATCTTTATCAGCTTTAAAACTTAAAAACATTGAAAGTCATATGGAGTTAAAAAACACTTTGATAAACCTAAACGATGAACTCTTTCTTCTCTCCTTCACCCCTCATTGCACTAAAACTACCCCTCACCTTCAATGAACTTTAAAAATGTATTTCCCTCCTCTAAGTAATAAGGGTGAATATAAATTTCTAGAATACGAGTGACTACAGTCAAAAAAGGGTTAATATTTTCTAGACCAAGAAAACGTACAGTAGATAAAGTGAGTAACTGAGTAGCCTATGTCCTTTATGAATTATTATTTTAAATAATCATTTTAATATTATTATAGTCTATAATCTATAATCTAGTGCATTAAGCGCACTCTTTTATATACTGTATATGGAATGTCAAACTGGAGATCCTACAGATACCGGGACAGATACCCGGTCAGAAAACAATTGTTAGAGTGGAATTGAGTGAAACGGGTGATCTAATATGAATATTAAAATTACAATTTGGGATTTGCCATTTATGTAATTCTTATAATTTTGTTCATAAGCCATTATAACCGGGTATCTGTCTCTGGTTAGGTTAGATTACGTATTTAATATATGGTATACTATACCATATATATTAATATTATTAAATGATTAATAATGATTTTAAAATGATTATAATTATTAGCCTATGTCCTTTATTGAATATTTTGCTCTGCGACAGACAAGCTTGTTCTTCGATATTTTTATTATTACAAACTGAATTCAAATTATCTTCATCTTGGTTCATATTTAAATCTTTGTGCGTAGTTTTTTAAATTTTGGAATTTCTCTAAAACCGAGTTAAACTTGAGTTTCTCCCGATTATTGATGCTTTTTCAAACAAGATTTTTTGGTTTAGAAAATCAAACACTTTGATAAACCTAAACGATAAATTCTTTCTTCTCTCCCTCGCCCCTCACCTTCAATGAACTTTAAAAATGTATTTCCCTCCTCTAAGTAATTTTGAATGATCAGAAAATACATACTATGTTTAATTGAAGTAATTGGGTATACGGTTTCAACAGAGAAACTTACAGATTCGATAAGTAGAAATTTCCTGATTTAATAAAATAAATATCTTAGACTAAAGTTTTTACTTGAAAAAAGATATTACATCAATGTTATTGAAAGCAGCACGCCCCATATAGCACTAAACTCATAGACAGCAGAGAGTAACGGGAGAGTTTCAAGGCTGGGCATATCCATGGGAAAGGGCAGCTTCGCCACCTTTTATGCTAATATCTGAACAAGCTAAAGTTCAAACTAAATACATATCCAGCTTTGAGTTGACAGCTACGCGAGTAGACTATGTATACTTGTTAAAGACTTCATATATGCAGACTTGTTTCCTTTATCCTATGGTAATAACTTTCATGTAAAAATATTAAATATATTTTTAACAGTATTTTTTATTTCTCCTAGCATCAACAAAAATAAAATCACTATAATTATCAAAATGGGTAAGTATGGCTAATTAAATGAAATAAGTATGTTTGATATATTATGATACTAATTAGTAGAAATTCTGGCAATTCAGATCTTAACAGAATTTTGTTTTTATTTTACATTTACATGAAGCATGGTTAAATTACTTTGTGTTTTCAGCAAAGCGCAAACAAAACACTAGACCTTAGAAGATTTTGGGCTAGAGGAGAGGGGGGCATACGGTTGCATTTAAATTTACGAATTAATATTCTTAAGTTGTCTGAGCGTTGTCTCTGATTATATTCATTATAATGACTACTTAAAATTTGTTCAATTTGAAATCCAAGTTTGGAACGTGGTTTTTAAACTAAAATCTTGATTCAACAGTCATTTAAAGTTCATATACTTGTAAGAATTTATAGCATCTTTTGATTTGATTATTTTGGTTACTGACCAAACTACTTCTGCACTTTTCAGACTAATGGATAATAACGCGCAAGAGAACATTTTCTTTCATTCCAACCCTGTAAAAAAAAACATGTCAGTCAAGGCCTTATCATGCTTAATTTAATAATTAAAACGCCTTTTAAGCTAAATTTTATACTTGTTTATTTTTAGTCTTGGTTAATTTTTTTAAAGCTGTTTGATAAGTTACTCATATCCAGGACAAAATTTGACCTTTTTCAGTAAAAATGGAAAAAATAACTGTCTGTAAACTGAGCTTGTGTAACGTTTTAGTTGTAACGTTGAGTGTCATGATAAAATTTAGTCTCACAATTTTTCCACGCTTCATTTACGACAAATTAAGAGAGAAAAACTGGTATTAATTTAATGAGGCAGTGGAAAAAAAAACGAAATAAAAATACACAAGAAAACTTCGTTTTTTCGTTCGTAATTTTTTTTTCCTTTGAGAAAGGCTCCTGGACGTGGAGCCAAAATATTTGAATTTATTTGCATTAATTAAAGCTATATTGATTTTATTTTCCTTTTTTGTTCCACTACTTTATTCAAATTAAACCCTCTAATTATTTTAACTTTATTTAATTTAATTATTATTTAATTTAACTTTAGTTAAATTAAAAAATCCCTCTTATTTTTTGCAAATAGAAAAGCAATGTGGTCTAAGAACTAATTTATGCTTACATTTAAGCCACTGTGATGAATTTTTTAAGGATTCGAAATGCAAACATAGCCTTGCTTAAGCCTCTCGGCAATACTATTTACATAAACCTGAAAAACGTTTATGGTGTGCACATAAAAACAGCTTTTCGAATTTCTTTTCTTATTCAACTAAATTCACAGCAGTGTTAGTTTCAAGCATACCTTCAAAGCTGCTATCCAGTTCCTGGAAGTTTGCCTCAAGCCGTAAATTCAATATATTGGATGAAATATTCACAGGTGGATTTCAATGCTCAGGTGATATAACTAAAGTAGAATTAGAAGTTTCTATGAGCGCTTCGGTATCATTTAGAGAAGTACTTTCAGCTTCTGCAACAAAAAATAAAAGAAGAGATGGAAAATAATAAAACTGTAATAAAATATTCCCAATAGTTGACCCCAAAATAATGACTCACAAAACATAAAAAAAAACAAGCAAAATTAGAAAATTAGAGATAACAAGAGTTATGAGCCAATTCAACTGGGATAATTTGAATATTACCAAACAAATTTCACGAATTAGCATTTTATTCACAGATTTTCATATCCAAATAGTTACAAATAAAAAGGCCGTTCTTTTGCTCATCAATATGCTAAGATCTTGCATCTTTTGACAAATAACACTTGAAAGTGAAATGTTAGGATCTTACTTCTTGTGCCGTTCTTTTCCAGACATCTTTCATTATTCTGCTGTGATCAGCGGTCTAAGAACAATGATGAGCACATCATCAAACTTCTCTCATTATTGTTCTTTATTGCAGAAAGATGTGAGATCTTAGATATAAGATCTTAGAGCAAAAGAACGGCCCTAATTTTTCAAATAGAAATATCTAGGGATAGCAGATCTATTCTCACTCACGAGTCTCTATGAACTAGATGTCAAAATGCCAGAAATATCACCTCTTTAAACATCCAGCTACTTAAAAAGGGATTCAGCAGAGCTATTTTAAAGCTTTATGTAGAAAGTAACTGGAATTTATATTGCTTATCCAAGCAGAATAGCTGGCATCATTAATCTACTCATTAAATTATGAATAACTGGAAAAACTGGTTTAGGCTTCCTACCAGTTCAGTGGAAGGGCAGGCAGCTCCAAACACAGGGGTGCATTTATGGACCCTTCAGGTACAGTCGTTTTTATCTTTGCTTGATATCTACATCTCTGTTTAGTGTAGTAAGACCCTTCTGATAATTGCTTGTGACAGCCAGGAGATCTCTTGTCTTTTGCTGCTGTGTTGGCTTGGAGCTGAATTAGTCTAATTGAATATCGCTTTGGGCTACATCATGGGTGACATCTCAAAAATAGCTTTAAACATCCTAATACCAGAGATATGAGGTCAGACTGCTCCATCCAGTACAGTGGAGCTGAGTATAATAATGAACAGATTGCTGTGCTCACTTCACGTGTGAACATCCTAAAAAACAATCAGAATCTACTTGCAGACTCACTAAATGACCGAAAACTTAAATCTTCCATGGCAGAAGTTGTGAGTGAAGCACTATCTACCAAGGTTGGCTCTTTGGTTGAAGCTTCTGTTAAAAGCTTGCCTCTAGTAATGCATCTGCTGCTTTTGAAGCTGAAAACTTGGAAATCATTAAACAAGAGGTAATGAGGTAACATTCACATTTCTACTAAACAAGTGGTTATGGTAGGATTATCCAGGATAAAAACAGCTGTGGTCGTGGCAATAAGGAGAGAGACCTTTTCTACATTTTTTTGTGTGGATTGAATACTTTTAGCAAAGTTAAATAATTTGAAATTTCACACTGTAAAGACATTTATTAATATAATTAATATTTATTTGATTCACACAAAATGGTCGATTGACACTAGCCTGAAAATGGATTTTCATGAGCTTGTTGAAAAACCACTTCAACAATATGACTTGATAATGTCAAAGCTTGAATCATCTCTTGATTCTCTTGACACAGATTTGTCACAGCTACAATTGTCTCTGAAACCAATTCAATGCAACATTGATAATCTGAATGACCAGTTTGACCAAAAAAATTTCAAATCAGCCGATCCTATTTGGTTTGAAAGAAGACCCTTATCTAGAAGCTTCTGAAAGCAAATTCCTTGAATTTTTCAGTGCTAGATTTCCTTCCAGGGACTAGAACGACACAGTTTCTACTAGAAGGATTGAAAAACTAGGCTCAGGTTTGAAATCTCGCCTACTGTGGAATTTTGCAGTCCTAGAACACAATAGCCCCTTCTTAGAGAAAAGTAAAGTTTGCAAGGTAGTGGTGTCTTTATGTCTGAGTCACTCACAAAGCCTAGACTTCAGCTACATAATAATGCTAAATCAAAGCTTGGGAAGCGGTCTATATGGTCTAGTGGAGGAGAAATACTCACCAAGCTTTCTGATGGTAAAGTGATTACTGTTAAAGAGGCATCTCAGGTTGCTGCTCTCCATCAGTCAACTACAGCCCATTCAAGCCCCTCTCAAGACTGAAATAAACTTATTTAGCCGGTTTGTTTCTTTATATTATGATTTAATGTTTTTTCCCATGTTAGCTTTTACGTATTTACACTAATTATTTAAGTGCATTACGTAAACATTTGAAGTCTCTTTCCTCCAGTTGCTTCCTTTTTGTTTTGCCTTTTTCCTTATTTTGTTTTTTTTCCCTTGTACCTGTTTGTTATTATTTTTTCTTAAACTTAGTTGTTTGCTATTGTACTTTTTTGTTATACTTGTTTTTTACTTTGTTACCTATATATTTTGTCCTTATTGTTTAAATCCACCCTCTGCTACTTCAGTCTGCTTGTATGGATATTGTGTTCATTTGTAAAGATATTGAAAACATTTGTTATGTGTGACAAATCTGGGCGATCTTTCCTTCCTTTTAAAGTAGTGCTGATAAACAAGAGGCACACACATATGATCCTCTCCTTGAATCTATGGTTGATTTTAGTTACAATTATCATACTACTATAGATTATTGTGATACAATTATACTCTCACTTTCCTTAAATAGTAATTTTAATATATTGTGTCTGAATTTGCATGAGATAAGATGGGTAGTCTAAAATTGTATTCGTGGTCGGATAATTCTCGCTTTTTTTATGTAATAGGCGTAACAGAAACATGGTTATCAGATAATAAAAATTTAACAGTTTCTGATATACATGGTTATACTGCTGTTAATGTCCCTAGAATGGTAACAAAGAATGGTAAAATAATTAATAAATGATGGATTGATTGACATTATGAAGGATCTCCAATGTCAACAACTAGAAATAAAGGGATATAAAAACCTAAAATGCTTTGATAAGATTTCCTCAATAAATTACCGCAAAAAATGAAGCTTACACAAAAAAACGGGAAAAGTTTAAAAACTGGCAAAACAAGGGATTCAAATAAATTCAAGCATAATAATCTGCGCATTGCAATCGATAAATTACGCTAATGACATCTTTATTAAAAAATCTTAATATTCAAATAGTTTTCAAAAAGTTCTTCTTGTAAAAAAAAAAGAAAAGAATAATCACTTGTACTAGAAATTTTAGACAAAATGAACAAGTTATCAGATCTGATTTTCGAGGACTTTTGTAGAGTAGAAACAAAGTCAAATTAAAAAAACGAAAAAAGGAAGTCCATTTCTTTTTTGACATCAGCGCCTGTTTCCACTCTTGTCAGTTTGTTCTTAAAGGTCTTCTAATAATTTGTTTTGTGTTTTGCCATAGACGTTGGAATTACTCAATTTTCAATTCTTTACTACATTTACGACAGCAAATTTGTAATAATATTAGATACTGATTTCAGCATTTTAGTATCTCGTAGAGTCTGATACCTTAGCAAACCTCTTTAAAACGTATCTTGTATATTGAAATCTTGTCTTTCTCCTCTATAACTTTGCTGTAGTCTAATAATAAACTTTTTATAAATACTGATTTATTTTGAGGATGTATAATTTTTCTAGATCCAGTTTTTTGTAAAAAAAAGGTAGTAGTAACGCAGATTTGAAAAAGTCAGATGACTGACATATTTTTGCTGTATTAAATGTTTTTATAGGTCAGAGTTTCTGAATATGACTTCCACAGCACTCCATCACCATTTTATTTTTGCAAATCAAAATTCAATTTAATGGAGAATTAATTTTTGTTGTGAAAGCTTTTCTTTTTTATCGTTAATGCTTCCCCGAAGTCGCTTCCAATTTCCTTCTTTGTCTTTCCAAATGAGCAATCAACAATAGTAAGCTAACAACCTGACATCCCATTGTCCTTGAAAATGCCTCTGAAAATCACGGACATCTCAATGAAATCTTTTACCCTAATCTTCAATTTAGGTTCCCAAGTTTTCAGGAAGATACTCAATATAAGAATGTAAGAAATGAACATATAAGCTCGTCGTGTATCTTTGAGCTTCATATGGTGCAAGCCTACGTTGTACAATAGTTTTGTAGTCAGGGTCCTTAGCAATGCTTAAAACTTCAGCACTACAGTCAAGAAAAAATCAGGTAATGGATTGGTCAAGTCAAAATGACTGAACAATGTTTGGCTCCAACTTGTCCTATGTTTTTGTTAAGAAATGTAAGCAACTCTGAATTCTTCATTACCATTATGAGCAAATATCCTTTATTAACTTTATGATAAGTTTTACTTTATTATAAGAATAGCCCCTTCTTAGAGAAAAGTAAAGTTTGCAAGGTAGTGGTGTCTTTATGTCTGAGTCACTCACAAAGCCTAGACTTCAGCTACATAATAATGCTAAATCAAAGCTTGGGAAGCGGTCTATATGGTCTAGTGGAAGAGAAATACTCACCAAGCTTTCTGATGGTAAAGTGATTACTGTTAAAGAGGCATCTCAGGTTGCTGCTCTCCATCAGTCAACTACAGCCCATTCAAGCCCCTCTCAAGACTGAAATAAACTTATTTAGCCGGTTTGTTTCTTTATATTATGATTTAATGTTTTTTCCCATGTTAGCTTTTACGTATTTACACTAATTATTTAAGTGCATTACGTAAACATTTGAAGTCTCTTTCCTCCAGTTGCTTCCTTTTTGTTTTGCCTTTTTCCTTATTTTGTTTTTTTTCCCTTGTACCTGTTTGTTATTATTTTTTCTTAAACTTCGTTGTTTGCTATTGTACTTTTTTCTTATACTTGTTTTTTCCTTTGTTACCTATATATTTTGTCCTTATTGTTTCAATCCACCCTCTGCTACTTCAGTCTGCTTGTATGGATATTGTGTTCATTTGTAAAGATATTGAAAACATTTGTTATGTGTGACAAATCTGGGCGATCTTTCCTTCCTTTTAAAGTAGTGCTGATAAACAAGAGGCACACACATATGATCCTCTCCTTGAATCTATGGTTGATTTTAGTTACAATTATCATACTACTATAGATTATTGTGATACAATTATACTCTCACTTTCCTTAAATAGTAATTTTAATATATTGTGTCTGAATTTGCATGAGATAAGATGGGTAGTCTAAAATTGTATTCGTGGTCGGATAATTCTCGCTTTTTTTATGTAATAGGCGTAACAGAAACATTGTTATCAGATAATAAAAATTTAACAGTTTCTGATATACATGGTTATACTGCTGTTAATGTCCCTAGAATGGTAACAAAGAATGGTAAAATAATTAATAAATGATGGATTGATTGACATTATGAAGGATCTCCAATGTCAACAACTAGAAATAAAGGGATATAAAAACCTAAAATGCTTTGATAAGATTTCCTCAATAAATTACCGCAAAAAATGAAGCTTACACAAAAAAACGGGAAAAGTTTAAAAACTGGCAAAACAAGGGATTCAAATAAATTCAAGCATAATAATCTGCGCATTGCAATCGATAAATTACGCTAATGACATCTTTATTAAAAAATCTTAATATTCAAATAGTTTTCAAAAAGTTCTTCTTGTAAAAAAAAAAGAAAAGAATAATCACTTGTACTAGAAATTTTAGACAAAATGAACAAGTTATCAGATCTGATTTTCGAGGACTTTTGTAGAGTAGAAACAAAGTCAAATTAAAAAAACGAAAAAAGGAAGTCCATTTCTTTTTTGACATCAGCGCCTGTTTCCACTCTTGTCAGTTTGTTCTTAAAGGTCTTCTAATAATTTGTTTTGTGTTTTGCCATAGACGTTGGAATTACTCAATTTTCAATTCTTTACTACATTTACGACAGCAAATTTGTAATATTATTAGATACTGATTTCAGCATTTTAGTATCTCGTAGAGTCTGATACCTTAGCAAACCTCTTTAAAACGTATCTTGTATATTGAAATCTTGTCTTTCTCCTCTATAACTTTGCTGTAGTCTAATAATAAACTTTTTATAAATACTGATTTATTTTGAGGATGTATAATTTTTCTAGATCCAGTTTTTTGTAAAAAAAGGTAGTAGTAACGCAGATTTGAAAAAGTCAGATGACTGACATATTTTTGCTGTATTAAATGTTTTTATAGGTCAGAGTTTCTGAATATGACTTCCACAGCACTCCATCACCATTTTATTTTTGCAAATCAAAATTCAATTTAATGGAGAATTAATTTTTGTTGTGAAAGCTTTTCTTTTTTATCGTTAATGCTTCCCCGAAGTCGCTTCCAATTTCCTTCTTTGTCTTTCCAAATGAGCAATCAACAATAGTCAGCTAACAACCTGACATCCCATTGTCCTTGAAAATGCCTCTGAAAATCACGGACATCTCAATGAAATCTTTTACCCTAATCTTCAATTTAGGTTCCCAAGTTTTCAGGAAGATACTCAATATAAGAATGTAAGAAATGAACATATAAGCTCGTCGTGTATCTTTGAGCTTCATATGGTGCAAGCCTACGTTGTACAATAGTTTTGTAGTCAGGGTCCTTAGCAATGCTTAAAACTTCAGCACTACAGTCAAGAACAAATCAGGGAATGGATTGGTCAAGTCAAAATGACTGAACAATGTTTGGCTCCAACTTGTCCTACGGTTTTGTTAAGAAATGTAAGCAACTCTGAATTCTTCATTACCATTATGAGCAAATATCCTTTATTAACTTTATGATAAGTTTTTAAAAATGCATCAGAAATTTGTTTGTGTTCATTTTAGTTATTTTTTTTTTTAAGTAGGACAAACATTTTGGGCCTGATTTTTCAACATATAT